>NC_136482.1:44948279-45560779 GCF_053919585.1 Euprymna scolopes | reverse complement strand
AACAGTATCTTTTTTGGTAGTCGGGAATTATCCATTCTGTTTACGTGCCGGGCCCATCTCAGGTTTTTTTTTTCCGGATGAGCAGGTCCTACATGCTTGGGAGGTTGGCTTGTGATAGGATCTCCCTGTTGTTGCTAACTCTGATTCCGTATGTATGAAACTAAATTAAACCAAATATATTGTACTCTTAGGAACTTTATACATAACAGGTCTAATTCGAAATGTATAATCATCTCATGTACTTGAATCACTGAAAGTGAATTTTCAAATCCAATATGTATAAAAATAAAGAAAAATGATCCCAGATTTTTATTGCTATATCCCCATTTCTACCTCTCTCTAACTATTTCTCTTCCCCTCATTTTCCTTTGTTAACTTCCTTTCTCCCTTTCTGCAACAATGTGTTCAAAAGTATTAGTGACATGGTCATATTCTATTTTGATTATAATATATTATTGCAATCTCTATAACATTTTCTTCGTTTATTAAATTCTACTTACAAATATATTGAGAGATGTGGGTATACAGTCCTGGTAAAAATCATAAGACCACTTACGAAAGTAAGCGTTTACGCATAATATCGAATTTTGAATCAAACAAATGGTTGAAACATTTAAAAGAAAAAATATGATGGAAAAAAATGAAATCTGCTTCATTCGAAACCTTAACCCTGATCTAATAATTATTTTTTAAAATAAACATTTTCACCTGGTCAAAATGATAAGACCACTTTAATAAAATCGGCTAGTTTTGAAATAATAAATACGAAAAGCTTTCTATGTTACTAAAAGCAACTTGTTCGTGGATAAAAAACAGTATACTAAATTATAAATGTCAAAAGAGAAACCATTATCAGAGTTTGAGAGAGGAAGGATCTTTGAGCTTAATAGTGGTGGACCCTCCCATAGATCCATTGCAAACGAAGTGAATCGTAGCAAAATGGTCATCACAATTTTTTTAATAAATCCAGATCAATATGGCCACAAAAAAAAATATTCCCATCACTGGATCGCCGTATCAGAAGAAGTTTTTAAAAACTCCAGTATGAGCTCAAGTCGATTGAAAAGCCAAACAGCAGCAGAATGTAGTCCTAAAACCATCAGAAGGCATCTGAAAATGAAGGGTTTCAATCATTTAAAGTGACTACAGAAACTACGTCTTCTTCACAAGCACAAAACTAACTGACTTAAATATCCCGCCAAATACAAAACTTGGGATGAAGAGAAGTGGGAAAATGTAATTTTCTCCGATGAGAATAAGTTTAATCTAGATGGTCCAGCTGTATTTCCAAACTATTGGCATGATAAAAATTTGCCCAAAAAGAGTTTTTCAACTCGGCTTAGTGGAGGAGGGTCTTTAATGATCTGGGGTGCTTTCTCGTCAGCTAGGACCGTAAAATTGCAAGTAGTGAAAGGCCGGCAAACATCATTGAAGTACATTTCAATGCTTGAAAATCCTTCTATCAGGACTGAAGGTTCACGTCTGTATGGAAGAAATTGGATTTTCCAGCAAGACAACGCTGCGATACACACTTCTCGACAAGCACGAGAATACTTTTCTTCAAATAATATAGAATTGTTAGATCATCCAGCATGTTCTCCGGACCTCAATCCCATTGAAAATCTTTGAGGATAGATGGCAAAAGAAGTGTTCAAGGATTGAACCCAGTATGATTCGATAAAAGAACTTTCTGATTCAGTTTTCAGTACATGGGATAAAATTCCTTCGCAACTGATAAAAAACTTAGTCGCAAGCATGCAGAAGATAATGTTTGAAGTAAGTTGTAATAATGGAGTCTATACTAAATACTGAGACCCTTTTTAGTAATTTATAATTGTCTTTTGTTAGATAAATTATCAGTGGTCTTATCATTTTGACCAGCTGAAAATGTTTGTTTTTTAAAAAATAATTATTAGATCAGGGTTAAGGTTTCGAATGAAGCAGATTTCATATTTTTCCATCATATTTTCCCTTTTGACAATGGTTTCAACCATTTGTTTGATTAAAAATTCGATAATATGCGTAAACGTTTACTTTTGTAAGTGGTCTTATGATTTTGACCAGGACTGTATGTGTTACACTTAGCTCTAAACTCGCCAAGTTAATACTTACTTATATATCCCACTTTTATTTTATTTTATTTATTTATTTTTTATTTTTTTAGCGAATATTATTCAATTTCCTTTACGACCGTTATTTCTATTATTTTTATCTTTATATTATTATTATTATTATTATTGTTATTATTATTATTGTTGTTGTTGTTGTTGTTGTTGTTGTTCCTCCTCCTCCTCCTCCCCTACATGCATATACTTTTGATTTTATTTCTATTCAGTCCATGCCTGGCAATTCTTGATTTACTTATTTTCTTAGAGACCTTTCATAACTAATGCATTTAAATAGGTGAATGTCTTTAAGGTGGATGTAACTAAGCTTGCTTTTAGAGGACGCATCTTAGTTACTGAGAACAACGACTCCCCCAATTCACATAAATCTTTAACGTGTACAAACTCCATATGACACCACCCCGGCAACTAACCGCGACAGTCCATTGTGAGTGCCATTACCGGAACTGCTTGTATTTCCTTTGTCCCTTCTTTCCGCCCTCTTCCTCTCTCTCTCTTTCTCTCTTCTCTTTCTGCTCTTATCTGTATCTGGTTAAATATTTTAAACTCTACCTCACCCTTTTTCAGTGTGTATTTAATTATAAAATCTTAAAACTTAAATTTTATCAAATCAGAATTGAAATCCCCCTCTTTTTTATTTTATTTTTTTTTTTTTAATTTTTTACCTTTTCCAATATCGTATTTCCAATGATAATAACCATTTCTGCTAACGCCTGACAAAGTTGCTGGATAGTTGATACGATTCGGTAACCGAAACATGTGTAACTAAGCATATAAAACGGTTATAAAAAATATATATTTGCAGTTATATTGAACAATTTCTTCAAGTTTTTACTAATTACCATTTTTGCATATATATATATATATATATATATATATATATATATATATATGTATCGGTATATATATATATATATATATATATATATATATATATAGTCAAGTCATGTCATATGCTAGTGGTACCATGTAACCTAGTACTACCTGTCGCATGGTCGGGTTACCGGAGATTAAACCGGTTCCCCCACCAGCCTGTCTGGTGAGGAGGATGGCTAGCCTCCCAGAATGATTAAAAACAAGACCTTTCAAAGGGCGTACGAACCCTCCTTTTTGGGGGATCAACGGCCAACTAGCATCATGCACATATATATGTACGTGTGTGTGAGCGTGCGTGTATGTGTGTGTGTGCCTATAAGCACCAGTCGCATGGGTGGTGTGATTGTTTAAAACTAAATGTTTATGGTAGGAAGTTTCCCTGGAGCTGTGGATATATATGTTGTTGGGTGGGTATTTGTAAATATACAGGTGCATCTGTGCATCTGTGCATCTATGCGGGTTCATGGAGGCTTTTAAGCTGTGTATATGTGTTTATCTATATATTTGTACATAGGCGTATGCTGGTTGGTGCATGGATACGGATGTGCTTTTCTGTGTGTTTATGAATATAGGTGCTTGCGGATATACGCATATACATATGCGTGTGTGTATATACGTGTGTGTGTGTGCGCGATCGGTTCCATAACGCGATCCAGTGCATCTCCTGTCTGTCATCCACCCCATAGCTGTCAGTCAAGACTCTGTGCAGGCCTCCAGGCGGACGCCAGTGGAAGCTGAACTTCAGACTAATAGTGCAGGGATCTATGGGAAGCTCAACCCAGACAGAAAAAACAGAAACTGTGACGCTCTGTTAAGGCAGTTTGAGAAAGTTGGTAACACTCATTCTGGCTAGTCACTGCGACCAATGAGCTGCCGACTCGTCTTGAGCAATCATTGCCAGTCTGGCGTACCCCATTAGAGGAGAGGGGTGAAATGGCAACTGACAAAACCCACTTAATCCTTAATCTATCTTGTCAGCAAATTCCTTACGAACCATGAAACGAAAACCGACAAAGATCTCATACTGGCAGGGCGTCGCCCAGGATAATAAGGCACTCAATACACCCAACTTCAAGTTTGCATCGTGGAACATACGAACGATACTTGACAGGTTTGATTCGGCAAGACCGGAAAGAAGAAGTGCGATTATATCGTGCGAATTAGAAAAATATGACATCGATATTGCCGCCCTGAGTGAAGTTCCAAGAGAGCGGTTCGATTAAAGAGTCCGGCTGCACCATTTACTGGAGTGGCAAGGCCTCTAGTGAGAGAAGCGAGTCCGGTGTCGGACTAGCCATTAAAAACGAGCTATTGACGAAACTGATAGAAGTGTCTCATACGATAAATGACAGCCTGATGACACTCAGGCTACCTTTATCAGAAGACCGTTGGTGTACCCTGATAGCTATATATGCTCCGACTATGACAAACTCTCTGGAAACTATTGATATATTCTACCATCAATTAGGCAGTACACTTGCATCCTTACCAAAACCGGGATAAAATCATACTCATAGGAGACTTTAACGCCAGGGTAGGACAGGATTATATCACTTGTCCCACAGCACTAGGGAAGTATGCATGCGGGAAAGTCAACTCAAATGGGGAGCTCCTCCTTTCACTTTGCACTGAGCATCAGCTTTGCATCACCAGCACCTTCTTTAAACACAAGCCAGTTCACAAGAACTCCTGGATGCACTCGAGAAGTTAACAGTGGCACCTCATTGACTTCGTCATCACTCGTCAACGTGACCTCCCAGATATCCTGGACACGAGAGCAATGAGGGGAGCAAACTGCAACACTGAACATATTATGATCCGGACACAAGCAAGATTTAAACTGAGACGCAAAACAAAGATAAAGAACCACCCTCCTAAGAAGCTGGATGTCAACGGCTTGAAACGTCAAAATGTAAGAGAAGAGCTGGTGAATGCTCTACAGTAGAGACTTGCTGAACCAACCGGAGATGTACACTCAGATTGGCTTTCCTTCAAAGAAACTGTTTATGAAACATCCAAAGAGTGCCTCGGGCTGGTCGGGAAACGCCATGAGGACTGGTTCGATGAGAACTGCGAGGAAATCAAGCAACTCATCAACCAGAGAAACGCTGCAAGAAGTTCAATGTTGTTCACGAACACTAGATCCATCAAAGCAAAATACGCTAAGGCAAACAGCAAGCTCTGGAGCAGAGGAAGGGAACTTAAGAACAGTTGGAGGATGGCTAAGGCTGCTGAACCACTGATTCTGGCTGACACCAATGACATTAAGGGTTTCTATGGGAGTATGAGAGCAGTCTGGGTCCCAAATGTGAGCCATCACGATCAATTACTTGCAACCGACAATTCCACTCCAGTATAGTAATTCTATAGACAAGTCATAAAGTCATTTAATGTAAGTACATATAAATATCTAAACATGTATTTCAATATATGTTAGATGGAATAGATTCTGAGTTTTAAAAAACAATACTTCCCTTTAAAGCAAAGAAGCATGAAACCGACGAAAACGGACACGAAGTACAGCACATGATGATGATGATGATGATGATGATATATATATATATATATATATATATACGCACATAAAGTAATGAACAGTACTAGGGCCCGAACAAAGCTGGGTTGAACTGTTAGTATTTAAAAAAAAACGTCCGGGTCTTCAGAGATTGATTTGATTTGAAATTGGATGTTGAAGTAACAAGTTTTCACAGAAGTTCGTGGCACTTATTTTCGGAAATTAAAGTTTGAAGTGAGGTTTAGTTAACACCACACATACCCCCCACACACCCATACACACAAACACTCACATATTTATATACACATATATATATATATATATATATAGAGAGAGAGAGAGAGAGACAGACAGACAGACTGACAGACAGACAGAGGGGCAGAGCGCGGAGTTTGGGACTGAAAGGGACTAACTGTTATGTAAAACCGTTTTAATCTCAGAAAGACTTAATCAATCAGCAAACATAATAAATTTCTATGTATGATTTATACAATATTCATTACAATTAAATTTACATTGCATGATAATGATTGCGATATGCAATTTTACAGCTAGTTGTAACAAATTCTGAATTTTCTATATTTTGTTTCTTAATTTGAAATAAATTAGCATGTGCTAAGTTCCCACGCGTCAATTTAAAAATTGGCCAAGTGAGATCACGAAGATGCCAACGTGTAAAAAGCATCTGACAACGAATAATTAAAAGTATAATAAAATATGGAATAATAAATGCAGCTATAAAAATGAATCTCGTTTACGTACAAAATAATCAATAAGCAATGGCAGCTAATTATAAACACGAATAAATGTCATAACTATACAACAAAGAACAATGATAACCAATATTCGTTCAGTTACAACCATTCTAAATAAGTTTCCTGCCTCTGTCTACGTAAATATAAAAAGAAATTTTCAATGGGCAATGTCATTTCTCAAGAATTGCTATTTTGTGAAAAACAATACCATGAAGCTGCATCCGAGGTGACTACAACATGGTCGTTCTCAAGCCCAATTTTAGTATATTTTTAGTTCATTCATCCTCGTAAATAACAAAATTCCAATTCACATTGTTGTCTTAATACTTATTCGGCAGACAAATTAACTATTTGCTTTTTAGTTGCGTTTAGTCTTCTTATGCGGCGATTCAATGTTTAACGAACATTCTAGGAAGAATTACCTGACAAAGGTACGTAACAGATTGAACAGAGCAGGTTTACCATGATTTGAACTTTCTTTTACTAATGTAATATATACTGTTGCATATAATATATATTATGCATCTGAAAAAGCTTCAATGATTCTCCCAGGACCGTAAGGTATAGTGTAGGTATGTACATATATGTGGGTATATACTTGCATATGTATGTATGTGTATATCTTTGTGTATATGTATTTATGTATGTGTGGGTATATGCATGTGTATATATATATGCGTATATGTATGCATATATATATTTATATATATGCATATATGCATATGTATCTGTGTATATCTGAGTATATGTGTTTCACTTGACTCTAAACTCACCTAGTTAATTATACTTACTTATACATCCCACTTTTATTTTATTGTATTTATTTATTTATTTTTTATATTTTTAGCGTGTATTATTCAATTTCCTTTACGACCATTATTACTATTATGTGTATCTTTATATTCTATTATTATTATTATTATTATTATTATTATTATTATTATTATTATTATTGAAGGAAAATAATGCACCAATAATCTGTAAAATAAACAGGGTCAAATGTTTTACTAATAATGAAAGAAAGAAATACAGACAACCCCAGTAAAAATAATAACAACTAATAAAAAAGAACTACAGAGTAAAGTAAGTTCTTCCTATCCAATCATAACATGTCCGTTTCCAAGTCCAATGTAAAGAAGTTCTTGTTAACCGATCGTCTCCAATAATATAATACTATCAAATTAATGATCATCATTGAAATATCTCACTGTAATCTTCCAGTGGCCTTTAGGCTTTGATAAGCAGTTACCCGTAGTAAAATAGCAGAATACTTCTTACATTGTATGAATATCCTTTTCTCCGGAAAATAGTCGATAAACTTGTTTGTATGAGTTTGTGAATAATCCACAAAAAAACAAGAGACTCACTTACTAAATTGTTGGAAGCACTCCTGCAGTGTTTATTAATAAATAGAACTGAAACATTACCCACACACACAGACACACGCACGCACACACACATACACACTCACACACACATACACAAACACACACACACACACATATATATATATATGTATATATATATATATATATATATATATATATATATATATATATATAATTAGTTTTGTTTTTTTGGAAAAAGAAATCCAGCAGAGTGCTGAAGTATGAGGAAAATCCGGAAATAAGAGCATATTATTTATATCTTGTCTACAGAAAGTTTTAGATGAAACAAGTCATTAGTACCATCAGTTTCAAACTCGATAATTAGGACCGTTTTAGATACCCATATCAAGCTATCTTCAGCCAATGCTCACCTATTCTACAAACGGAAATTGAAATATATATACATTACGAGTTCACGTTTAACTCTCGTTTTGTGAAAAAAAAAACCTTTTTATCGGGTGTTGATGATTTTATTAACTTTATAATTAAATTTTATAAAATTTAAAATCTAATTTCAATTAAAAATCTTTTGTAAGTACCTTTAATATAAAAACCAAAATTAATTTAAACATTTTTCTCCCACATTTAAAACTTAAAATTTATGTTAATATCGATTAAAATTTAAAATTCCATTTAATTATATCGAAATGCATTTAAATATCTCCCCTCTTCTTAGGTTAAGGGAGATACTTATCTAGCCTAAGAGATTTTCCTATTATATTAACCTAAATACTATTGTATTTTCCTATGGTTTGTAAATTTAAATAGATTGTAAATTAGAGTTATAAGGCATGTTTTTTAAAAATTTATATAATACAATAATTTAAAATTTATAATAAAATAATTTAAAATTACAATTAAAATCCAATTTTACAAACTAAAATCAATTTTATAATTCAAAATGAAATAAAATGTAAGTTTTTATATTAATATATATATATATATAAACTTTAATTATAAAAATTTAAATTTTGTCTTTTTCACTGATCCAGTTTATAAGAAGTGCTTCTCTTCTGTGTATACACTTTTTTCAAAGATCCGCTCCTCACATTTAAACACTTTATTTCTGGGTCATGAATTACCGGTATGATGTGGTATTTTTTCCAAGTAAGCATTGATTTAATTCTGGGGCGTATGTTAGTTCATGCCCAATTTTCCTCCATTCGATGGAGAAAGGTGGACCCTAAAGGAGCACATATGTGCATAATACATTTGCTGTAATGGACCTTCTGTCATACTGATATATTTTGCCGGTATGCTTGTAGATTTTTCCGCTATTGTAGCTTCATAAACAAGGGATTCAGTTTTATTTGCTTTTATGTATATATGAAAGATACGTGTGTGGGGGGTTAATGTATATATTTTAAATTATGTTTAAACGTAAATACGTAACACACCTAATTGACTTTCTGTGATATATATTTCTTACAGAAATATATAAAATGACCAACCACTTTCCCGCACATAGAAGAGTGTGTTTATACTGAAAGCCGTTCTTAACATAGCGGCGTTAGTGGTGCCCATTTTGAAAGTCGTTCTAAACGTTATGATGTTGCTGGCTGGGCTACATCAACAACAGCAACAACAACAACAACAACAACAAAAGCACATTCATTTTTTAAGCGGGGGTGCGGGCATACAAACACCGGGCAACCCCATATATGGGTCCTGTTAGTTGTAGATATATGTAATTATAATATATAATCATATGTACTTGAAGGGAACCGGAACTTTACCACCATCTATTTTATTATCTATCCCGTTAGCCTCTCCCTCACTCTCTGTATTCCTCATACTTACTTTGTTGTCATTCTCTTTCTGTGTATTTATAAACGAAAGTCTAGAATAAAACCACTGAACTAGTTATTTAGTTTACTCGTCTACTTAACTAAGATGAGAACACAGGAACAGAAATCCTACACAGGAAAAAGAGGATGTTTTAGTTAGTTAACTGGTCTACTTATATAAGAATGTTTACACATGAACAGAGGTGTTTGGCTGATTATTTTGCGCTTGCCAATATTCAAAGTTTTCTTACAACATTTCCAGCGCTATGCCTCGTAACTGATTCCATATAGAACTAATTTAAACTCTACTTTCTTTCTCGGCGATTCTGTTCACAACCTTCTCTCACGACTAACATTTTTATTTTGTCTACTTCGTCTGACCGGTTTATTTCTAACTTAACCTTACATGTTACACATTTAATTTAACTATGGAAACGATTCTGCTTTGCAGATTAAGGTCATTTAATCCGGGACGCTATCTGTCACCGTCAAATATTATACTAGGTGACTGATACCCTATTTAGGGTGCTTAACATGCGTACATCAAAGATGGCTTTCCATGCGGTAGGTATATCTCCAGAGAAGACCCTAATAATTTTCCCCACTCTTTATTTGTGCCTAAATCCAAACGTAGATTGCACGAGCAGAGCTTCTTTCTCAGAAGTTCACGATTGTGGAACTCTCTTCCGTTCTCGTGTTTCCCACCTGACTACAACTTGGATGTCTTCAATCCAACATAAACAAATTCCTGACAAACCGCCCCTTCTATCAAATCTCCAACACTAATGATTACTACAATACTTTCTCATTGATTACTGTACACGCAATAACTATTATCCCTGAGTGGCATCCAGGCCTTGATAAGTAGTGATACCTATGTAAAAAAATGTAATCTAAAGAAAACAGGAACGACTGTGATCATCAAGAATCTGAATTCGAATGGTGTCTTTTACTTAATATATTTGAATGGTTTTGAAAAATCGCATTTTACTGATACCAAAAACTTTATACAAGCTCTATTGGTAACCCAAATTATATATTTTTGTTGATTACAAATTTGTTACAGCTCTTTATGCATCGACAAGAAAAATGATTATAAAATACAATCATACGAATTGGCGAAATAAAAAGTTCCACTTCTAATGGACGTTATCCAAGTTCGAAAACCTTTGTTCATAAATTAATAGATTGCCTCTCTCCCCAGAGAAGTGATTCACGTCTAATGATCTGTGCCAAGTTTCCTGGTTTACGTGGAAACACTATACGCGCATTCAGTTAATGGAGACTGCATTTTACTCTTCGATGACGACACACTCGGCAAAATCACTTAGAAACTCATGCAAAACATGCGAGCTTAACGAGCGGCAGATTATTTCGCGTTTTTCACTAAAAGGTCACGTGGGACACAGGAAGCTGTGACGAAAATCAAACGACCTGTTTTTATGTGAGGGATCGGCGATTTTATGAGAACTAAAAGCAAATTGATTGGAAGTAATTAATGTGGAAATGTCCACCTTGTTTATTAACTTAGCAGAATGCGTGCCGTGTTCTCCATGATCTGCTAGCTACGAAACTAATCAAAAATTTATACTCGTAATCTCTACATTTACATAGATTTATTATATCATATCTAATACATAAAGGGTAATTGTATGTGCGCATATGTGTTGTATGTCCAGCTAAAAGTAAAACTAAATACAAAACAAAAACCACAACTTTGGTATATTCTTGAATAACATCGATATTTTTAAGTCATTTTACGGGGCGCAACTAGATCAGTTTTGCCAGGATAGGTTGATTTTTCGGTGCTATTATGTATTACTTTTTTTTAATAATATGTCAACCTGTTCACAGATGAATAAATTACATAAAAAGAAGTGTGTTTGTGTATATCCAGCTCAGGAGTCATTGGCCAAGGAAAATAATTGGTTTAGAGGGAGAAAAATGTAAAAGGAAGGTAAAGAGAGAAAAATGGAAAGATAAAGAGAAATGTTGAGGGATAAAGGTTTAATAGAAATAAGTTACACCATTTGTTCCAGACAATACCGAGTAGTCTTGCCAATATATAATTGTAGGGAAACGCGTGACTTACCTAACTAGCAGGTGTACATAATTCAACGGGTCGGTCGTGGAACGAAATGAAAAGAAGAAACATTTTTTTTTTACACGGTGATCACCACTTATCAAAGCCCAGAAGCCACTCAAGGATAAGGGTTATTGCATGTACAGTACTTTTGTGTGGGGATTTAATAAAAGTGACTACTTAAGGGTGCCGTTCATCAGGAATTTGTTTACGTTGGACTTGAAGACATCCAGGTTGTAGTCCGGTGGGAAGCAGGCAGACGGAGTTCTACAGGCGTGCAGTTCTAAGAAAGAAACTTTGTTCATGGAATCCACGTTTGATTTAGGCACAGATAAAGAGTCGGGAAAATTTTTGACAGTGGTTTCAGCTAGACGGGTGTTTTTCGTAAAAGATTGGCGAGGGGGGACTAGAGATTGGAGCTCAGAGGAGCACTTGCTATGGAAATAACGATAAAACAAAGATAGGCTCGCAAAGTCTCTTGTGTGGGAGAGAGGTTGCAGGGAAGAGAAAAGGGCATCACTCACTAAGCCACAGAGTCTGTTTTGTACTCGGTCAAGGCACGCTGGGCTGTTTTTAGCAGTTCCTGCCCAGATATGTGCAGCAGTATTCCATGCTTGGGCGTACTTGGTTTGTATATAGATAGAAAATTGCATCAGTAGTGAGATATCTTGTGGAGCGGTAGAAGGATCCTACCATCTTTCCACCGGCCTTGGCAACAGACTTGTTGTACTTGTTCCATTTCAGATCAGGAGTAAAGGTCAAGCCTAGAAGCTTGTCAAAACATGGGGCTTCTCCTAGACGAGAGCCATCCATTTTAATTGATTCCAGATGGGGATCAGAGCGTTGATTATGTAAAGATAGGAGCCTGGTTTTAGATGCATTAAAGGAAACCAGTCACGTCTTCCCCCACTGAACCACGCGCTCGAGATCAGAGGAGAGAGAATTAGAGAGAACTTTGTCATTTACAGCCTTTGATGTGTTGCCGTAGATGGTCGTGTCATCAGCATAGATGTCAACGAATGATTTAAGTATGTGTTTAGGGAGGTCATTGAGTTAGATCAGAAACAGAGTTGGGCCCAGTATGGAACACTGAGGGACTCCAGCATTAATACTGCAAGCCTCTGATTTTTGTCCATCTACCACTACTCTTATGAGCCTATCGGAGAGAAATGAATTAATGACTGAGAAAACATTTCCAGTTATACCGTAGTTGGAATCTTGTGAAGTAGACCCTTATGCCATACCTTGTCGAAGGGTTTTTATATGTTAAGAGCAATTGCCCTAGAAAGGAAACCTTTATCAAGAGATTTACTAATCCTGTGAGATATAACCGTCAGCACATCTGCGGTAGATCTTGCAGAGCGGAAACCATATTGTGTGTCACTAAGAAGGTTGTTTCTGCTGTGTAGTTGACTATTTCTCTATTTAATATGGATTCCAGCAACTTACTCACAACACACAGGAGACTTATTGGTCTGTACTGAGAGGGAGATGTCTTTTCACATGAATTCTTAAATACAGGGCAAACTGATGAGGTCTTCCAGGGAGTCGGAAAGCACTTCTCCTTAAGGCAGCGCTTAAGCAGTTTCGTAAGTATGGGAGCAAGTTCTGGTTGAAGCTTGTTTAACACTATAATTTGGATGCCGTCGGGGCCAGTTGCTTTACTGGAATCAAGGTTCGTGATTAGCTTGGCGACCTCATGTACGGATAGTTGTATGTTACCTAGCGTGTTCTGTGTTATAGGAGGAAATATGGGGAGTTGATGGCCTTCGTCGCATAGGGTAGAATTAGCTGCAAAGTTCTTTGCAAATAGTTTGGCCTTGTCTGATGCTGACGAGATGACCTCTGGTCCATTGATAATGGTTGGTATATAACGCACACTTCTGTTCAGGATCCTATTTTTTATTTGCCAAAATTGGTGGGAACCAGGCCGCTGATCAGCTACGTTGGATTTAACAGACTGGGCATATGACTCTCTTGCATGTTTTATTACTCTTTTACAGTGGTTGCTGGCAGTCCTGGAAGCAGCTTTAGTCTCAGTGCATCTATTACGTTGGTAGCTATAGAAAAAGTGATTTCTGTGCGCGATAGCAGCAGCACATTCTGGGGAGAACCATGGCTGGTTGTTAGGTTTTTGTTGGAATTTTTTAGATGGTATGAATTGGTCTATACCTACAATTAACCATTCGGTCAGATCTGATACTATAAAGGACACTTCCTTTTTAAACATGGAATGCACACGTAAATCAGATATAAATGTACGGAAGCTATCCCAGTCAGCCATAGAGTATCGATATACAGTACGGTGGAGGGGTACGTCTGGGGACTTATTACATTTCGTTTTTATTTTAACTGATACAACGGAGTGGTCGAAGGAGCCTAGAGGAGAATAAACGAACATGAACATAGCTCAGGGGAAGTTTAGAGAAAAAGGTCTAGGAGGCTTGCATATTGACCGGGTGTATCGGGCACACGGGTGGGTTCGCGAACAATCTGAGTGGGTTCATAAGCAATGGCAAAATCATGACAAAACCTCCCCTCATCGTCTGTCCTATTTGAATGGGTCAGCCATTCCACGCTATGGACGTTGAAGTCACCACATATGTGGATGTTAGCCGAGGGATGTGCAGACAGATTGTGGTCTATTTTCTCAGATATGTTCTCTGAAGATAGTAACTCCGCTGTTGTGGGGCCGATAGAGGGCAAATATAAATGCATTGGCGTAAGCAAGTGCAACCTGGAAGCACATATAGGGTGTGTTAGGATCTTCTCTAGAGATATCTCTCCCACACGGGAAGCTATCTTTTATGTAGGCACATATTTCATGCCCATGGCGATCTTGGGTGTCAGATTTTGCTGTTAAATTAGAGTATCCGTTAATTATGAACTCATCTAGGGAAGTGGTCGGCCCTATTCCAGTTTCGCTTAGAAATAATATGTTCGGTTTCGTCTCCTGTAATTGGGTTTCAACCTCTGGAGGGTTGGAACGTAGACCCCTGATGTTGGAGAAGGAAACCTGGTAGTAGGGGTCTACGTTGGAAGATGGGGTTTTAGGTTTATTCGAGTTGTTTTTTCTGGAGATTATTCATGTTGAGGTTTTGGGATTTGTGGAAACAAGTCGGCATCTTTGGTTAGAGCAGTACAGAGAAGGAAAGTAAGAGAGAAAAAGACAGGATTTTTTTAGCACACGAAAAGGTAAAGCCGTAACAATAACCCACTAGTATGGCATCGAGAGGCCCCACCAGAGACTACTGCATGGTCTAGATCCACTCACCAAATGGCAATACAGCAGTCCCAGTACTTTGCGCCTGCTGATAGGACAGCCTCCTTAGTGGTTAATCCAAGGTTCGGGTCCCTTACTATCAGGCGGATGTCAGCCCAGACAAAACGTTTACCTCCAGCACCCTTACTAGTGACATGGCCACAAGGATAGACATAGAGACAGAAAAATTTCAGACATCTGAGACTACTTTTCACCATGTACTACCGACCTTTAAGCAGTTTTTTCTTCACCCTTTGTCAGAAAAATCACTCATTGAATGAGGACTGAGGGACAAAATAGAAGCGAGAGTTACTGGAGCTGCCGATAACACCTCCACTGTATTATCTACTCTCCATTTAAAAAAAAGGGGAGGAGAGGAATGGGTACAAGTGACTTATTTATATCTAAGTAGTAAGTCCGGTGCTAAGTTATGAATTCAGGACACTTTTGATGATATCTCCACTCTCATATTAAGTGGTGAAAGTTTCTCGTTATCTATCTCGAGTTTGAATAATGGATCTTCACCTTTATAATTAAAATCCAATAATTAATTTTTATCAATTTGTAAAGTCGGCTTAATATTAATTTACATTCGAGCTTAGATAATTATTGAAGGTTTTAATTTAGGAGGTTCGTTTTCATATGTGACTTTTTCTTTGCTAATGCCACTGTATTATATTTCGAATATAATAGAAAATAAGACGAACTATATTAGATGGTTTGATTGGCTAGCCAAGAAGCAAGCATTTTCAATATAGGCAAGCTTGCAGTAATAGTATATATGAAGTATATTACTTAAATAAAGTCCAAACTTTATCTACTCTAATAGAGAAAATAATTCCCGTCATTTTGTTTGTTTTTGTTTTTTTACATACCCACATTTTCGCTGTTATATTTATAGAAGATATTTATATATATATATATATATATATATATATATATATATATATATATATATATATAATTTTAATCATTCAATGAATTAAAAAAATTATGATGCGAAATGTTTGAGTTTCATATCAAAGCATTTTAATTATCCTATGCAATACAAATAATAGATTAGAAGCATTTAACTTCTTATTCATTAAATTCATTGAATGACTAAAATTGTAATTATTTGTTCTATTTTGTATATCGAGCAATTCTTATTTGGATGGCATAATACGTATAGAATATTACTGCTCGTAATATCTTGTAAATCTTATAATCACAGGTTTCTATACCAGGTGATTGTTGGATAATGTTACTCTGAAGTATATATATATATATATATATATATATATATATATATATATATATATATATATATATATATATATATGGCAAAAATTGTAATTATTAAAACTGAAAAGATTGTTCAATACTATTGCAGAGCAAATATACGTTTTATTTTTTATTACCGTTTTATCTGTCCAGTTGAATATGTTTCGGTTGCAGGACCATATTTACGATCCAGCAGCCCCGTCAGACCTTACAGAAAACCTTTTCTGTAAGGTCTGACATGGCTGCTGAAAGGTAAATATGGTCCGGCAACCGAAATATATGCAACTGAACAGATAAAACGGTAATAAAAAGAATATATATATATATATATATATATATATATATATATATACATATATATATATACATATATATATATACAGAGGGAGATATATATATATATATATATATATATATAATTATTTAAAGATTAAGAATAAAAATATAACGTTATTATATCACCAGAACAATAAGAAAAAGTTAAGGGAAAAATGAAGAAATAACAATTTTAGACCATGGCATTTCGATCTAAATGCTTTTCATAAACATTTTTAATTTTTCTAATAAAAATAAATTAGAATGCACATTTAAATCAAGCATTACCTGTTTTTTTTTTGCATGTGTTATGGGTATTTTTTTAAATTATACATTTTTATTCACCAAACTCGAGTTATATCTCCTACATTTTCTGGTTCTTGATGATCATATTGTTTCAAATCTTGTTCTTCCAATATGGAATTATCTAATCTATTAGGCTAACCATTTTCGCTGTTTCCTGATGAAATGAACTATTTACGTTTTGCTAGAGAAGATGAACCATATATTCTTTAAGAAATAAAGTTATACTTATTAAAAAAGGAAACTTAGAAAATACCATAAATATTTTTTAAATAACTTTGTAAATATATATCATGTAAAACTCTTTGTCTGCTATACGATTAGAAAGTGAGAGAGAGAGAGAATCGTTTTGTTATTTACTAAATCACACCATTACATTTTAATTAGTATCAACCCTATCCCGGTATTTCTGTAAACTTTACGAAAAGCTCTCTTTGAATTTATACGTAACTTCTTATCCGTATGTTTTTTTTTTCTATTTCCTCTTTCTCGTTTCGTTTCGCAGTATATGTATATGCATTCACCCAGATTGCAGTCTATGTCACGTAAACAACAGCCTTAATTTAGAACGCGTCTCTTTCTATTAAATAATCAGCACTTGTATACAATACATTACTTAAATTTATTATTGCTAAAATGACTGACAATGGTAACTTCTTATATGATTAAGAGAATACATTATTATTATTTCAAAAGAGTAAAAAATGATAGCAATATAATATTTTATAATTAAGTCATTTCTATATCTTTTGTTGTGTTACATTAATCTCAAAAGCAAAAGGGCAAAATGGCACAAAATTTGGTGCTTCGCATTTTTGATAAACCAAGTGTATCAAAGGGGAACAGAAAACTATTTGTGAGTTATTACGGAAGCTAAAGATGTAACGGATTCATTGAAATACTGTGTGTAGAGCCATCACTCTTAGTTATTCAGGATGGGCGACACAACTAGGGTAATGGCTGTCAGATCAAGGGTATGAATATCATCTTACAGAATTAGCTGGAGTTATAAGTCTAACTTCATTTTTTCACAAATTGGATTATTGCCTTTTGTTTTTTCACCCTTAGAAGAGAGGGGGCATATTATTAAAATAGAAAAGCTATGGATAAGATAAAAAAATATGGGAAGAGAAATAGCTACACTTATGATTCATAGCGATGAAAAAGGATGAAACTAACGGAAACACTTGGACATGGCTACAAAAATGAAACAAAATATGGTTTCGAGATAGAGATTTAGGGAAATTATAAGCGCTAGAAAACTTTAATGGGAATGATTGGGTTGGGGGAAAAACTGAAGTTTTCTGCAGCACCTACGATGATAACTGTTTAGCAGAGATAAACTTGCAATATCTCCTCAGTGTAACAGACCTAGTATGGAGAAAGAAGTAATATCGCACACTAGATTTCGACACCTGTTTTGTACCCTGCCATATATCGAGGTATAGAATTACGTATCATTGAAGATATAGCTGTTTTTCGTCGTTTAACACTACAAATCTGATATTCTGTCCTTAAAATGCATACAGTTAACGTTCTCATTTAAAAGACACGCGATCTGTAATGTCGACGTATATCATGTTTTCAATCCGTGCAAGGAACGTAATCTATGGGAGTCGGCTAGACTTGTTCCAGACGGAGGGGAGAACTCGGGCGACATTACACTTTATGTTTTCAAAGAAGGAAAATATTTATTTACGGTATGTCTAACAGTATTTCTGGCACGAATCACATATATTTAGCGGCAGATCCCGAATATAGACCTTGCAACGAGTGGGGGACGTAGAAGCTTAAAATATTCGCCATCAATCGATATATTTTTCTTTCAACAAATAGTTATAGATATTCGGTTCCATATGATTTAGCACAGGTTTTTTTTATTTGTGATTAGCTGTCTGTGACAATAAATTAATTATAATGAACGCAAATCCATTAAATAAAATTAGTCCGATTTGCAGCTTTAAATCTAAGTAGCATTACATAGAGTATATCGATATTTGATTCTAACTGGTGAATATATCCTGTTTTAATATTATGCATTTAAAGAGTGGAAGAATAATAGTGTCGCCCTCAAGAAAGCAAACTACAGCTTCATTTTTTAAAATTATTGAACAAAACAATTCAGATAACTTTATTAGGTAGTAGAGCTGACATCTATTCAATGTAAAAGCCTTCAGCCTCAATCACCGCCTTGATATTGATTATAAACTTGGAGCATGATTTTTCCACAGACGCCTTCGTGAGCTTGGTGAACAGTCGGCGAATGGTGACGATCAGGCTGGTTTTGGTGTTGTTGGAGATCATGTTGGCGATGTTCTCGGCGTATGACAAAGCGGGTTCAGGTCAAGGGCGGTGAAGAGGGCAATGAAAGAAGGATACAAAGTCGTAGCACTTCTTCTGAAGACAAGCCTATGTTTCTTTGGATTTGTGGGCCGGCGCCGAGTCCTGCTGCTACATGAAGAATCTGCCAGTGGCCACCTGATTGCATCAGGGGACCATTAAACTTTTCAACATTCAGGTACACTTTGGTGTTGACTTTCAAGATGACTTCGAATATGTGAGATGGCATGATTAAGTGCTCAGTATTAAGAGGAAAAGCACAGCTGAGGTTTTGGATGTGGGTGTGTGACTCCTTCATTCACGTAACATGACATTTTCACACTGGTAGCATACTGGTTGAACTCTTCTTTGTATTCAGGCTCGATTCGTTCGACTTAAGACAAACATTCAATACAGGCACAACAACGCACGACACATTTGTAATATATAAGATCTTCACTATTTTAACATATAATATGCAGATCATAGAATTAGTTTTCAACATTATTTCATTAAAACTAACTAAACTTAACTAGTGTTGAGGGTGAGATGATCCCCCCTCATTTACGGAGTGACGAAAATATACGTCTTATACCATGCTGTCCAGACGAAAAAAAGACACTGAGAAAAGAAAGGGAAATTTGAAATTGTATTGTTCTTTGTATCCCTCTGCTTACGGCAAAATTACCGACCTGGCCATGCTGAAGAGGGTGTTAACAACCACCATAATCGGGCCATTAAGATATAGTACCACACTATTTAAAAAATATATTATCATAATAGAGTTAAAGGCGACATTTTCCAATAATAAGTTAAAAAGAAAAAATAAGGTAATTAAAATAGTATAAGAAAGTGATTTATAAAAGAAATCTTGCGGGGGTGTCCGGCGTTGTCAGGGTGTTTAGAGGTGTGTGCTGAGCTGAAAAAGGTTGTACTGGGCAGGTAAGCTCGAACCCGTGATGCAAAAGTGACAAAGAAAGTCATAGAAAACCTGACATCATACCGCTACGCTATGACGCGACAGGAAGTGAAAACGCGTTGAAATTTAGCGATGAATAATTAAGTGAATGAGTTCAGGCAAGCGCAGAAATAAACGTCTGGCTGGAGGGCAGTTTAGCTTCCCGCCTGCTGCTATTTTATTTATTTGTTTTTCCACGATGGCAATATCTTAATCAATAGAACGTCTGATATTAAGGGTTTCCCCCCACACTGATCAAAGCTGATTGCTCTCAAGACGCTCCGATTAGGAGGACCGCATTTATTTGTATTTATTTGCTTCCCCACTGAGTTAGTAAACAGGTAGGCTCGAAGCCGAAACCTGGAGGCGAAGGCGGAAAAGAAAGTGAAATAAAACCTGATAGCTTACCGTGACGGTAAGAAGGCAGAGACAGTGAGACTCGTTGAAATTAAACGAGTAAAAGGTTAAGTGAATGAGTTGGCATTGATGTATAAACATTACGCACTTAACTTTGGCTGCAAGCCAGATAAGCTTGAAGCTTTCTGCGCATTTGTTTGTTTCCTCAAGATGTTGAGGAAAACCAGCTCCTCATAAAAAAGGGAAGTGTCTAAATGAACAGCAATTGCCTGATAAAACAGGTTTTTCCCACATTGATCAAAGCTCATTGTTGTGTGGACGTCCCGGCACCAGAGGCCGAGAACACGATTACTTCGCTTTCGATTTAGTTTCGCTTTTACACGAAAAACACGAACAAACACACGAGAAGACAGGATAGCGGGAATTTTATAAAATAAAAGATAGACACAGTGTCCGTTCGCAAATTGTAGATATTATAACCTTGGGTATATCAAAAACGTTCTAAGAAAGCGTACCCTCCCGAGAACCCCCCCACCCCCAAAAGCCTTTGCTGGACATATTAAAAACGCACACACACACACACACACTAACACACACACATATTTTCGCTTTTTGTATAATTCAAACGCAAACAAAAGTTCACGTAGAAGTGTTTAGGATTTTAAATACTTTTAATAAACGGGGAGTCAGATTTCGAAGTTTATCTAAGAGTGGTTAATATAACAAGTACAGAAGTAGTGAGTTTCTTTTAATCAAGAGGGGACAATGACTAAGACAAAAATTTCAAATAAGCCAGGATGATGAGAACGTTCGTGTGTTTTTAAACTTTTAAGTTCAGATGTACATATCTCGGCTTAAACAATAATTTATTGACTGAAATAAGCAACATTAGCATCAACACATTTTCGCCATTAACATAAAAGAAAACTTCGGTCGTGATGGCGTTTTATATATTGCTTAGGTTTTTGAAACATTTCTCATGTACAGATTTGTGGAGATGGTTGACAAAGTCGCAGTTTATGGGTAAAATAGCCTGGAGAGTACGGTAGGTGAGTTTGGTAAACCAATTTGTTCTCCTTCTGTAAGATCGTTTTAGCTACGAGCAGTCAGGCATTGTCTTGGATGAGAAAGTGTCCTTTTCTGTTTACTAATGATAGGTGTTGTCGAATTGTTTCATGCATTTCATCTATTTGTTACAGGGTGACACAATGGAGAGCGCCCCTTTTGGTAGAGCTGGTGGCTTCTACATCAGTAAATCTTGTGCCTAACTTGGGCTGAACTTGTGTAGAGGCAAACGCGCACATTTCAGTTAGGACACATTTTTTTAAGGTTAAAACTGTCGGCACACAAAGATTGACAGATGTTTATCAATCCAGTGCTCAATGAAAGGTAAGCTATATTAAAATTTGAAAAACAAAATATGGGCGATGAAGAATCTCTCTCCCCCCTTCTCTCTCTTTCAATGAAGATAGAGAGAATTAAATATACTTCTATTGTTTCTTTTAACAATTGACGCTTGTATTCTTGGATCGGCGGACGTGACATAGCATGCATCTAGTTTCAACTGGTGTTTATAAAAGTATGCTCCTTATTCTCAAATCTTACATAAATTATATTTTTTTATATAAATGCATTTGTTTGCTATTTTTGTATAAGCGTTAAATTCCAGCATGCTATTAATGCCGACGATGTAAATATGTCTGCAACGATGAAATGAAGAAAAGAAGCTACCCATGCCAGCCAGTTATAGCCGACGACATATCGACCCGTTGTGTTGATGTTTCCATGTGCCTATCGTTAGATATCGTTTATTCCCTCGGGAACTTGTTGCGTCCCCAGGAAGTTGCTCAAACACAACTCTCCCCTTGAAACAATAGTCTCATATTGAAGCCGTGACCAGAATTGCTTCTCGCATAGGAACAAGCACCAAAAACAAAAAACCAACCACGGACGCAACACCAAAAAAATTAATCACTAGAGAAAAACAAATCCATGGGCACAACAACCAAAGAAAAGAAAAACTAGATTAATTAAAGTGCACGGAAACACAACAACGCAAGAATCTTAACTCCTAAAAAGTCACTTCAATCCAGCCTCTACAGAGGAAGAAGAAACACCTGAAAACTCCAGAAAAACTAAGGTAGTTTTCCTCTACTTTTATTATTCTGCAAAGTTTTGGGTTTTAATAATTTGTAAAAATTATTTTGTGGATAGAGCTTTTAGCTTAAACGTCGGTTATTTAAAAATATATATTTATACATAATGGCTAACACAAACCAAGCCCAATTTAAGAGAGTCCTCACAGATGGATCGAAGATCCAATTCCTTACTGGAAAACCATCCGACTTTGGATCATGGCTCGCAGCTCTGAAAAAGAAAGATCGGATCTAGCAGCTTAGAGATCCAGAGCTAGTAAACCTGGCATAGAATTTTTCGGACGGCCTAGTAACGGAAATGATCGGAGAACTTTTTGATAATCATCCGAATTCCACCAGTAAGGATCTACTCGATCAAATAGAAGCCCAGTATGACGAGTTTACAAATTCTGTCGACTTTCCTCGCCACCACGCATTTTTAAACCACTTTTGTGCTGTGCGTTCAATAGTGATTCCTGAGCCAAACGCGTCTTTGATATCCTGAGCTCTTTCAGCAACTTTTCGACCTGGCTTGAATTGAAATTAAAAAGTAGTGTGAATTTGCTTTTTTCCATATTGTATTTAGCTTTGTGAAAAGAAAGCATAATTTTTATAAGACTATTATAATTTAAACGATTACACAGAGCAAGAAACTCCTTAAACTGGTATATAAATTAAAGGTATTATTACGAATACGTATTTGAAAAACATTATTTAAAACCCAAATGAAAAATTCCCCAAGAAACTTCTTTTCGACCTCATAAAAGTCAATATATTTAGAGATGTTTAGCCACAGTTTTCAGTTTGTGACAGTTGACAAGATTTGACGGCACGGGGGTCCACTGAGATAGATCGAAGAAGTTGAAGACAAAGCTGAGCGAGAGTAAACCGGGTTGAGAAGATAAACACTGGGGACCGACATAATTAGGATCAGACAGCTAGAAACTGAAAACTTCGGGTTCTTTTTTACGCTAGTCGACGGTATCACACACACACACACACACACATACATACACACGGAAATCAAATGTTATATCAAGAATTCATTTTGTATTGTGTTATCGTAGAGAGAGCTTGAGGGATACCATAGGGCTACACACGAAGAAAAGCACAAATAATCATTAATCAGTCTTTATACGATGTAATATGTTTTTAACTAATTTTAGCATATAATATGCACATTATTACGTAGCTTCCCTCCAAATATTGACTATTATTTATTAGTGTGTGCATAATGTAAACTATAAACATTAATAATGTACTTAACCATCTTTAGAAAGCGGTTGTCTTTCATATGAAACGTCTTGTCTGCTTTTAAATACAAAATAAATACCCTTTCTTGGCCTGTTGGTCAAGATCAAAGTATAGTATCTGTTCTTACTACATGCTGTACTTATTTTTGTAAGTGTGTGATATAAAGTAGGGGGTCCTTTTTTGTATTAATTTAATGTAAAATGGTCACCCACTTTACAGCCAGTCAGTCTCAAATCCATTCACGTCATTCTCCAGATCATTCAAGTTGTTTTTGAAGGATTCCAGTTATTTATTCAGCATTCAAGTCATTCCTAAGGTCATTCAATTCATCCTTAAGTTGATTAAAGTCATTCTAAGTCATTTACTTTGTATTTATTTCAGTCATTTCAGCCCATTTTTCGGTCATTTTAGTTTATCTTTAAGAAGTTCATGTCAATCCTACATTCACGCATTCATTCATTACATTAGAGTACGCGACTAGTCTCTATCGCCCTTGTTTCAGTAGAGGGTAGAACAACTTAATTTAAGCGGTATACTTAATATGTACAATTCGTATATGTGTCTATTCGTGTTCGTCGTATAAATATTACCATCTTGCTACCTATATCTAATTTCCACTTTTCTAGTACTGAAAATTTCATTAAATCTTAGTTATATCACTAGACATTTTCGGAAGAAATACATATTTTCCCGAACAACTCAAACATCCAGTCATTGTACATTTCATGTTTTACCTTAATTCCTTATATCACTTTGAATTTTACCTTACCCTTTTATCCTATTCTTGAGCTAAGATGAACAACACTTTATGATACTCTATTCTACCACTTTTTAACCAAAATTAGACAGAAGCTTTGTGCTTGGCATAAATTCCTGACTAGAAAACAAACCACGACTCACTATATATATCTATAGTTTCTCGCAAAACCCCTGCTAGCATGCTACGTATATCCAATTATATCCTATAGATATTTCCCTCCAAGACGACTGTTTTTGTCTGTTTTTGCATGTGAAACAAATTTTCCCTTCTAAACTCTACCCAAAACTCTATACCATAACGTGTAGTTATTCTGTACTCTGTTAGTTAAATCCTCTCTCCTGATCACTAACTAATTGCTCTACATCCCACGCTGCCATTAAACCTAATCCATTGCACGTAACTTTATCTTAGCAGACGGACTTTTTTCGAAATCGATAAACACATTAACATCTAAAGATTTCTAATGCAATGACATGCATTAGAGTATACCCTTATCCCATAGCTAAGCTTTAAAGTAGATATTTAGTAGCAATAGTTCCGTACATAGATTTAATAAATAGCAACCATTTATCTCTTTCTCTTTGATAGAGGAAAGTATTAGAATAATTGATGCATAAAAACTTAACCGATCCTCTCTGTTATGCAAGATACAAACTTCCAGATGTTTAAAAGAAAGGTGAAGTTATCTGCCTTCGTTAGAAGTCTGAATATAACAAACATACGTAATATCTACAAGCCATATATTCGTATCTATTGAAAAATGCCATATATCTATTTATACTTAATTATACTTACAGAATACGCCATAACTTATATATTTTCCAGTTGTACATGTACTGATCTGTACTCCAAGTCATAAATATTGTGACTTGTATCAGTATTGAATAGACATCTTATCCGTCTGTCGTCTTCAATACTCAGAGTTTGGGCACCAAATGTTAATTCCTAATATCAAGTTAATCATATTTACCATGTTATCCTATTCCTAAACTAACATATAAACTTAACCATAAATTAACTTTTTTGTTAAACTAACCTGTTGCAAATGTTGTTGTTTCCACTGCATGAATTCTTACTTATCCCCTCTTCCAGTATCAATGGAATGGAAAGCATAGTAATGTAATTTTTAATCACTTGGAGGAGTGTAACTTTTCAGTAGATATATAACCTCTACTAAATAACATATTAACATTAACTACCAATGCGGAATCGCAGCAATACCTGGTTAATGACCCAGGCACGGGGCAAACTCTCTGGGTTCTGATGAGCCCGTAGATCTTTTCAGGTCATCTGTCTAGGAGAAGTAAAACTCTGACGCTAATTCGAGGGGAGTGGTCTCTTCAGTCCTGGACGACATCTTCCTAGAGCTGGTGACTCAAACAAATTACCGGTTTGCAAACAAAAATTGGTTAAGGAGTAGATAGGCTCTGCCTATCGCACGGCTTTCATGCTCCGTTTTTGCTTATTAGCCAGATAGTTTCACAGTATGATATGAATCTCGATATGATTAAGTCAGTCATTGAAAGGAAAGTAAATGATTTTTTCCAAAATAAAAGCTAATCCAGTCACTAAATGTCCAATTCACATTCGTTTCCTATGTTTTGCGCCAGTAGGTTAGAAACTCGCCAAGCAAATTTGTTAAACAGCAGAAAAATGCTACGTTGCTCCCGACATACGTGTTGTAGTCTATACGAAACCTTTAATGGAAACCTTTTTAAAGATGTTCTACTCCTCACTATAACAATAATCTAATTTAACAATTTAAATGTAGTCGTAGTGCTGACTACATAGGTCAAAACCATAAATAGTACCAACTTAGTAACATATCCGGGTATTGAATAGCTGATCATTTGTTAAAATCCCGCCATGTCCCAGCAACTTCAACATCGATTTATTCACGATTTCTAGGTATGCTCATTCGCAATTTCATTTGAAGATTAAGGAAACTCTGCACGTTCGTTTAAAAAAAAAACTTTCAGAAGGGATCTGTTATGTTTGGACATGATTAACCTCTAGGAGATTCTATCAGTGTACATAGACCACACGTAGCTTTCTTTTAGACATACAGATGTACGCTTATTAACCCTTATCCTCAAATGGCTTCCGGTCTTGATAAGTTGTGACTCTTTTCTATCAAAAATTCAACTGTGCCCCCTATTTTTCGAATCCCTGTTTTTATTGTAAACGTAAATTTTCCCTTGCTTTTATAAATAAAAATAATCCCAAAATTCTCCCTAAAAATGTGTAGGTCGAAACCAGTTAGCTGACCATCAAATTTTAATTACTGTTAATCATAAATAGCAAAACATGTCTTCTATTTAAAATGTCAATATATAAATTTTTTACCCACAAAAATGATTACATATATGTATGTGTGTGTGTGTGTGTGTGTGCCTGTATTTGAGAGAGTGAGTGCGCGGGAGAAAGGAGTGGGGAGTTTATTTCTATACTTGTAAAACTCTATTGTTTAAAAATTAAATATTGTCGGTGTCTTAACCGAATAAGAGGCATAAAAGATTACCTTAAAAATTTTACGTTGACAACCGCGTTCGCCTATTAGATAGGTGATAGACGGTAACACTTCCACAGCTTCTGGCTTATTTAATTCCCAAACAGACGTCAGATATCTGTTCGATTGTGTGTCTTAATATTAGTGAGCGACATCAGTTTCCCGGCTGCAGTGCTATTCGCTGCTTTTACATGTATAGTCGGTGGGAATTGCGTATATTTAATTATTTCGTCACGTAAATACAAAATATAACATATTAAAGCAGCAAAAATATAAAAGGTATATTAAATCATGTGCACGAAGTATAATTATATCATGCTGGTACACAGTAGAGGCCCTACGCCAGTAAGTAACGATTTAGTTAGCTAGTGCACATTTTGACGAGGACTGCTCCTAGTGTGTCAGAATAAAGTAGCTAAAATTTAAGCAGAAATGGGCGCCGTGAGTGAAAGAGGCAGGGGGTCCATCCTGGGACCAACTCTAGTCCTGATCTATATTAATGATCTTCCAAATCATATCCTTACATCATTTGTAGACATTTATGCTGATGACACTATCATTTATAGAAGCATATCTAAGACAGTAAACGACCAAGTTCTTTCCGATTCCCTCGCCTCTGATCTTGAGCACGTGGTACAATGGGGAAAGGAGTGGCTAGTTACTTTTAATGCATCTAAAACCAAGCTTCTCTCTTTACATCATCAACATTCTGATCCACATATGCCATCAATTGAAAGGTATGGCTCTTGTCTTCAGGAGGCCTCAAGTTTTGACAAGCTTCTGGGCTTGACCTTTACTCCTGATCTTAAATGGAACACGTACATCAAATCTATTGCCAAGGCCGCTAGAAAAATGGTGGGATCTTTCTATTGATCCAGTAGATATCTCACTGCTGATGCAATCCTCTATCTATATAAGAGCCAGGTACGTCCAAGGATGGAATACTGGGCAGGAGCTGCTAGAAAGGACTTGTCCTGCCTTGATAGAGTTCAAAATAGACTTCGTAGCCTCGTAGGAGATGTCCTTTTCTCTTCCCTGCAACCTCTATCTCACAGAAGAGATGTTGCGAGTTTGTCTGTGATGTATCGTTATTTTCATGGAAAGTGTTCGACTGAGCTTCAGTCTATGGTCCCCCCTCGCCAAACTTTCACAAGAAACACTCGTCTAGCTGTACACACTATCAATAATTCCCCCCACTCTTTATCTGTGCTTAAACCTAAACCTAGATTCCATGAACAAAGCTTGTTTCTTAGAACTGCACGCCTGTGGAATTGCCTTCTGTTTTCCTGCTTTCCGGCTGACTACAATGTGATTGTGTTCAAGTCTAACGTAAATAAGTTCTTGATGAGCCGTTCCATATAAGTTAACAAGTTTACCGAATTTTCATTACTAATTATTACTATATTTTCCAATTTCTACTGTACACTCTTTAACCCTTATCTTCGAGTGGCCTCTTGACCTTGATAATGTGGTGATGCCTGTGTAAAAAAAGGTCAAATTCGCTAGATAAAACATAGTCGAACAATATGTTGATATGATAACGTCATGTTTTCAAGTTAGAGAAACACAGGTGCTCTAATCAGTTTTCTACTTCAATCCTTACGAATGATGTAGAAACTGATAATCTAAGCAAAATGTTAGCAAGGTCCCTGTCCGTCCGCTGATCTCATTGCTCACGTTAGATGTAAACAATTGTTAATTATTAGTATTTCTATCTTTTTATTCAATTAAACGTTAAAGGACTCCATAATCACTGTGTATCCAATTAGGAAAGGGTGACGACGAAATACTGCGACTAGATAGTGAACAAAATAAGCGCATGTATAAAGACTTGTTTTTTTTTTTCTGTTGAGTGTAAATGGATGAGAACAATACAGTCTAATTGTTAAATTCCTAATTCGTTTATTGTGACTAGTCCTTCCCAAAATGAGACCGGCAGAGTTTTAACTGAGTTAGTGTGGTCTTATAGTTTGTCAGTGTGTTGTATAACCCTGTGCTAATTTGTTAATCATCACAGACTTTATCTTCTTGCCGGTAGAGATTGCGTTAGTTTATTACTAACTTCGTTGAACTGTTATTATTTAATTTAGTTTATTACTAACTCCGTTGAACTGTCACTGGCGAATGTCGACAGGACTGCCCAGGAAAGTTTTGTTTGGCCGAAATATTCTTCTGCTAGGGCATTAGCAATTCAAATTCCACTTTTCTGACATTTTGTCTTATCTGTGTTCTCCGGAAGATAAATAAATTAGATCCAGTTTGTACGTTACTTTTATAACAATAATTGTATATCTAAGAACTATTTTTCTTATGTGAACTTATTTCTTCATTATCAGTAACGTATCCAACGATATCCAACCACTTGATAAATATATTGAACGAAGAACTTGATAAATGAATGCTCCCGAAATTGAACGACAACCAAAATAAACGTTGTTATGAAGCGTCATCTTTCCTTCTTTTATGCAACAAGAACGAAATGTTTCTCGATCGAGTTGCGAATTGCGATGAAAAGTGGGGTCTTTTCGACAACCGGCAACGCTCACCTCAGTTGTTAGACGCCGAAAATGCTCCACGACACTTCACAAAGCCAGAGTTGATCTAAAGGAAAGTCATGCTGAGTGTTTCCTGGTCTTCGACCGGTCTCATCTATTAGATTTGTTTCAATGCTGGCGAAACCGTTAGGACGTAGGAGTACTGTAAACGAAAGCATCAGAAACTCCGGCATTATTCAATAGAAAAAGCCCAATTCTACTCTAATATAATGACCCGATCGCGCGTTGCTTCACCAACCGTGCAGAATTTGAACGAAGTGTGCTACGAAATTCTGCCTCATCCGTTATACTCTCCAGACTTGTCACCCACCGACTAACACTTTTTCAAGCATCTCGGAAACTTTCTGCATTAGAAATGCTCCCAAACATAAGCGATATCAACAACGCGTTCAGCTTCTGCTGCGCCATCAGAACACAACGTATTTAAGTAACTGGCATAAATCCACTTGTTTGGAGTTAGCAACATCTATTGATTCTGCTAGTGCTTATTTCAATCCATAAATTTTTGCTTGAGCAGTAATATGATTATCTGAATTTAAAAGTTTAAAACCGCAGGAACTTTCTTGTCAAGTTGATAGCATTGAATCTAAAAGAATTAAAACAAAGATTTTCTGTTTGAGATTAAGTTAAAAATAAAGTTCGCGTGCAGTTAGCATACAGGAAGTCAATCTTTCAAGAGGACGATAAAATATATACGTTTGAGTTTTCTACATGCTCTTCTCGATAAATTTCATATAATAAACTAAATAAATCAGCAGTCCTATGATATCCAGTATAGAGAAAACAATAGACATGTTTTTAATTGCTTTCAATTTTGCAAATACAAATATGATTAACATAGGATTAAAAAACGGAGGTGAAAAGACAACGTTTCGCCCGTTTATTGCACGGTTTTTTTTTTCAAGAGTAAAAATAAAGCTCGCACTAAACGGGCGAAACGTCGTCGAGATTTATGGTCTTTACAAATCCAAATATGTTAGAGGAGTCTGCACATAAAAAGATAAAAATTATCAACATCAGTTATAGGGCTTCGATTTATTACTACCACAATTCAAGACAGCTAGCTTTCTCTGGATGAATGCGCGAACGACAATCTGCGGGAATCGAAAGAATGGCTTGGTCGTAACGTTTCCGAATTATGCGATAATACAAATAATTATATTTTAAAATTATGTAAGTATATATTATAAATTTTGGTGAATTTTTGTTTTTAACTATATTCTTTAAATATATTAAAATAATAAAAACAACGATATAAAAATTATATTGAATTATCTATTTGGGATGAGCGTTCGTTTATGAGGCAGGATATCAAGATTAATCCTTGGCCGAACCATATCAAAAATGACACATGATGTCCTCTTGCTTAATACTTTGTATAATAATGTGCGAATAAAGGGTGAGTAAAGTTATCATTGTAACTGAAAAAAATGGATGGTGCTTTTTCTTGACCTCGATTCAACAGTTAATGCGAAACGAACTTCCATATCACCATTTACAAGAATCGATCATATCACCTTTTTATTAGATATACAACATTAAATGCACAATTTACTACAGAATGATGAAAAAAAATGAGAACCTATATTTTTTACTTAATAAAACGATCAATTTTATATTATTTTCATTTCTCTAACAGAATAAAATAGTCAAATTTTTCACAACATCTTAGGAAAAATATACTTCCTAACATGTCATGGCCCATCAAGAAAAATCTTTTTATTTGATTCCTATTCTAACGACAAGTTGTATACTGTTTGTTCTACCAGCCAAATTTAAGACATAACAGCACATAACAATGTGTAAATTGTGTTTGTACGGGATTCAGTGACGCGGAAAATTATAAAATCAATTGGACGACTATTTCCTTAAAAAGAGTTTAGTTCCGAGAACTATAAATCTTTGGAACACAATACACTGGAGCTGCTTCCAAGCTAATTAGCACAGGATCGTTTTAAAACCTAATGCAAATAAGTTCTTGTTGAGGTTCCTCTTAAATAATTAAGCCATACCCAAGTTCCGCCGTTACTGCTTATGTTGTCTCACTTAACTCTTACCTTAGATTGACTTACGGGCCTTGATAAATAGAAATATATTAAAACGCCTGTAATTAAAACAGAACGATAAGTATCCGTCTTTATTATTCAATTAAAACTTCGACTACTTGTCCACTCGACAAGCGGAAATGCACAGCTTTTAGAGTCTTGGATTATCAAGGGAGATAATCCATATACACAACAATGTGGCGTGACCGCCTCTAGGAGCTGTAGAGCTCCCCATTGGGGAGGATTGAGACCCCCGAAACCCTAAGTAAGGCCGGGCAACTATGCGGGTATTAACTTTTAAGCATTATTGGGTGCTCGGCTGAAGGGAAGTTAAGTTATGAATTTATTGTGTCTGTAAAACAGGCATATAGTTTTTATTGTTTGGGAAACATGGCAAGTGATATACTTTTGAAAGCTAGAACGAAATATAATTTCGTTCTTGGCCTGGCGAAACCCAACTCAAGGACGTCTGGCTTCTGAGTACAAGGTCAGACCGGGGTAACGGTGTTAACTTCTCTACGTGTGAACGGAGTTGAGCTGTGGTCACATATTCTCGGGCCGTGTAAAAAATCGGGGCAGCCCCTGAAATTACGTTCCTGCCAGTGATTGGCCCGACCACTTACCCCGATATAATCTTTCCCCCGAAATATAAACGAATGCTGGCGCTAAAAATCTCAGAGTAGAGGTGGAGTCAAGTTGAGTGAGTCGAAATCAGACCGAGGGATCGTCGCCGCATCCCTATCTTTCTGCCGTCCATCACTACCGAGACTAAATCTAATTAGGACTTAAAAGTGTCTTTTTTTGCCTGCATGAGAAGCTTATTATTTTCAGCAGAAACCGGTATATCATCCTGATAGATGAGACCTGCGGCGCGGAAGAATCCTGTAGAGAACTCCTGGAGAGAAGACGGTCCCGACTATTGTGACTTGGACGGGGTCAGAGGTCATACATTCTCCCCCAGCAAATTTCTGACTCATGGGGGAGAAAATACCTTAAAGTTCCAGGTTCCCTACGAGCTCGCAGTGACCGCCTCCGCAGTCCATGATTCAGGGTCGGAATACTTAAACAGTTAGGCTTTTCAATAGGAGCCTTCCGTGGGCCTTAAAATACCTTGCTCCGAAATGTTTTCTTCTCAAAGGAGCAGCCCGTTCCAGATCAGAGTCAGTCCCTGGATAAACACGTTTTTCCAGTGCTAGACTTCATCTGTCAGAGATCTAGGTTCTGGGTTTATAAAGTTGAGGCTTTATTTCAGTATACGTTCGGCATGAATTTTAATTCTTTTTACCTCCTTCACCGAGAAAGGCGATTTTCTACGCCTGATAGAGATTATTATGTAGCGCGAGGTATTCGTTCTCGCTTGATGCCGCACAGCATATACTTAACAGTGTTAAGTTTTCTCAGCCAGGTCGGTAGCTGATGTTGAAAGAGAAACATGGTCGTTTAATTCTCCACCTCGCCATTTTCTCATTTTTTTTTTGTAGTCTTCGAGTTAGACATAAAAGCAACTGATTTTTGGTCAGTAATAAGTTTTAAGTGGTGTCCGATTAAGCAGTGCCACCATTTTCTTAATTCCTCTGCTATGGCATAGGCTTCCTTTTCACTTGCTGAGTGTCGTCACTCAGTCAATGAGAGGGTCCTTGAAAAAAAGGCTATAGGACGATTAACTTGTCTCAAAGAATAAGCAGTATCACAGTTTGGCGTATCCATTTCGACAACCAGAGGAATATTTTTATCTATTGTTGTAATTGCTGATTTCGCAATATCTTTTTTTAGTCCCTCGAATGCCTGTACGGCTTGACGAGACAGAGCCTACGTCTCTACTTGTTTTATCTCAGTCAATAATTGTTATTATTATTATTATTATTATTATTATTATTATTATTATTATTATTATTATTAGAAAAACATCTGCTTTTCATTGCTATGTGGGTGCAATTTGTGTTAGGGTTTTGAAAAGTGACGGGTGTAATCGGATGCTCCTTTGGCTGTGATCATAGCGTGGTATCTGTGTTAAGTTTGGAAAGCAGGGCCAAGGGTCAATAAATTATTATTATTATTATTATTATTATTAATATTATTATTATTATAACTGATTTGAGCAACAACGGTTTGCTAGATCGATTTATTAATGATCAGAAAACTAAACAATTAGATTGTGAAAAGGTGATTTACAACTGAAATAATGATATAGCTAAGAGGAATGTGAAAATAGAAAATAGATGTAAACATGATTTGGGTTTGCATACACAAATAACCAGATTGAGGTTACACTAGCTGTTTGTCTGAGACACGTAATGAGATATAGATTAGCTGGACATCAGACAGAACGGACGACTCAAAGGGGGGGGAGTTTCTCCATAAAGCAGGGAGCGACGTTTCCTAAGACAGCCAAGATGTAAAGACGTTGTAATCTTTGAAGATGTCAGCTGAAATCATGAAAATAAATGCTTGTATATAATGCAGACATGTGTTGAGTTATTTACACCTGTTAAACAGAACTGTTTGACTACAACTGTTTTGATACGCCCACGTCAATCGTTTCCTGTTTGAGCTGTTGTATAAATGTAAAAATATACACACTAGACAATTAACTAAATGATACGACGTATATACATACACGCATTTACACGTACATGAATATACAGCAGCTGGTTTTCTCCCACATTAGAAAATCTATGACGGTAGTCCGACGAAGTTTCAAGAACAATATACAGATAAAATATAAGCCCTACTATATAACATGTATGTTTTTTCATATACACACACAACGTAACACGAGTACTTGATTTTTGCTGTCGCCAGTCCCAAACTTTTAGTGCGGGCATTGAATCTCCAAACGCAATTTCTAACCTGCGATTGTTGCTGAAAAAATCGTGTTCCAGTATTATTCCGCAACAAGGATTTTTCATTACGGATAATTTACTGGTTTTATAGGAGACGTCACTAAATAGTAAGTCCACTAAACAATAACAAATTACTTGTGCAGACGATGAAGTGTTCGTCATTGTTGCTTTGCTGGGGGAGGGGACGAAATATAATTTGATGTTTTTTACCAAGCTTTCTTTAAGCTTTCTGAGCTGCCAATATCGAGCAAAGGATTCGCAGATCTCTCGTTAATTTGTACTTTTACAATAGTTTTGAAAGGCAGTCTGGAGTAGCGGCTATATTTTGACGAGTGACTTTATATCGAATTTTAGAAGATTTGCATACCTTTGAAAAATGACAATGTTTTCCATATTTATAACGAGTATTTTTGGCAGGGCATGAAACTCGTAGGTGTTTGGATAAGCCACAAAAATAGGTGTCCTTTCTTAAAGCGGCAGTGACCGACTGTTCTTGAAACTTCGTCAGACTATCGTCATAGTTTTTTTTTAATTTTCGTGAAAACCAGCTCCTCTCAAAAGGGGTGCGCTGGCAGTTTGCAAAAATAAAATTGCTTTAGCATAGGCAGATTTCCTCTCCAATGTACTAGGGACAATTAATTCTAGTGCGGTATCTGAGCAGACACCACATCAGCCACCAGTCCAATACGAGTACCGGATGTCGACTGACAAGTATTCAATTACTTGTCTACTCGACAAGCGGAAATACACAGCTTTTATGGTCTTCGATTACCAAGGGAATTAGTCCATATTCGCAACAATGTTTTTGATTATATTTTATTTAATAAAATTAATATAATTTTTGTTTTGTGTGGATGTATCTTATATAACAAGCAAGATTAAGTAGTCATCAATTAACATAAATGAGGAGCGGACAAAGTAAACAATCATATATTTAGAGACAGGTGTAAATTGGGTTTATTTTCGCTGTAAAACCTCTTGGTAAATATAAACATCGTTCGATCAATTATTAATTAAAGTCGGACAATTTTAGATACGTGTGGAAAAATGACATTCAAATCACGAGTTACTCTATCATTGTTAAAAAGCGAAGTGACCATTTGTAAGTATATATATGACAAGCACGTATTAGATTGTACCCACTATATAGTAGTGATTTCAAAAGTAAAAATGTCGACTTACGCTTGACATGTTCTATTTACCTTTCAATGTGTAGCACTTAACACACAATTTTTACAGACTAAAAGCAAATTAGATTTGTTTCATAGTTTTACTTTCTCTCTTTCTCTCTCTCCCTCTCTCTCTCCCTCTTCCTCTCCATCCCCATCTCCCTCTCTATCTCTACCTCATAGTTTTTTTTAAAGGGATGTTCAAAATTTGAATATTGCAATCGTCATTTATTAATTATGATTAAAAATAAAAGACGTAAAAATGTTTTATTTTTTAATGAAAAAGGGGAAAGGAGAAAAGAAAAATAGAAAGGGAGGTCAGCTGACCAGTTTCGCCCTCGATTCTGCTTTTAAAAGGTGAAGTTTTCATTTTGAGTGATGAAATTAGAACATTAAATGAAAAGTTGTCTGTAGTTTATCAGCATTAAACAGAATAACTTTTAGTCTATGTAATTTGTTTTGATCGCGTATGTTTAAACGCATCAGATTCATGAAGTAATGCATTAATTTGTTAAGTCTTATAGCTGTTTAAAATGGTTTATTAATATTTCACAATTATATAAAATTGGTAAACAAGTAAAAGTGTTCAATTAAGTCCAGTGCAAGATAATAACAAGTCTTAATAGTTTTAATCACTGGCTTATTTATTCCAGTCTTCATTACAATAAACGTTTAATAGAAAAAAATTATGAGGCACTTCGAAATGAAACACATATATAGACACACTATTAATTAGAGAACTTGATAGAGAGATATACAGTAGCCATTATTTTTATATATTTGTTTATAGATTTTTACGGCATGAATTCTTTACTTTGTTGTCTCATGGCTTGCAGGCTTGATTATTTGTATTATAGACTGCCTTCTCTTTTTGACTTCCGGTGACTTCTCCGCACACAGGACGACAATGACTAGTATAATATCTTCTGCTTATCTTCCTCCCGCATAGCGTGAAATCAATCATATTTTCTCCATAAATGAATGGTTTACTTGTCCGTTTGTCCATGTATTATTTTCCAGCGAAATCGACAACAGAAAGCGGAGATAACAAATATCAAACAATCTTGATTATAACTGGTATTTTTTATTTTTATTTATATCATGGATTTTATGCCAGAAGTTGGTGTACGTGAAAGAGTTATGTTTAGGCTACAAGTTTACTTTTCTATTTCCTATTTCAGTAATCTATTGGTAACTCTCACATACTGACATATATAAAATGTAAAAAGATTACAGATAGTGAAAAAAAGCGAGTGCAACTTGTAAATAAATTAATAACTAAAATAGTTTGTTTTGTTTGTTTTTTCTTTTGTAGCAGGTATATGACAGGACGAAAATAATGAGTAAATTTTTCTAAGTTTATTATTAAGGAGAGAGAGTGAAATAAGGTTGATTTGCTTCATAACTTGCAAGATGGTTCTCAGAATTAGTACTTATTTACGGCAACATTTCCATGCACTTTGCAGGATATTTCCTGTGAGTGATACAAAAATGGTCGAACATAAAATAGGTTTGCATTATTTTACGAGGAAATTCTAATATGATGATTCTTATCCAACAAAACCCAATAAGTCACATACTTATAAGATTTTATTACTTTTACATAAATGCACACAAGAAAATTATTCTAACATAGCTAATAATTAATATATACATTTAATGTTTACTCCGAAGGCCATTCTCAACATAGGAGACGTTGGGGATGTTTCTTATTTTCCAACTCCCCATGTAAAGACCGGCGTTTAAAAGAAAAAAAGGAACACTGTGTGGGTTGAACAACTACTGCGCATTGACCGAAATAGTAATTCGTTTTTATCAAAATAATAACAGGGAATTCTTTTGTGGTAACTGTGTACATGAATTAAAATAAATACTAAAATTAATGCAGCATGATGCATCATATATATATATATATATATATATATATATATATATATATTGATTTATATTTAATGTAATCTGTTCTCATTTTATTAACTGTTTTAGTGTTGTGTTTTTATTTTCATTTCGGTGCATAGACAGTGAATTATATCTGATTACCCATACTAAAAAAAGCAGAATTAACAATAGTATTAAATTTTAGTAAAAAGTATAACAACAAATAAATTAAAAATTCACAAACTACCAAAGTGTGACGGCCATTATAGTGGTCGGGCAGTGAATACAACTAACAACCGTACTAATATTTTTTCGACAGGTTGAGGTGGAAGGCTTGCTTCCACCGATTTTTCTTATTTTTAGATTTTTGTATTACAGATACACATTTACCAGAAATGATTTTTGTATTACAGATACACATTTACCAGAAAAGATTTTTGTATTAGAGATACACATTTACCAGAACACATTTTTGTATTAAAGATACACATTTACCAGAAAAGATTTTTGTATTACAGATACACATTTACCAGAGAAGATTTTTGTATTACAGATACACATTTACCAGAAAAGATTTTTGTATTACAGATACACATTTACCAGAAAAGATTTTTGTATTACAGATACACATTTACCAGAAAAGATGTTTGTATTACAGATACACATTTACCAGAAAAGATTTCTGTATTACAGATACACATTTACCAGAAAAGATTTTTGAATTACAGATACACATTTACCAGAAAAGATTTTTGTGTTACCCAGATACACATTTACCAGAAATGATTTCTGTATTACAGGTACGCATTTACCAGAAAACATTTTTTGTATTACAGATACACATTTCCCAGAAAAAGATTTTTAGGTTACAGATACACATTTCCCAGAAAAGATTTTTGTATTAAAGATATACATTTACCAGAAAAATATTTTGTATTACAGATACACATTTACCAGAAAAGATTTTTGCATTACAGATACACATTAACCAGAAAAGATTTTTGTATTAAATATACACATTTACCAGAAAAGATTTTTGTATTACAGATACACATTTTCCAGAAAAGATTTTTGTATTACAGATACATATTTACCAGAAAAAGATTTTTGTATTACATATACAGATTTACCAGAAAGCAGTTTTGTATTACAGATACACGTTTACAAGAAAAGATTTTTGTATTACAGATACACATTTACCAAAAAAGATTTTTGTATTACAGGTACACGTTTACCAGAAAAGATTTTTGTATTACAGATACACATTTACCAGAAAAGATTTTTGTATTACAGATACACATTTACCAGAAAATTTTTGTATTACAGATACACATTTACCAGAAAAGATGTTTGTATTACAGATACACATTTACCAGAACAGATTTCTGTATTACAGATACACATTTACCAGAAAAGATTTTTGAATTACAGATACACATTTACCAGAAAACATTTTTGTGTTACCCAGATATCCATTTACTAGAAATGATTTCTGTATTACAGGTACACATTTACCAGAAAACATTTTTTGTATTACAGATACACATTTCCCAGAAAAATATTTTGTGTTACAGATACACATTTCCCAGAAAAGATTTTTGTATTAAAGATACACATTTACAAGAAAAGACTTTTGTATTACAGATACACATTTACCAGAAAAGATTTTTGTATTACAGATACACATTACCAGAAAAGATATTTATATTACAGATACACATTTACCAGAAAATATTTTTGTGTTACAGATACACATTTCCCAGAAAAGATCTTTGTGTTACACAGATACACAATTACAAGACAACATATTTGTATTACAGATACACATTTACCAGAAAAGAATTTTGTATTACAGATACACCTTTACCATAAAAGATGTTTGTATTACAGATACACATTTACCAGATAAGATTTTTGTATTACAGATGCACATTTACCAGAAATGATTTTTGTATTACAGATACGCATTTACCAGGAAAGATTTTTGTGTTACACAGATACACATTTACCAGAAAAGATTTCTGCATTACAGATACACATTTACAAGAAAAGATGTTTGTATTACAGATACACATTATCCAGATAACATTTTTGTATTACAGATACACATTTACCAGAAAAGATTTTTGTGTTGAAGATACACATTTCCCAGAAAAGATTTGTGTATTACATATACACATTTACCAGAAAAGATTTCTGCATTACAGATACACATTTACCAGAACAGATATTTGTATTACAGATACATATTTACCAGAAAAGATTTTAGTATTACAGATACATATTTACCGGAAAAGATTTTTGTATTACAGATACACATTTACCAGAAAACATTTTTTGTATTACAGATACACATTTCACAGAAAAAGATTTTTGGGCTACAGATACACATTTCCAAGAAAAGATGTTTGTATTAAAGATACACATTTACCCGAAAAGATTTTTGTATTACAGATACACATTTACCAGAAATGATTTTTGTATTACAGATACACATTAACCAGTCAAGAGTTTTGTATTACAGATACACATTTACCAGAAAACATTTTTTGTATTAAAGATACACATTTTCCAGAAAAGGTTTTTGTATTACGGATGCATATTTACCAGAAAAAGATTTTTGTATTACATATACAGATTTACCAGAAAACATTTTTGTATTACAGATACACGTTTACCAGAAAAGAATTTTGTATTACAGATACACATTTACCACAAAAGATTTTTGTATTAAAGATACACGTTTACCAGAAAAGATTTTTGTATTACAGATACACATTTACCAGAAAAGATTTTTGTATTACAGATACACATTTACCAGAAAAAATTTTTGTATTAAAGATACACATTTCCCAGAAAAGATTTTTGCGTTACAGATACACATTTACCAGAAAATGTGTTTGTATTACAGATACACATTTACCACAAAAGATTTCTGTATTACAGATACGGATTGACCAGAAAAAAGTTTTGTGTTACACAGATACACATTTACCAGAAAAGATTTCTGTATTACAGATACAGAATTACCAGAGAAGATTTTTGTATTACAGATACAGATTTCCCAGAAAAAGATTTTTGTGTTACAGATACACATTTACCAGGAAAGATTTTTACATTACAGATACACATTAACCAGAAAAGGTTTTTGTATTACAGATACATATTTACCAGAAAAAGATGTTTCCATTACATATACAGATTTACCAGAAAACATTTTTGTATTACAGATACACATTTACCAGAAAAGAGTTTTTGTATTACAGATACACATTTACCAGAAAAGATTTTTTTATTAAAGATACACGTTTACCAGAAAAGATTTTTGTATTACAGATACACACTTACCAGAAAAGATTTTTGTATTACAGATACACATTTACCAGAAAAGATTTTCGTATTAAAGATACACATTCCCAGAAAAGATTTTGTATTACAGATACACATTTACCAGAAAAGATTTTTGTATTACAGATACTGATTTACCAGAAAACATTTTGTGTTACACAAATACACATTTACCAGAAAAGATTTTTGTATTACAGATACACATTATCCAGAGAACATTTTTGTATTACAGATACGCATTTCCCAGTAAAAAATTTCTGTGTTACAGATACACATTTACCAAAAAAGATTTTTGTATTAAAGATACACATTAACCAGAAAAGAATTTTGTATTAGAGATACACATTAACCAGAAAAGATTTTTGTATTACAGATACACATTTACCAGAAAACATTTTTGTATTACAGATACACATTTACCAGAAATGATTTTTGTATTACAGATACACGTTTACCAGAAAAGATTTTTGTGTTACACAGATACACAATTACCAGAAAATAATTTTGTATTACAGATACACATTTACCAGAAAATAATTTTGTGTTAGAGAATAACATTTGCCAGAAAACATTTTTGTATTACAGATACACATTTACAAGAAATGATTTTTTGTATTACAGATACATATTTACCAGAAAAGATTTTTGTATTATAGATACACATTTACCAGAAAAGATTTTTGTGTTACACAGATACACATTTTTGTATTACAGATAAAAATTTACCAGAAAGGATTTTTGTATTACAGATACACATTTACCAGAAAACATTTTTGTATTACAGATACACATTTCCCAGAGAAGATTTTTGTGTTAAAGATACACATTTACCAGAAAAGATTTTTGTATTACAGATAAACATTTAACAGAAAAGATTTCTGCATTACAGATACACATTTACCAGGAAAGACTTTTGTCTTACAGATACACATTTACCAGAAAAGACTTTTGTATTACAGATACACATTTACCAGAAAAGATTTTTGTATTACAGATACACATTTACCAGAGAAGATTTTTGAATTACAGATACACATTTACCAGGAAACATTTTTGTATTAAAGATACACATTTCCCAGACAACATTTTTGTATTAAAGATATACATTTACCAGAAAAAAAATTTGTATTACAGATACACATTTAACAGAAAAGATTTTTGTATTACCGATACACATTAACCAGAAAAGATTATTGTATTACAGATACACGTTTACCAGAAAAGATTATTGTATTAAAGATAAACATTTCCCAGAGAAGGTTTTTTTATTACAGATACATATTTACCAGAAATGATTTTTATATCACAGATACAGATTTACCAGAAAACCTTTTAGTATTACAGATACACGTTTACCAGAAAAGATTTTTGTATTACAGATACACATCTACCAGAAAAGATTTTTGTATTAAGGATACACGTTTACCAGAAAAGATTTTTGTGTAACAGATACACATTTACCAGAAAAGATTTTTGTATTACAGATACACATTTACCAGAAATGATTTTTGTGAACAGATACACATTTATCATAAAAGATTTTTGTATTAAAGATACACATTTCCCAGAGAAGATTTTTGTATAAAAGATACACATTTACCAGAAATGATTTTGTATTACAGATACACATTTACCAGAAAGGATTTTTGTGTTACAGATACACATTTCCCAGAAACGATTTTTGTATTACAGATACACATTTACCAGAAAAGATGTTTTAATTACAGATACACGTTTACCAGAAAAGATTTTTGCGTTACAGATACACATTTATCAGAAAAGATGTTTGTATTACAGATACACATTTACCAGAAAAGATGTCTGTATTACAGATACAGATTTACCAGAAAACATTTTTGTCTCACACAGATACACATTTACCAGAAAAGATTTCTGTATTACAGATACACATTTACCAGAAAACATTTTTGTATTACAGATACACATTTCCCAGAAAAAGATTTTTGTATTAAAGATACCCATTTACCAGAAAAGATTTCTGTATTAAAGATACACATTTATCAGAAAACATTTTTGTATTACAGATACACATTTCCCAGAAAAGAATTTTTGTATTACGGATACACATTTACCAGAAATTATTTTTGTATTATAGATACACATTTACCAGAAAAGATTTTTGTGGTACACAGATACACAATTACCAGAAAAGATTTTTGTATTACAGATACACATTTACCAGAAAAGATTTGTGTATTACAGATACACATTTACCAGAAATGATTTTTGTGTTACACAGATAAACATTTACCAGAAAAGATTTCTGCATTACAGATACACATATACCAGAAAAGATTTTTGTATTAAAGATACACATTTACCAGAAAAGATTTTTGTATTACAGATACTCATTTACCAGAAAAGATTTTTGTGTTAGAGATACCCATTTACCAGAAACGATTTTTGTATTACAGATACACATTTACCAGAAAAGATGTTTGTATTACAGATACACATTTACCAGAAAACATTTTTGTATTAAAGATACACATTTACCAGAATAAATTTGTATATTACAGATACACATTTACCAGAAAACATTTTTTTGTATTACAGATACACATTTACTAGAAAAGATTTTTTAATTACAGGTACACATTTACCAGAACACATTTTTGTGTTACACAGATACACATTTACCAGAAACGATTTCTGTATTACAGATACAGATTTACCAGAATACATTTTAGTATTACAGATACACGTTTACCAGAAAAGATTTTTGTATTACAGATACACATCTACCAGACAAGATTTTTGTATTAAGGATACACGTTTACCAGAAAAGATTTTTGTGTAACAGATACACATTTACCAGAAAAGATTTTTGTATTAAAGATACACATTTACCAGAAAATATTTTTGTGTAACAGATACACATTTACCATAAAAGATTTTTGTATTAAAGATACACATTTCCCAGAGAAGATTTTTGTTTAAAAGATACACATTAACCAGAAATGATTTTTTTAATTACAGATACACATTTACCAGAAAATATTTTTGTGTTACAGATACACATTTCCCAGAAACGATTTTTGTATTACAGAAACACATTTACCAGAAAAGATTTTTTAATTACAGATACACGTTTACCAGAACACATTTTTGCGTTACAGATACACATTTACCAGAAAAGATGTTTGTATTACAGATACACATTTACCAGAAAAGATGTCTGTATTACAGATACAGATTTACCAGAAAACATTTTTGTCTTACACAGATACACATTTACCAGAAAAGATATCTGTATTACAGATACACATTTACCAGAAAAGATTTTTGTATTACAGATACACATTTCCCAGAAAAAGATTTTTCTGTTACAGATACACATTTTCCAGAAAAGATTTTTGTTTTAAAGATACCCATTTACCAGAAAAGATTTCTGTATTAAAGATACACATTTACCAGAAATTATTTTTGTATTATAGATACACATTTACCAGAAAAGATTTTTGTGGTACACAGATACACAATTACCAGAAAAGATTTTTGTATTACAGATACACATTTACCAGAAAAGAATTTTGTATTACAGATATACATTTACCAGACAAGATTTTTGTATTACAGATACACATTTACCAGAAAATATTTTTGTGTAACAGATACACATTTACCATAAACGATTTTTGTATTAAAGATACACATTTCCCAGAGAAGATTTTTGTATAAAAGATACATATTTACCAGAAATGATTTTTGTATTACAGATACACATTTACCAGAAAAGATTTTTGTGTTACAGATACACATTTCCCAGAAACGATTTTTGTATTACAGATACACATTTACCAGAAAAGATTTTTTAATTACAGATACACGTTTACCAGAACACATTTTTGCGTTACAGATACACATTTACCAGAAAAGATGTTTGTATTACAGATACACATTTACCAGAAAAGATGGCTGTATTACAGATACAGATTTACCAGAAAACATTTTTGTCTTACACAGATACACATTTATCAGAAAAGTTTTCTGTATTACAGATACACATTTACCAGAAAACATTTTTGTGTTACAGATATACATTTCCCAGAAAAAGAGTTTTGTGTTACAGATACACATTTTCCAGAAAAGATTTTTGTTTTAAAGATACCCATTTACAAGTAAAGATTTCTGTATTAAAGATACACATTTACCAGAAAACATTTGTGTATTACAGATACACATTTACCAGAACAGATTTTTGTATTACGGATACACATTTACCAGAAATTATTTTTGTATTATAGATACACATTTACCAGAAAAGATTTTTGTGGTACACAGATACATAATTACCAGAAAAGATGTTTGTATTACAGATACACATTTACCAGAAAAGAATTTGTATTACAGATACACATTTACCAGAAAATATGTTTGTATTACAGATACACATTTACCAGAAAAGATTTTTGTATTACAGATACACATTTACCAGACAAGATTTTTGTATTACAGATACACATTTACCAGAAAAGATTTTTGTGTTACACAGATAAACATTTACCAGAAAATATTTCTGCATTACAGATTCACATATACCAGAAAAGATTTTTGTATTAAAGATACACATTTACTAGAAAAGATTTTTGTATTACAGATACACATTTACCAGAAAAGATTTTTGTGTTTGAGATACCCATTTACCAGAAACGATTTTTGTATTACAGATACACATTTACCAGAAAAGATGTTTGTATTACAGATACACATTTACCAGAAAACATTTTTGTATTAAAGATACACATTTACCAGAAAATATTTTTGTATTAAAGATACACATTTACCAGAAAACATTTTTTGTATTACAGATTCACATTTACTAGAAAAGATTTTTGAATTACAGGTACACATTTACCAGAAAACTTTTTTGTGTTACACAGATAAACATTTACCAGAAACGATTTCTGTATTACAGATACACATTTACCAGAAAAGATTTTTGTATTACAGATACACATTTCCCAGAAAAAGATTTTTGTATTACAGATACACATTTCCCAGAAAAAATTTTTGTATTAAAGATATACATTTACCAGAAAAGATTTTTGTATTACAGATACACATTTACCAGAAAAGATGTTTGTGTTACACAGATACACATATACCAGATTAAGTTTCTGCATTACAGATACCCATATACCAGAAAAGGTTTTTGTATTAAAGATACACATTTACCAGAAAAGATTTCTCTATTACGGATACACATTTACCAGAAAAGATTTTTGTGTTAAAGATACCCATTTACCAGAAAAGATTTTTGTATTACAGATACACATTAACCAGAAAAAGATTATTGTATTACAGATACACATTTACCAGAAAAGATTTTTGTATTAAAGATACACATTTCCCAGAAAAGGTTTTTGTATTACAGATACATATTTACCAGAAATGATTTTTGTATTACAGATACACATTTACCAGAAAACATTTTTGTATTACAGATACACGTTTACCAGAAAAGATTTTCGTATTACAGATACACATTTCCCAGAAAACATTTTTTTATATTAAAGATACACGTTTACCAGAAAAGATTTTTGTGTTACAGATACACATTTACAAGATTTTTGTATTACAGATACACATTTACTAGAAAAGATTTTTGTATTACAGATACACATTTACCAGAAAAGATTTTTGTATTAAAGATACACATTTCCCAGAGAAGATTTTGGTATTACAGATACACATTACCCAGAAATGGTTTTTGTATTACAGATACACGTTTACCAGAAAATATTTTTGTGTTACAGATACACATTTCCCAGAAAAGATTTTTGTATTAAAGATACACATTTCCCAGAAAAGGTTTTTGTATTACAGATACATATTTACCAGAAATGATTGTTGTATTACAGATACAGGTTTACCAAAAAACATTTTAGTATTACAGATACACGCTGCCAGAAAAGATTTTTGTATTACAGATACACATTTCCCAGAAAAGATTTTTGTATTACACATACATATTTACCAGAAATGATTTTTGTATTACAGATACACGTTTACCAGAAAAGATTTTTGCGTTACAGATACACATTTACCAGAAAAGATGTTTGTATTACAGATACACATTTACCAGAAAAGATTTCTGTATTATAGATACAGATTTTCCAGAAAACATTTTTGTGTTACACAGATACACATTTACCAGAAAAGATTTTTGTATTACAGATACACATTTACCAGAAAACATTTTTGTATTACAGATACACATTTCCCAGAAAAAGATTTTTGGGTTACAGATACACATTTCCCAGAAAAGATTTTTTTATTACAGATACACATTTACCAGAAAACATTTTTTGTATTACAGATACACATTTACCAGAAAAGATTTCTGTATTACAGATACACATTTACCAGAAAAGATTTTTGTATTACAGATATACATTTACCAGAAAAGATTATTGTGTTAAACAGATACACAATTACCAGAAAAGATGTTTGTATTACAGATACACATTTTCCAGAAAAGAATTTTGTATTACAGATAAACATTTACCAGAAAAGATGTTTGTATTACAGATACACATTTACCAGAAAAGATTTTTGTATTACAGATACACATTTACCAGAAAAGATTTTAGTATTACAGATACACATATAACAGAAAAGATTTTTGTGTTACACAGATACACATTTACCAGAAAAGATTTCTGCATTACAGATACACATATACCAGAAATTGATTTTTTTATTACAGATACACATTTACCAGAAAAGATTTTTGTATTACAGATACACATTTACGAGAAAAGATGATTGTGTTAAAGATACACATTTACCAGAAAACATTTTTGTATTACAGATACACATTTCCCAGAAAAAGATTTTTGGGTTACAGATACACATTTACCAGAAAAGATTTTTGTATTAAAGATACACATTTACCTGAAAACATTTTTTGTGTTACAGATACACATTTACCAGAAAAGATTTCTGTATTACAGATACACATTTACCAGAAAAGATTTTTGTATTACAGATACACATTTACCAGAAAAGATTATTGTGTTACACAGATACACAATTACCAGAAAAGATTTTTGTATTACAGATACACATTTACCAGAAAAGATGTTTGTATTACAGATACACATTTACCAGAAAAGATTTTTGTATTACAGATACACATTAACCAGAAAAGATTTTTGTATTACAGATACACATTTACCAGAAAACATTTTTTGTATTACAGATACACATTTACTAGAAAAAAATTTTTGAATTACAGGTACACATTTACCAGAAAACATTTTTGTGTTACACAGATACACATTTACCAGTAACGATTTCTGTATTACAGATACAGATTTACCAGAAAACATTTTTTGTATTACAGATACACATTTCCCAGAAAAAGATTTTTGTGTTACAGATACACATTTCCCAGAAAACATTTTTTTGTTAAAGATATACATTTACCAGAAAAGATTTTTGTATTACAGATACACATTTACCAGAAAAGATTTTGTATTACAGATACACATTAACCAGACAAAGATTATTGTATTACAGATACACATTTTCTCAGAAAAGGTTTTTGTATTAAAGATACACATTTCCCAGAAAAGGTTTTTGTATTACAGATACATATTTACCAGACATGATTTTTGTATTACAGATACAGATTTACCAGAAAACATTTTTGTATTACAGATACACGTTTACCAGAAAAGATTTTTGTATTACAGATACACATTTACAAGAAAACATTTTTTGTATTAAAGATACACGTTTACTAGAAAAGATTTTTGTGGTACAGATACACATTTACCAGAAAAGATTTTTGTATTACAGATATACATTTACCAGAAAAGATTATTGTGTTAAACAGATACACAATTACCAGAAAAGATGTTTGTATTACAGATACACATTTTCCAGAAAAAAATTTTGTATTACAGATACACATTAACCAGAAAAGATGTGTGTATTACAGATACACATTTACCAGAAAAGATTTTTGTATTACAGATACACATTTACCAGAAAAGATTTTAGTATTACAGATACACATATAACAGAAAAGATTTTTGTGTTACACAGATACACATTTACCAGAAAAGATTTCTGCATTACAGATACACATATACCAGAAATTGATTTTTTTATTACAGATACACATTTACCAGAAAAGATTTTTGTATTACAGATACACATTTACGAGAAAAGATGATTGTGTTAAAGATACACATTTACCAGAAAACATTTTTGTATTACAGATACACATTTCCCAGAAAAAGATTTTTGGGTTACAGATACACATTTCCCAGAAAAGATTTTTGTATTAAAGATACACATTTACCTGAAAACATTTTTTGTGTTACAGATACACATTTACCAGAAAAGATTTCTGTATTACAGATACACATTTACCAGAAAAGATTTTTGTATTACAGATACACATTTACCAGAAAAGATTATTGTGTTACACAGATACACAATTACCAGAAAAGATTTTTGTATTACAGATACACATTTACCAGAAAAGATGTTTGTATTACAGATACACATTTACCAGAAAAGATTTTTGTATTACAGATACACATTAACCAGAAAAGATTTTTGTATTACAGATACACATTTACCAGAAAACATTTTTTGTATTACAGATACACATTTACTAGAAAAAAATTTTTGAATTACAGGTACACATTTACCAGAAAACATTTTTGTGTTACACAGATACACATTTACCAGTAACGATTTCTGTATTACAGATACAGATTTACCAGAAAACATTTTTTGTATTACAGATACACATTTCCCAGAAAAAGGTTTTTGTGTTACAGATACACATTTCCCAGAAAACATTTTTTTGTTAAAGATATACATTTACCAGAAAAGATTTTTGTATTACAGATACACATTTACCAGAAAAGATTTTGTATTACAGATACACATTAACCAGACAAAGATTATTGTATTACAGATACACATTTTCTCAGAAAAGGTTTTTGTATTAAAGATACACATTTCCCAGAAAAGGTTTTTGTATTACAGATACATATTTACCAGACATGATTTTTGTATTACAGATACAGATTTACCAGAAAACATTTTTGTATTACAGATACACGTTTACCAGAAAAGATTTTTGTATTACAGATACACATTTACAAGAAAACATTTTTTGTATTAAAGATACACGTTTACTAGAAAAGATTTTTGTGGTGCAGATACACATTTACCAGAAAAGATTTTTGTATTACAGATACACATTTACCAGAAAAGATTTTTGTATTAAAGATACACATTTCCCAGAAAAGGATTTTTGTATTACAGATACACATTACACAGAAATGGTTATTGTATTACAGATACACGTTTACCAGAACAGATTTTTGTATTACAGATACACATTTACCAGAAAAGATTTTTGTGTTACAGATACACATTTCCCAGAAAAGATTTTTGTATTACAGATACACATTTACCAGAAAAGATTTTTGTATTACAGATACATCTTTACCAGAAAAGATTTTTGCGTTACAGATACACATTTTCCAGAAAAGATGTTTGTATTACAGATACACATTTACCAGAAAAATTTTTGTATTACAGATACACGTTTACCAGAAAAGATTTTTGTATTAAAGATACACATTTCCCAGAGAATATTTTTGTATTACAGGTACACATTAACCAGAAATGTTTTTTGTATTACAGATACACGTTTACCAGAAAAGATTTTTGTATTACAGATACACATTTACCAGAAAATAGTTTTGTGTTACAGATACACATTTTCCAGAAAAGATTTTTGTATTAAAGATACACATTTACCAGAAAAGAGTTTTGTATTACAGATACACGTTTACCAGAAAAGATTTTTGCGTTACAGATACACATTTTCCAGAAAAGATGTTTGTATTTCAGATACACATTTACCAGAAAAAGATTTTTGTATTACAGATACTGATTAACCAGAAAAGATTTTTGTATTACAGATACACATTTACCAGAAAAGATGTTTGGGTTACACAGATACACATTTACGAGAAAATATTTCTGTATTAAAGATACACATTTCCCAGAAAACATTTTTTTATTACAGATTCACATTTACCAGAAAACATTTTTGTATTAATGATACACAATTACTAGAAAAGATTTTTGTATTAAAGATACACATTTACCAGAAAAGATTTTTGTATTACAGATACACATTTACCAGAAAAGATTTTTGTATTACAGATACACATATACCAGAAATGATTTTTGTATTACAGATACACATTTACCAGAAAATATTTTTGTGTAACACAGATACACAATTACCAGAAAAGATTTTTGTATTACAGATACACAGTTACCAGAAAAGATTTTTGTATTACAGATACACATTTACCAGAAAAGATGTTTGTATTACAGATACACATTTACCAGAAAAGATGTTTGTATTACAGATACACATTTACCAGAAAAGATTTTTGTATTACAGATACACATTTACCAGAAAAGATTTTTGTATTACAGATACACATTTACCAGAAAAGATTTTTTTGTTACACAGATACACATTTACCAGAAAAGAGTTCTGCATTACAGATACACAGTTACCAGAAAAAGATTTTTGTATTACCGATACACATTTACCGGAAAAGATTTTTGTATTACAGATACACATTTACCAGAAAAGATTTTTGTGTTAAAGATACACATTTACCAGAAAAGATTTCTCTATTACAGATACACATTTACCAGAAAAGATTTCTGCATTACAGATACACATTTACCAGAAAAGATTTTTGTATTACAGATACACATTTACCAGAAAAGATTTTTGTATTACAGATACACATTTACCAGAAAAGATTTCTGTATTACAGATACACATTTACCAGAAAAGATTTTTGTATTACAGATAAACATTTACCAGAAAAGATTTTTGTATTACAAATACACATTAACCAGAAAAGATTTTTGTATTACAGATACACATTAACCAAAAAAGATGTTTTTATTACAGATACACATTTACCAGAAAAAAGGAATTACTCTATTATTTTATTAAGAAGGGGTTACTATTTCGGTTATTGTTCATTGGTTGTCCAACCTGTAAAGGGTGTTTATTCTATGAGGAGATTTAGGTGTTTCTTATTTTGCCACCGCTCTATTTTAAGAACGGTTTTGGAATAAACACGCTTGGCAGGTAAAACAACCACTGCACATTGACCATAAAGTTATTCATTCTTATTAGAAAAAAAACCGGGGCATGTTCTTAGGTAACTGCGTATATGAACAAAAATAAATACTAACATTAACGCAGCATTCTCCATCCTATATATACATATTGTATATCGATTTAAATTTAACAGGTTGTGGTCTTATGTTATTTACTATTTTACTGTTGTGTTTTCTTATATCGGTTTATTTACAGTGAATTATATTCAATTGCAAATGATAAAAAAACAGAATTAAAAATGTTATTAAATGTTAGTAAGAAATATAACGACCAGTATCTACAATTCACAAACTATCAAAGTGTGGCTGCCATTTCAAGCCTTAAGATATGTATATTTGAATTCAGCACCATGGAAAACCACTATATAGACATAAATTAGATTTTTGAGTAAGATGAAAAAAAGCTTCAAAAAGGCGTTCTTTTTTAGCCCGAAAAGTCCCATGGGGATGCGAACCAGACTTTTGCCAGGGTCACCCATACTACATTTTTATTAAGAACAATGGCCCCCACATTTTGGCCAAGTTTCAAGGAGATCTCACGGATGGATAAAACGTTGTGAAGCAAAAAGTGTCATTTTAGCTATTTTAGGGCATTTTCTTACCTTATTTGAGCCTTTGGGACGCTGAATCGCAGTGTAAATGGTTAACAGTGCAGTTTCAGGCCTTAACACATGTATATTTGAGTTGACCACCGAAAAAACTCTAGTCAGATATATCAAGTTTTAGTTTAGAAATATGAAAAAATAAAAAACGCCCCGGGAACGCGAACATGAATTTTGCCAGAGTCACCCTACTGGATTCATAATAAGAAAAATGTGGCCAAGTTTCAGAAAAATCTAATGGACGGATCAAAAGTTACGGAGCAAAACATGTTATTTGGGGCCATTTTGAGCATTTTGGAGTCCCTGGGGACGCAACGGGAATTTTCACCAACGTTTCTTTTATAAATGTTCACATCTATTTAATAAAATAAAATTTGCGTCAAAATATCGGGAAGAACTAATGGACAGTTATCTGGCAATCGTCCGAGTCAACGGATGCACGGACGCACGGAATCAACTGAAAATGTAGGTCCCTTTCCGATAAATCCAGGGAGAAATTAATTTAAATGTACTTGTTATGTGTATTTATTAAACAAACACGGATTCTGACTACAATATACTACTTTATACAAAGATTACCACGACACGCGGATACCATAAATTCATATCCTTTTATTTTATATACTTTTAATTCATCTTACTTCCTTTATCTATGCCCCCTAAAAAAGTGTAATTAATTTTTAAATATATTGTCTTTGTATGTGCTAAATAACAATATTATTTCGATTTAGATCTAATATTTGCTAATGACATTTCCTCTGATGAGATTAGCCTCCATCGAAAATCCGTGGGTTAAGGAAGAAACATCTGATCAGTATTCTTTATTCAAACAATAACTTTTTTGTTCTAAAAACTGATGTTTTTCTGAATAAAATTTGCGCTAATATATATCTAAAAACTGATGTTTTTGCAAATAGAAACAATGCATTGTTTCTCTTAGGGGAACTGTGAATGTTTTCTCCCGTTTCCCCCCCCTCGTTGTGCCATTATTTTAATCGTTTTTTTAAACGTTAATAAACTTTATTTTAGTGTCCCCGTAATTTTTGGCACATTCAATAGTTCCCCATCAGAACTCTTTATTATCGACATAGTATTATTATTTTTACGCTATTGATTTTCTCCTGATGAGATGATAGCTGAAAGAACTCTCAAGATACTTCCCCCCATTATATTTAAAACTATATATATATATATATATATATATATATATATATATATATTATAGGAAAGAGGACGAGAGAGAAAAAGAAAGGAAGAAAGATGATATCAAACATTTCTGCTATTTTACATATTATTCTAAGCTTCTTATTTTTTCTAAGAATTTATATACTTTTTTTCTATATAAGCGTGTGTGTATGTATATAAATGGGTATTATTTTAAATTGGTATGTTGAGGCAGCATTTTTTCATTCAAGCAAACATTATAAAATGCAACGGAGACACTTTGCTTGCAGTTCTTTTCTTTTAATTTTTCAATTTTCTGTATAATCTTTTTCATATCCAAATCTTAAATATGTATGAAGGTTCCATAGTTGATACTGTTACGAACGCTTTCGATTCGTCCTCGTATCATCTTCGGATGCTGAGGGAGTAAATCTACGAAAGAGCCAAAATGCAAGTTCAAAAATTAAAAATAAAATATAAATAACGCGGTTTAATGTATATTTTACTTTTCACTTTTTAATGTAAATTTTTGCTCTTTCGCACTTTTACTTCCGCAACACCTGCGGATGATTCGTGGACGAATCGAAAGCTCTCATGACAGTAAGAACTATGGACTTTTCATTAATATTTTTTATTTTAATACTAAAAAAATTATATGGAAAATCGAACAATTAAAAAAAAGAATCATAAACCTAAGTGTCTCCGTTACATTTAATAATATTTGGTTGAAATGTATTTTATGCATATGAATGTATATTAAAAAAAATTAAAGCGAAATATCCATAAATACGAAACTGTTCATAAGAACGATTTGTCTATACCCCGTCGAGAATTTGAAAATTGTGTTATATGTGCACTTTTAACGTGATGATCAGGTGCCCAGCTAGTACAATTTAGAGTAATTACAAACTAAAATATCAGCTATTGGGCAAAACAAACGTACGCAGGTGCTGGCAATAACGCCTAATATTTTGAATTTAACAAAAAAACGCCTCTATTTCCTTGTAATGTTGTGAATCATAATATATATATATATATATATATATATATATATATAGAGAGAGAGAGAGAGAGAGAGAGAGCGAGAGAGAGAGATACAGACAGACAGCTAAAAATAGACACAATGATGAACTAATAAGACAAAACATGGTTTCAGACGTTTTTATTATTTACCCGCTATTTTCTTTGGCATTTTCATAATGAAAACAATTAAATTGACAAATCTTTTTTGTTGGCTGGTATGTACTCCTCTCTATAATTATGAGATATGTAAATAATAATAATAATAATAATAATAATAATAATAATAATAATAATAATAATAATAATAATAATTAACAGAAATGAAGTCACGCATAGACTCCATCGTTTACTTTACAAAGTTAAACATTAGGCTAAAATGCAAGCATTCGTGTTCCCGTTTGCTTATGTAAACACAATGTTTAGTGTACCTACCCTGCCAATAATATTATTTGTTGTTCCCTCACACAAGTTAATTGTTCTTACTTTTATAAACTGAAGACAGCATAAGTACCGTCAGTTTCGAATCCTGCTTATCTCATTTACCGACTTAGCCCAATCTCTGTTTATAGATATTTATGTTTATATATATATATATATCCTACTAACCTTACACACGAATGAATACTTACACACAAAAGCATACATACATATACATATAAATATACGTGTGTGTGTGTGTCCGTGTGTGTGTGTGTTTGTAAAACTTATATAAACATAAGTGCAGCCTTACAGGTTTAATCACCGTATAACTGGACATATATCCCATCGGGCTATAAAATCAACTTAAAAAAATTCATTTTTCAATTAAATAAATTTAAATTTCCTTTTATCTTGAAGTCCTGATATGATGTGTATATTTGGATAGCTCTTAAGATATATACAAGAGTCGTCCTAATAGAAAGGCAAGCTATAATTCAAAAACTTAATTATGTTGAAGTGCTACGAACACATGAGGGATACCATTAAAAAAACATTTTGTAATACAAAATTTATTTTACTATAGAGTCATCATCATTCGCAATGCACTTTTGCCATTCCCTTTTTATTCCTCGGGCGTAAATGTCTGAAAGGCGCCTTGTAACTCAAATCTTTAGCGTTACTCTGAAATCAATGAACCCATCTTTAAACTGCGCTGTCATTAACTGCATCGATCTTGTAAAAGTTCAACAGGCTCTGTTCAGTGTTAATCGGTTTGATTTTTCTGCATGGAGGAATTCATTTACACACATCTCATTTTTACGCATCTACATGCACACAGATGAATAAAGATTTCAGGGCATTAACGTTTAAGTTCACTAATAATAACAATGCAATTTACAACCCCTCCCCAATCTATTCGGGCAGAATAATAAAATGGAGACATTACTTTTGGAACGCCCTGTGTGTGAAGACACACACACACACACACACACACACACACACATATATATATATATATATATATATATATATATATATATATATATATATATATGCGTGTGTGCGGGTGCACGTGCGTGTGTGCGTGCGTGTGTACGTATATCCATCCTGCTACACAATGGAAAATGAAAATGTAATTCCTTAATTTGGTTCTTTCTGTCTTTATTTTCTTTACTGTTCTATTCATACGTGTTTTTTTCTCATCCTTTTATAGAATTTTCTCTATTTTTTCCATATTTAGTTTAATAAACGAAGATTGACTTTCACTTTCCATTTCATTTTTAATCACTAACGTTCTTGATGTTTTCAAAATCGTCTTTTAAAGCCGTATTAAGTTATTTTAAAGTTCTACTTCTAAATTAGCTAAGGAGAAATTTCTACTTCTAAATAATTAAATGAATAATATTAAAGAAATAAAATCAAAGACAATGTTGATATTGTTTCTCTTCTGTTAGTTACTATAAATCACTCACATTGTTTATTTTTAAACCACGATTGTTTAATGATTCTATGATTTTATATAAAAACTATTGCAGACATTGAGGAATCCTTACAATTAATTCTACCTAACTTCAGATAAAGTCTTAATCTATCACAACCTTTCATCACCATAATGTCTCTATGTTAATCTAGCCAAAAAAATGATCTCTTAAAAAATTGTAATAATTTATCGGGAATACATCTTTCCTAACCAACTCCATGGAGGTTTTTCCCGACAGAAAAACTGTTTATCTGTCTGTCTCTATCCCACATTCTCTTTGACACATAAGTTAATTAGACACTAGAAAAAAAAATGAAATTAGTATCTTTTTCAAGAAATCGTCCTCAGTGTATGGACCTTTACAGATGAAAATATGTTCACTATCGATGCTGTTGTGAACCTCAGAAATAACAAATGACCTCGAAATCGACAGCTGAGATTAACGAGTTATTCAGAAAAAAACAGTCTGCTAAAGTTATGGCTTTGTGACTTCCGATGTAATTCGTAATGTAAAATTTCTCTTATATATATAATATATAGCGTATGTTCGTTTTCTCTGTGTCTGCCTGTGATTACACATATAAATACTGTTCAATAAAATTGGCAATGCATTGTAAGTACAGTTCTTGCCTGCGTGACTCAGAGATAAGCACATATCTTGTTTCATGATCGCTGTTTCGCGTTTCTGTAATTGAAAATCTTTCTCAAAAATAAACTCCAGGCTAAGGTTATAATTTACATATACTTTATTCGTAGACCGCATACATTTTCCTTTAGTTCCCAAATCGCCATTAGTTGATCTAGTAGATACTTCCCTGGACCGTAGAACACAAAATCTCTTCCAACCAACTCTAGTGGCTTGACTCGATTCTCATCTCCTAGTCGACTGACTGACACTCTTCCCACAGTTTTGCCTGTGTTTCATGAATACATGATAACTTGTTTCGTTGTTAGTTATCACCAACTAGGTCATCATGGTGTTTATTGTAAACTGTAAATTTTATTCCTTGAATTATCTGTATTTTTTTCATTATTAACTTGAATTCCAACGTCCTTATTCGATTTTTCTCAGTAGCAGTACCATCTCATGTTTCAACCGTTCACTCGGTCAATTCGGTGTAGATCAGTACTCATATTATCAAAGAAAATTGCATTAGAATTCTACAAGGCTTCTTAAAACAACAATATTCATACTTACTACAAGACTGAAATACAAGATAACACTATAATGACTTAAATCATACTACCCATTGGCATTTAAATATTTACACGGATGGTGCAATTAGAAAAAGACTAGATTTCTGCAAATCCAGCTTAAATGGTTGATTTGCCATCTACTCAATATGGAGACAAGGAAAATTTTTAATATAGTCAAACGCGAAATAACCCCCTAAAGGGTATATTCGTATGTTACCCATTCGACTTAATATTATTTAAGTGAAATTTATCCTATCTCCCTCTAGTGTGAATCAAATATAAAATTTTAGAAATTTCAGTAGCTTTTTTTCTATTTCGTTATGGATGATAGCGGTGTTGTTTTCTAGCCTCATTAAAGATGAATAACGACAAAAGTAGACAAGATTAGACGTGAAAATGATAACAACATTAGACCAAACATCGACAACGAAGAGAAATTGCAGCGTCAGACATTAAGAGTTTAAAATTTACAACGGTTTAATTAAGAAGAACTGAGTTTATATTCAGGAACCAGTTATTTATACATTGGCCTACGAAAGTACCTGTTAGCTATTAAAAGTGACAATCTTAGAGGACCTGGAAAACGAGGGATTGCAACCGAGCAGTAACCTTTACTTAGCGTTCTACTGTATCATTACTTTCACATAATGGTGGCAGATTATTTTCTTTGCAATATTTAGAAAACTAAAGGATATAACGTACATAATCTGAAGACATGAATATCATGGATGAATTAATAAGTTGAAAGTCCTTCATGAAGAAATAGCTTTGATTAGATATTTCAAACTGAATTTCTAAAATAATTCAAATATGGAAATATTAAGGCAGGGATGTTGAACAAAAATTGATATTTTGTGAGTGTACGCAACGTCGATTTTTTTCTGCAAATGTAACGATGTTTTTAACGAAATTCAGACATTAAAAGTGCTAATGCTCTTAATACGGAGCTATTATTTTTTAATTAAAACATTTTGTGTATATCTTAACTGTTTCAAATAATCCGATTTTCGATTATTTTGGGTTTACTTAAACTCATGAATTGCTTTATATTTTACCTTATACGTTATATATATTTCCGTTGATATATATATATATATATATATATAGTAATTTATAAAATATATATGGCGATTAAGCTACACTGAATATTCTGCGTTTCATCCAACTATAGGATTCGTCAGGCTTATGCGCATAAGACTGACGAATCCTATAGTTGGATGAAACGCAGAATATTCAGTGTAGCTTAATCGCCATATATATTTTATAAATTACTAACTAGCTCTACCTACGTATTGAGCACCTTTGAAGTAAATACTTTACTTTACGCATAAATCTATACTTTCGTATATTAAATTTATGTGAATAAATGAAGTAGTGATATATATATAAATATATATATATATATATATATATATATATATATATATATATATATATATATATATATATATATATATATATATACGAGCAGGCCGGCCGGCATAGCCTGATAATAAAATACGCTAAAATATATTTTAATTAATACATTTTTCGTATTATTTTATTACATTGGACCCAATATATTGTAATGATTTTAAAAAGTTGTCAAAAAATGACTAGTGCGCCACCACCAAGATTCGAAACCAACACGTTTAGTTTACGATTTATTTATTTCCTTTGACATTAATGCCTATGCTATGAAGACATGTTTGCTCTAAGGCTAAAAATTAAAACATGAACCACTAACTAATACGTTACGCAAGCATATTCATAATGCCGTCGTTCGACCTTCACCTGACAAACCTTTTCTTTTTTCTTCAATTTTCACACTTTTGCGCTGATTTTCCCCGGCTAAATCCCAAATATAAAGTTTGCATGTGTTCGACTATCCTATATATCAAGGTTCATATCTGTAGAAAAAAAGCTGACTGAGGAGTTTGGTAGACGTATTTTTAAATATTTACGCATATATATATATATATATATATATATACATATATATAGTAAGAGGTTTATGCTTACTATAGCATTTTTACGCAAATATAACGCAAGTATAAATCATTTAGAATTAATGCATGAACATAATCACATGTAATAATTAACTAAAGATCATCAGAACACCGAATAAAAATCTAGTAAGGAAGTAATTAAAATGAATGTTTAAAAGAATATGCAAATTAGCCATATCTTTTGCAGATAAATGCAATTCATCGACCCATATAAAACTAAGTTGTATTTTCTTTAAACAAAAAATAGAAAAAACTAAATTTAATATGAATATCCATGCACAAAAAAAAAACACGCATTAATCGAGGCATAGACATGTGTGTTAGAACGGGGCTAAGGGTATGAAAAGTATGAGTTATAAAGTTTTATTGTTCATAAAACAAACAATACATTGGAACTTTATTAAATAGGATAATAATTTCATTTATCTGGCATGCCTTGTTTTATAATATATATATATATGTATATATATATATATATATATATATATATATATATATATATATATACAACTGTCATTCTAAACAAGACACAGTACCACTTTGAAGTAGGGGACTACTATCGGGGGCATAAGTTGCAGGAATATTATGAAGGGATATGAGCAGCAAGATGTCTGTTCACATTGCACTTGAACTGCTGCATGTCACTACAATTGGGACAGCAGAATCCTGGAAGGAAGTTTCAAAGTCTAGCAGTTCTGGAAAGGAAACTATTGGAGTAGAAATCTTCTTACACCTAGCGAATTTTACTATGTAGAGTTGGTATTTAGCCGCTTGTCGGGTTTGACGAAGGTATTTACATCGAAGGGGGTACCAGTGTTTGTAGTTCGTCCGAGCATTCATCATTAAAATACTTTTAGAACAATCTGATGGATGCAACATGTATTCGATGGGACAGAGGCTGAAGCTTAGATGACAGTTCAGGATCTATCAGTTCGACAATTCTCTTTTGAATCCTATCCAGGAGGGAGAGACTAATAGCAGATGCACCAACCCAAATGTGAAAACAATACTCCATACATGGACGAATGGTGGTCTTATAGAGGTGTAGGATACTTTCAAACGTAACTAGCTTTCTAGCACGGTGGAGAGAGCCCAGCTCGTTCGCAGCGGCCTTAGCAATGCATTCAATGTGTCTGTCCCAACTCATGTTCCATTTGAACGTTAGGACGAGGAGTTTAAAGAAAATACTTTCAGGTAATATGTTTTTGGCCATTGCTATTGATGATAGAGAAGGTTTCTAGTAATTATTTGAGGAAACAAGCTTAGTTTTGGCAGCATTGAATGTGACCATCCATTTATGTCCCCATTCCACTACATCTTGGAGGTCTTTCTCTAGTGTTTATGCCATTTTCTTATTTGTGTTCCTCTCGTGCTTGTTATAGAGAGTGGTGTCGTCAACAAGTATACTCATCTCAGAGACAATTTTATCAGTGGGGTTATTTATGAATATTAGAAATAATAAAAGTCCAAGTTTAGACCCCTTAGGTACTCTCGCATTTATATCATATAATTTAGATGTAAGCCAGTCGAGGACACCCTGTATTCTTCTCTTACTTAAGAAGGATTCAATTACATGATGTATTCTCCCAGTGATAAAATATGATCCGATTTTCCTTAGAAGACCATCGTACCATACCCTGTCAAAAGCCTTAGACATATCTAGAGTTACCGCTCTACCCTCCCCCAAGGGACACACTTAGTACAATTTAATTTAGGAATTTCTTTGTATATCAGAAGCGTGTGGATGCACGTGCAAAGCGCACGTGTAATTTAAAACGTGAAGGAGTCACATTGTTTGACCATGCCTTTGGCGTCATCAAGAAAGAAGATTCCCAATACATTGAGACATGGTTGGAAGTTAGAGACAGTCAAAGACAGAGTCGTAGACGAGAGTCGGAGAGCGACTTAGTGAGATCTGATGCTCATGGGAGGTGAAGGGAAAAATGAGACCATGTATTCGTAAAGGCGTGAATACATGACCATCATCATCACCAGCTGGTATGAATAAAGACTCATCTATAGTTTAAACTGTTTTCTTCGTCGCTGTCATGTCACTAAAAGGAAACAGTACATATATTTTGTTTATTAGCTTGTAATAAACTTTGTATAAAACCCTCAAAGTATTATGTGTCCCCTCCGCCATCATCAATAATGTATCTTCCCTTTATCTGTTCTGTTAACAATAACTGTATAAATGTCTTTCCCAGCTCCGTATTATAATGATAAAAGAATTATCATCAAACTCCTCATGATGTACCAAGATATATAAATGTCTCATTCACTTGTTATGAATGTATCCCCCTTGTTAAAATGCATCCTATCATATGTCAACAGCAATAAACATATATTCGATAAATATGCACCCCACTATTCACTATACACTCTGCCATATATGTACACACGTGATAAATACTCTGAAATATACAAATACACACAATATATTCACACCACTATTTAATATATACGTTTTGGTTGCCGTGACAGTCCACTTTGCAAGGGAAGTAATGAATTTGGAAACCACAAACACAACGTGATAAAAAACAAGCAAACAAAAAAGGGATTCAAGAATCTGTGATGTATGGGACCGGCCGCAGGCCACCAAACAATCACCATAACATTTTTGGAGGCTTCGGGAAGTGTTATGGAGCTTTTTCCGGCATCCAGCCACTGTGCCGACCGTTGCCGGTTAACGTATAGGGTCCACTTATCACACGTCACAATCCGCTCGAGAAATAGGTCGTTTTTATTGCGCAGAAGGAGCGTAGAAGACACCTCCGAACGACGATTTCTTTGATTATCGTTCAGTTCATGCAGCACCTACTTATCTAAGTTTTTCGACTTCCCTATTTACTTTAAATGGCGAAGGATTGTCGAGTGGTCGACTTGGAGTTAAACAACAACTTCTTGTGTCGTTTTTTGAGGATCGGTTTCAATTAAGACTTCCAATTGTTCGTTATTAACCGCAGTCGGCTGGTTGCGACCGTCTTCATCTTCGAGCCTTTCGTCACCGTTCTGAATTTCTTGAATCACCGTCGTGCCACGCGACCCTGTCTCGGCAGCTTTTCGACTTAGTTCTAACAAGAACAAGAAAATCGTGCGGATTCAAACTTTGTCAATGTTGTCTAAAAGCTTGCAAACATGAATTACGAGATTAAGAAAGGTAAGGAACAACACGCTTCGAAAGAGCAAGAAATGTATGTGTGTTTGTGTGTGTACATTTCTCGACCAAATAACTCAATTTTCAGTCTAGAGACTCGAGATTTGACATAAGGGGTATTGAGATGCGGAAATATCTTTTCAATCGGTTTTCTACCAGAAATGTGGCTGCCAAAAGGTTAAAGTTCAACGACCTGACCTTGAAAACTCTACAAAATTCCTTCGTCAATTTTGGTTCTAAACACATGAAATTTTAGATGTAGGTTACATGGACGTGGATCAAACATTTTAATTTGATTTGAGCTCAAAATAATAAATGTTTAGTGGTCAAAACTGGGCTCAAATTTTCAAAAACATTTAACCGCTGTGTGCTCTACCAAATTACTCAGCGAATGTCTTGTCTAAACATTTGAAAATTTAAATAAAGGGTATTCAGACATGTTGTAAGCATTTTAATTAGTTTGAGGGCGAAAATTTCACTGTCAAAAAATCAAAGTTGAAAAAGTTCGCCTTTGCAGATTCTACCAAACCTCTCCGCCAAATTTGGGTCTAAACACTTGAAATTTTAGATGTAGGTAACGTGGGCATGGGTCGAATATTTTATTTTAATTTGAGACAAAAGCAATAAAAATAAAGGGATTAAAATTGGGGTCGAAGTTTACAAAAATATTTCTGCGGTACAAAATTACTCAGACAACTCGGGGTCGAAAAATTTGAAATTTTACATAAAGTGTATTCACATATGGGGCAAATAACTGTCAATTTTCAGTCTGCAGACTCGAAATTTGACATAAGAGGTATTGAGGTTTGGAAAAAATTTTTAATCGGTTTTCGGCCAAAAATGTTGGGGTTGAGGAGTCAAAGTTCAACGATTTGGCCTTTGAAGACTCTACAAAACTCCCCCGTGCACTTTCGGTCTAAACACTTGAAATTTTAGATGTAGGTTACTTGAACATGAATGAAACTTTTTAATTTGATTTGAGCGCAAAAAAATAAATGTTAATGGGTCATACATTGGCCAAAGTTTTAATAAATTTGACCTCTGCGGTCTACCAAATTACGGAGCCAATTTTTGGTCTAAACATTCGTTTGGTAACATACATTATGTAAATGATTTCTTAAATAAAACTGAAGATTGTATACAAAATAGAATAAGAAGGAGGAAAGATTTTTTCATAGAAGGCAGTGAAATGTAATAGATGGTGTACGAAAGGAGATGAGAAGGGGAGGGGGAGTTGCAAATTACCAGAAAAAAATGACCACATAATATATTTCTCCCTTAAATTTCGTCGATATTTGAGGAAATGACTTTAAATTGAGAAATAATCCATGATTCTGCTAGAACTACGGGGTTACAGCACGATGTCAGCCGGTAAAATTGAGACGTGGTATTAAAGCAAATAAGTTCAGTAAATATATGTAACAGTACAAGAGGAATATTAATATTGTTCTTTAATAAATCGAGAAATAGTTAATCAGAATAAACGTATGCTATAAAATATTTATTTGTAAATACAAATTGAAATGTAACATTATTCTTCCCTTTTAATAGTATTTTTATCGTAAAATATTGAGAATTAAAACACGTTATTCAATAATGCAAAACAAATTAAATATGCTTCATTTTTACATTAATGTTAACTTATATATATAGTTATAGTTATAGTTATAGTTATTATATATATATATATATATATAGTTATTATATATATATATATATATATATATATATATATATATACATATACATATATAAAACTTGGAATTTGTTTTCAAATAAAAACAAATATCCAGAATTTCTCTTTCGGTTTCCATTACATCAAAAGCTGACTTTATATAAAGTTAACCTCGTGGGGGGGCTAGTAAATAGTGATTTAATTGTTTAAAAAATGAAGTTCTCAATTTTTATTTAAAAACTTTTGTTTTTCTGTCTTAAAAATTCAAGGCTTTTGCCATCGATCAATTGATAAGATATCCTTCTAGACTAAGGCAATTTTATTTTGCCCAGTGCAGTGTCTCACCTTTTTCCCCCACATGAAAAAGTTATCATGTTTTAGTATTACCTCGTGGGAAGGGGCAAGTGAATAGTTACGTAATTACTTTACAAGCGTTTGTAAATTTTAATTTAAAAGTTATAATTTTTTTATTCTAACATTTTTATACAGATTTTTCTGAATATTTTAAGAAATCCATTTTTCATTATGAAATATATTTAATAATTAAAAAAAAACTAATTTATCAAAATTCTATTTAAATTCTAATACTAATCTGTCACAACTTACAAAATCCATACGTTGCTCCAATGTAATAATAAACTGATTGAATTTTATGTTACTTAACAGTTTTCCTATTTTATTTCTCATTTTATTTAGTAATTTTCATTTAATTTTATAACGTCTAATAATATACTACAAAATATTTGGCTATCAAACTAATGTGCTAATTAACATGTGGTGCATACTCACAAGAAATGTCGGGCAAGCTTCACAGCCTCATTAGATTCAGAATTGAAGTATTTGCAGTTAGCTGGTTTGAAATAAGAAGGGATAAGTTCCATAACCAACAACTATATATTTTCAATATGATCAATATAATAAGTAAAGAACAACATAAAATTTACCATATTTTTTACAAAATTTACAGCATAATACTGTTGCTTTACTGCCTAAAATCAGATGAGCTTGCAGTGAGAGAAGAAGCAATAAAAATATCCTTTCCATAAGGTAAGTAACGAGTTCCGCATATAAAATTGATGAAATTTCTTATATCGATTCATCGAGTCAATTTAGATAAAACAGATGAGCTTACCTTTTTAAGTTAGTGCAATAGAGTAATTTTTCTATTCTTTCAGAAGTGAGGAGACTGGCAAAAAAGATTTTTAAAAAATAACACAAATCAACTTAAATGCCAATAATTGGTCTGAGTTTCTTAACCTTTAATAGAATGGAGTTTGCTAACCTGCATTTACAGAAACATTTTTTCTGAAGAGGAAATTTTGGATGCTCTTATGAATGGAAATGAGTTGAATTGCCCAATTTGCCACCACGGTTTCGAAGTGTTGAAGCAATAATTAAATTGGTAAACGGTCCTTCATAATCAGTGCATTAGTTTGAAGCAAGTTATCGACATATAATTGTAAAGTTGTTGGGTCGTCAAATGAGCCCTCCTTTTGCTTGTAAGGGATCTTACGTGCAACAATTTAATGACATATGTTAATCAAGAGAATACATATTTGTTTTCGTTTTTGTCTTTTGTATAAAATAAATTACCTTTTAAAATTCTATCACTGTTACAATTTAATTAAAGAAGTTAAAATACGAATGTTGAAGTTGTCGATGGTAATAGGGGGAGAAAGTTTTTTGTTTTTTTTTACTTCTAGTTATCTTTGTTTTATTTTATTCCAAACATTTGGTTCATTATTAAAATTAATCTTCCGAAAAGATCATAGACAATTCATTTTGAATCAATTCACCCTTCACAATGAGATTCAGAAACATCCCAATTTTTTCATTTCGTAATTATTATTTTTTAAAATTCAGTGTACATTTAAAGTTATTTAATTGATTCTTAAAAATCATTTCTTCTTATAGGTCATTATCAAGGTCATTTCGAATTCAGAAACATTTCACGTTAATTAACTTTATTTTCCAAAGTAATTATTTTATCATTTAAAAGCAATTCTTTTCCTAAACTCACTCACAAGGATTATTTCGAATTAATAAACTCCCGCCACACCTGGGAGTCACATTAGTTAACGACCAGTTCTGTATAGTTAACAGCTCGAAAAAATTAAAGTTTCAATTAAAGAGAGATCTTTCTAGACTGAGGAAATCTTTTTTTTTTCTTAATAATTAATTCAATTTTACGTATATACTCCTCAGTCAATATTTCAGGGACCCCTATCATACGGTCCAATTTCAAATAAACCTTCAATTAAAGAATTTGCTCGAATAATTCTTCCTTAAAATCATCTAGAGTTCAGGAAAATCTCTTTCGTTAGTCAAACAATATTTCCTTAGAAATTATTAAAAATTCAGAGAATATTCGAAATGTAATAGCGTAATTTTTCTTTAAGAAAAACTATGAACATTTCAGAGAACTCTTAAAAAATTAACGTAATCATGTAACAGTTGGCTTTTCCAAACACTCGAAGACTTCAAAAAAGTACTTTAAGTGCTGTTTGAATAATCGTCTCAGTTTTTATTTTTAATAAAAACCAATTGAAGACATCATTTAATGTAATTTAACGAAGCATAAATAATTTTGTTCTTTAAACTTGGTAGAAAAATTTAAAAAACTCCAAGTTAATTCGTTATTATATGCCCTCCTGCAATCAGCCAGGGGGGTTTAGCTATACAATCATTAAAACGCAAGAGTAGAGAAAGAGACCGAGGGGGAAAAGAAGGGGATAGAGACAGAGCGATGCCATTACACACCCTACCACCCTCATGATATCATTATGTAATAGCAAAAAAATCTTCGACAATTTTCTCTCTCGTCCTCATAGACCCTAAAAGGTAAGGGAATGAGAGAGAGAGAAAGATAGAGAGAAGAAGAGAGAGAGAGAGAGGCAGATAGCATTGTTCTACCACCCATTCCTCAACACCCTCGCAAACACCATGACGAGGTCATCTTCGCTTATCTTTCCCATGTGCGGCCATTGTTTTAAAAAATGAGTGACAGGTAGACATTAAACATTTCTACGAGTTTAAACAAAAAAAAAAAAAAGAAGAAAATAGAAAAACAATCTTATTTGGAACAATTTTGTAAAATACATTCTAACACAAAACTTTCATATTATCTAACCCCAATTTTTTTTTTAACAGTAACATTTTTTTTCTTTTTAAACAGACAAAACATAAATAAAAGAAACATTATCAATTCAAAAAAAATGTCCCCTTATGTTTCAGCTTTAATTGTTACCTAACCTGAAAAATAAACACATCAACTGTTCATGGAATAAAATGTAATGTAAAAGTTCTATTTTTTCAAATCTGAATCTAACACTTGAAAAGTCAAAAGAATTTTTTAAAAAGTCCTATATTTTTATAAACCTGAAATAAAGATCAGATAAAAAATGTTAGGTATCCTTTATTTTCTTTCCTTTTTTTTTTTTAATTTATTTTTCGAGCTTCGTGTTTGAAGGATTTTTTTCTTTTTTTTTCTTTCATGTAATAACAAGATGCATAGATATACACACATATCGATATATATCCGGAGAGAGACAGAAAGAGAGAAAGCGTGAGAGAGAAAGAGATATTGCATATTCTAGAGACACTTTTTTCTCATCTCTGTTTTTTTTTGTGTGTGTGGGACACATTTCTTACTTTTTTTTCGAAGGGTTACTTTCAATACTCTTTTTTTTTTTAAATCGATCTTTTGTAAACTGTTTTTTTTTTTTGTAGGTGCAAGACAATTTTTTGTTCAGGTTCTGAATTTTCTTTTTTGAGTGCGTTTTTTTTTGTTTTTTTTGTGCGCGTGTGTACTGGTCTGCCATTTTTTTTAAATTTTGCCAGAAATAATAGTTTTTTCCGTTTTTAAAGACCGTGGACCATTTTTTTTATTCGATTCGTCTAGTGGTCGTTATTTTTGGTTGTGCCGTGGGTTTAAGGGTCGAAATTATTTCCATGCTGGGAAACAATATGTTCTGGTCATAGTGCATCATTTATACTGCGACACAGATGCGACGAGATCCGTCTGGTAATTAACCAGGGTCAATCCTGCGTCTTAAGGCAACATTTATACCACAATCAGCCGGTCACTGAGGTGTGACCGACAGACGTGTTACAGTAAATGTCTTAAAGCGGTCTCATGAAGACATGAAGATGGGCCAGTCATCAGGGTCTGAATAGCAAGAAGAAAATCATACCTGAGATGTTGGATCTGGGTGTGGCTCCTTTCTTTTCTCAAGATGATCTCTTCACGCTGGTGGCGTTCTGGTGGGAATCTTCATCTCTTTGTCCTCAGGGCCGCCTTTCGACTTAAGACATTTATGAAGGCATTCATGGCAGACACAAGAACAATGACACGCGACACAATTGTAATATACATAAGGTATGACTAACTATTTTATTTTACATTAGAAATACAATATATATTACAAAAAACAATTTACAATTCATTTTTACGATTAAAAATGGATAATAGGCTTTTCGAAGCTAACTAAACTACCCTAACTAGTGTTGAGGGAGGGGGTGCCCCCCTCATTTACGGAGAGACAAAATATGCGTCCTCACATCATGGTGGTCGTGCAGGAAAAGAGACAGAAAGATAGCAAGGGAATTATGGGAAGGGGTTTCTTTGTATCTCTACGCTCATGGACAATTTACCACCCGTCCATGCTGCAGAGTGTGTTAGAAACAGTGGCACAAGGAAATAGTTCCACACAAGGGATGAGAAATTAAATGCAGAGTTTGTCGAAAAGGAAAGAGTTTGTAAGGGTTAAAGTTTAGCAGGGGTGGGCAAGGGAATTTTGCATGTCTTTTTCCTCTCTATGAATAGAATTGAGACATCAAGAAGTAAAATGTAACGGATGCTCACAGAGAGATTATTTAATCCGCATAGAAATTTAAAAGGTCGGTTCCTATATCTGTTACTTAATCCCTTTCTCCTATGCTGATCAGATGTCTTAGGCTTTCAAATGTTTAGGTATAAAATAAAAATGTGCAGCGATCTTCTAATCCGTATTTTTTCTTTATTAAAATAAAAAATACATTCATATATACTTAGACATATTTTAGTTTGGCTAAATATATCCCTTTATTCTGTATATATATATATATATATATATATATATATATATATATATATATGGAGGCCAGGCTCGAACGCAGACCCCACATGTACTCAACTTCAAACTTTAAGGTCAATTGAGGTCTACAAGAGCAATACGGGTGTATATCTATGCATGTATGCATATGCGCATGTGTTTACATGTTGAGATAGAGATGTATGTATACATGTGCGCGTTTCATTATGTGTATGTGTATTTGTATGCGCGCATGTGTGTGCTCGCGCGTACGGCCCTAGGCTAACCTTCTCAAAGCACTTAACAAATAAAAATCAAAGAGATAAGCAGAATCGTAGCCCCCCGCCTCCCAGCCTAAGCGAACACCCAACAGGCCAAAACATACTTACCAAGAAATCATCTCATTAACGAGACGCCAACAACCTAAACCTTAGAACACGAAATTTAAAGTAACCCCCTCTTCCTACCCCTACATATCTCCCTCCCCCTCCATATATCCCTATCTCCTCAGCCACACCAGAGATGAACTTTCCAGAGCCCGCACAACCACCTAATGTTCTTGAACTCCAAAACTAAAGCCATACCGTCCTACCAAGCACCCCCTCCCACCTTCTCCCTTTCCTCTTTCCGCTTTTCTCGCACCCCTCCCCTGACATCATTTATTCATTCTTTCATTCCACCATCAACGAACTTTTCTGTAAAGTCTGAGGAGGCTACCTGACGGCCAAAAAACGGTTGCGTATCTGAAACAATAATGTAACTAAACAGAAAAAAGGTAATAAAAATAAAATGCATATTTTCTCTACAACAGTATTGAGCCGTTTCCTCAGGTTTTTATTAAATACCATTTCTACTAAATATATATATATACATATATATGTATATATATATATATATATATATATATATATAAAGCTGAATGTATGTGTGTGTCTGGTCACGAATAGGCTCCTATATGGTTGACTCTTTTAAAAACTGATTACATATAATGATAGAAGATGTATCGATACACAAGAATGGGTATGTTTGATCTGGCAGAACGGTGATTCATAAAAATACAATTTTAATTTCTGCGTTCCCGCCTGGTCCATAAAGAATGGAAATAAAAAATTTAAAAATGAAAAAAAAAACGTTTACAAGTGTTTTTGAGATAGATGTACATAATAATACTTTCATAAGTATGTTTTAACTTTAATAGGGACGGTATAATAAAATTGTGGGGTCTGCGTCTGCGCCTGGCCTCACTAGAATATAAGTATACTTTGATAATTATGTTTCAGTTTGAAGAAATAGGGTATAATAAAATTATGGTGTGTTCGTTCGCGCCTGACGTCCATAGAATGGAAATATTTCAGAAAGTTTAATAATGTTTTTCAATATAGATCCACAGAATATTGTGATAAGTGTTTCAGTGTGAACATGTATGGTATAATAAATTATGGGGTTTATCTATTTTATTTTTACTTTCATCATATTTTGTTTTGGTTTTGATACCCCAAACTAGAAGCTATCTCTTTACAACCCTTCCTTTTCATAACCTATCATACTTTTATAAATCAGAGTCCATTTTCTGTAGGCTGTTTTTGAACCCAGTCAACGACGGGTATTTTGCTAGTATATATATATATATATATATATATATATATATATATATATATATGAGGGTGTAGGTATATGTATGTATGTATATATATGCATATATATATATATATATATATATAAGCAAATAGTTAATACATGTTAAAAAAAAACTTTGACAAGGGTTTAAAACATATTTAATTTGAAAATTAATCCGCGGAGTTTCGAAGAAATACTTTCCTTCTCATCAGAGGGTAGGAATTAGGAAAATGCAGGATCGGATTTTGCATGCAAAAGTATTTGTTTGAACTGATGAAAGTCAAAGATCTTACTTGATAACAAAAAGTAAAGCAGAGGGAATAGGGTGAAGAAAGAGGTGATTTCACGTGAATTGATAGTCTGGTGAAAGGTAAAGTATTCAATGACGTTAAAATCTAAAAATGTAAATCCAAGAAAGTTAGTTAAATTTGAATTCGCACAAGTAAAGTCCAATTTGTATATATATATATATATATATATATATATATATATATTTATATATATATATATATATATATATATATATATATGGTAAATTTTTAGTTTACAAACCTCTAGGCATTCACCTTTAATTTGTCGACTTTTATAAGTTTTCGGGTACGCTGAGGACGAATGTCTTATTTATTTATTTTTGTGCAAACACGCAGTTATCCGTATTTGAATACATTCAGTATCCAAAGTAATCTGTATCATTTTTAATGGCGGCCATCTTGTTTTCTAATAACGAAAAAACGCCAAAAAAGGCTAAATATGCCACATGTAACTGGAATCCCCCCTTTCCCACCACCGGCATTGGCGCTAAAAAAATGTTTATTAGAGTTGGGAAGGGGCAAATTCCAATAAATCTTGAGGGAAAGGAAAGAACGTAAAGACAAGACCACAAATCAAAAACGTATTTAGAGTAATATTTATTAAAATAAATTAAAAGGTAAATATTACCTTTTGCTACAACAGAACACCGACCACTAATTTGGGTTTTTGGGGGGGAATATTCGATGTTGCTGGCCACAAATCTGATGATCAATCCCGTCGCAAATTTTGGGTTTGCATGATATTGACCCCTTTTAATTGATCTAAAAAAAATTAAGTTTCCAAGAGCGGTTTACAAAAGTATATTTTACGTTTTTCGTTCTTTGAGGGGGGTGTATTCAATTATAGAATTTGTGTAGTTTAACAGGTGGTTCTGCACTTTAATTAACCGTTTTTTCATAAGTAACGCACCGACATTTACCGAGTAGAACACTGTTTAATATTTCATATTCCGTGTTTACATTTGGGGGGAGCGGTGGAGGGGCGGATGTGTTGTGGCCGCTGCGTTACTTATGAAAAACGGTTAATTAAACTACACAAGTTCTATAATTGAATACCCCCCAAAAAGAACGAAATCATAAAATATGCTTTTGTAAACCGCTCGTGGAAACTTATGAAAGCAATATTTTTACTATTAAATGAAGTGAAAACTTTTTCTTTTATGAAAAATATTTGTCATTTAAAATGTCCACCATGTATTCATGCACCTTGTCAAACGTCAAGTGACTACGCGTGTACGCACAGCTTAGTAAGAAAGTGAAAAAATGAATATAATTAAGAAAGTGAAAAAATTAATGTAATTAAGAAAGTAAAAAAAAAGCTTGTCCGTTTCGATATCGGGAAGCGGAAAAATATCCGGAAGCGTGAGTGGGAGGGTGTATCATTTCGGCGTTGAAGCCGAAAAATTTGTTCTGGGCCATGTTTTGGCCCTTTTGGCTCCGTTGTGGCTTTTTTGGCGTTTTTTCCTAAATGGGAAGCAAGATGGCCGCCAGCAAAAACAATAGTGATTACGTTGGATACTGAATGTCTTCAAATATAGACTTCGTAGCTTAGTGGGGGATGCCCTTTTCTCTACCCTGCAACCTCTCTCCCACAGAAGAGACGTTGCGAGCCTATCCTTGTTTTATCGTTATTTCCATGGCAGGTGCTCGTCTGAACTCCAATCTCTGGCCCCCCTCGCCAATCTTTCACGAAAAACACCCGTCTAGCTGAATCCACTGTGAAAAATTTCCCCCACTCTATATCTGTGCCTAAATAAAAACGCAGATTCCGTGAACAAAGCTTCTTTCTTAGAACTGCACGCCTGTGGAACTCTGTTCCGTCTTCCTGCTTCCCACTTGACTACAACTTGGATGTCTTCAAGTCCAATGTTAACAAATTCCTAATGAACCGCCCCCTTAAGTAAACACTTCATCAAATCTCCACACTAACGTAATGTACTTACAATAACCCGTATCCCTGAGTGGCTTCCGGGCCTTGATAAGTGGTGATCACTGTGTAAAAAAAAAATATGGATACTTGTTTGCACAAAAAATGAATGCGATATTCGTTCTCAACGTACCCGAAAACTTAGATAAGTGGACAAATTACAGTTGAATGTCGAGGGGTCGGTAAGCTAAACAAATACCATAAATATATATATATATATATATATATATATATATATATATATATATATATGATGATTGCAACGTCTTGTCAGACGAGGTCCACTCCCTCAGACACTTAAAGTCAATGAGCCCAAAAATGACTTTCTTTTAGACCTACTGGTGAATTCACACGCTCAAGCAGGAATGACACTGAAGACGGTCATTGAGATCAATTATTACATGCTTCCAGCATTTCAAGCCTCCATGCATCACAGCTTTTCCATCGCCACAGGACCACTTTTATAGACAAATGCCTGAGGGAGTATCTATACACAGATGATGTTACAGAGTCTTAGCTTTGTACGACAGCAATGTCTCTCTCTCGGTTCAAAATGTTGAGATCCAGCAACAAGCAAGAGCAAGATAGCCAGCAACAAGTTAAACTGCAGACCTGCTTAATGCGGGTACTGGTCTCCCGCTTTATGGATATATATATATATATATATATATATATATATATATATATATAGTGTCGCAAGTAAGCACTTGTCATTTTTTCAATAACCGCAAATTTAAGCTAAATTGAAGGCAACTGTTTGAACAATCCATACCTCATTTCATTCGCCTTTTATTCATCTATAATTTGACCTGTTCATATTTGACTTACAATTGAAGTATACTTGTGTTCACGCCAACTTAAAAAAAAATTAGCTTCTAATCGAAAAGGCAAAAATAAACTCTGCAGTAACAAATAAGCTTAAAACTAGCTTAAAATATTCACCTTTTAGATTCTCTAATCGTGAAATATACACTTTTTAGCATCTCTAATTGTAATTGTTGTTATTCCTTGGTAATACAACGTGACAGTTAGTCTATATACCTCGAGTCTCTCTTAGTGATCGTCGGGAGTTCATTAATCTCCAGCTTTTTGGTTTATGCAATCGAGAAATCGCCGTATATTAAAATGTGAGAAAACTGCACGAATGGCTGTGCATAAGCTCAAAACACTGACAGTGTTAATAATGCTCCTTAATCTGGTCGTTCTAGAGTTACTTTTTTACAAGAAATACAATGCTATAAATATTCGCAGCCTCAGAAACAGATTTGAAATGGCTTCCCATATCCAACAACAGTTTAAGCTTATTAAAAAGTGATCTCTTTCTACCGTTAAGAACAGATTGAAAGAAATTTAATTTGCGAGGCTTTGTTGCAAGACGCAAGCCAATGATTTCCATAAAGAACATAAATTACCGTCTGGACTTCGTCAGATTCAATTAAGACTATGACTCTCCATATTAGTCGAAAGTGATTTTTAGCGACGAAAGCAAGCTCATTCGGCTAGGCACTAATTGTAGGCAGGACGTCCGTCAAAAGAAGAATGAATAATTTAATCCTAAGTGCACAGTTTAAACGTACAAAATGGTGGAAGTTCAATTTTTGAGAGGGGTGTTATTAGTGGCAATGACCCAAAGCCTATAATTCGCTAGCAAGGTCAAATTAATTCGACCAAGTACATCAATATGTTGACTGAACATTTTCTACTTTGGTCGGAATTTGGATGATTATCGCATCTTCATGTAAGCTGGCAATTTCAAGAGGTTCCTTGCAGAGCATGATAATCTGTATCTATGCCTAAACAAGCTCCAAACCTCAATTATATCGAAAATGTACACCATTCCATCAAGCAACAGCTAGGCAATGATAAAATTTTAAATCTGGAAGAACTTGGGAGAAAAATTTAAAGAGAATTGGGATGCCCATTCACCGGAGTATTGCCGAAGACTAATTCAAGAGAATCTCCCCAAATTTCCAGCCTGCCAAATTGAAAAAGGGCTATGCTACTAAATAATAACTAGTTCATTGTCTTCCTGTTGTATTTGTGTTGCATTAATATTCTAAAATTACATTTCCAGTGAACGGATTTTTTGGCCTTCTCAATTTGAAGCTAATATTTTAAATTGACGTGAACACAAACGTATGCCACTTAAAAGACAAATATTAACAAGAAATTTTATAGAGGAAGAAAAGGCAAATCAAATGAGGTAGAGATTGTTTAAACAGGTGCATAAAATTAAAATTAAATTTGGGTTTTTTGGAAAAAAATGACAAGTGCGGAATTTCTTTTTGGTTGCATTGTATATCTTTTTAGGGGTAAATTTTTAAAATACATATTTACAGACCGAATTTATTAATCTTGATGTTTAATTCATAAAATATGAAATATTAACTAAAAAAGTGAAAAGGATATATTTTGTAATTCATCATGATTCTTAATTTAGTTTTAACAGCGATCTCCCCCCATCTTTCTCTCGCTGTATATATATATATATATATATATATATATATACATATATATATATGTATATACATATATATATATGTATATATATATACATATATATAGGAGTGTGTGTATGAAGCATACTGTAGAAGGTGTGTTATACACACATATATATGTATGCTGTTTTAATTACACAGTTTATCGCAGAAAAAAAACATTTAATGTACATCATATTAAGCCTCTCTCCTCTTCAATTCAACGGAATGGTAAAAAATAAGTAAATATCTGTTGAGGAGTGTTTATGCAGGAAGCGAAATTAGCTGTTACGCAGGCGGATGCTTGTTAAATTACCTGGTGCCCTCAATAAATTTGTATCATTTTTTTTACAGACATTTAAAATTCTCATAATTCTTGAAAATTTAGTATGTTGTTATACATCTTCTGAGATGACTTAAAAATGTTTAATAAAGTTCTAATAAACAGCTACAGCATGAATAGGAATGTAATTATTGACGTCTGATTCTTACAGCTGGTGGATTTCAAAAATGTAAGCTGGGCGTGAGTATACTTTCGAAGAACGATGTTCAATAAAAAGTTGTTTATACTTGAACAACAGAAACACATTGAATACTGCTTTTGAACTATCTTGCATGAATTAGGCATCAGTTTATAGGTGGCAGCTGAAACCACTGTCAGTAAATTTTCCCTACTCTTTATCTGTACCTAAATCAAAACGTAGATTCCATTAACAAAGCTTCTTTCTTAGAACTTCACGCCTGTGGAACTTTCTGCCGCTTGTCTGTTTCCCTCCTGACTTCGACTTGGATGTCTTCAAGTCCAGCATAAACAAATTCCTGTGGAACTGCCCTCTTAAGTAATGGCACTTTATCAAATCCCTAATACTAACTGTTACTACGATAGTATCCCATTGATTACTGTACACACAATCACCCGTATCCCCGAGTGGCTTCTAGGCCTTGATCAGTGGTGACCTTCATGTAAAAAAGGCAAGTCTGCGAGGACTCAGAAGATGTGTGCCAGGACTAAGGATGTCAGAACACACATAAAGGATTTCATGGATACAGACAGGCGTGTGTCTATAGAAAGAATAAATACACAGTTTGGTTCTAGTTTGGGAACAGTACACAAAATAATTCACGGGGAACTGAATATGTTGAAGATTTCCACGAGGTTTTCCCAAAGGATGCTCAGAGAACATAAGAAAGGAAGACATTGTTATGACAGCAGGGATATGGTCGAGCTGGTCAATTAAGATCTCTTGGGGTTTTTTTATGCTCTGGTGGCCTGCGATACAAGCTGAATCGACTGCTATGATTTGGAGAACAAGAGACAGAATCCTCAGTGGAAGCATGACGGCTTTCCCATACCTAAGAATGCCAGACAGAGCAAACCATCCCAAGAGCTTATGATGATCCCCTTTGTTGTTAGTACAGGAATAATCTACACACACTGGGCTCCAACTGGACAGACAGACAAAAGGAATACTATGTTGAGGTTTTAAGAGATTCCATCGGAAGGGGCCAGCACTCCTCAAATCGGGTCAGTGGCATTTCCGCCAAGACAATCTACCAGTCTAGATCTTCATCCTTGTCATAGACTATTTGACCAAGATAGGTACCGAGATAATTTCTCACCTTTTCTATACTCCAGACTTCGCTCACTGTGACTTTTGGTTATTCTTTAGCTCAAGGAATATAGAGGCTGTCTATGAGACAGTACTGGGGATGAATGGGCGCTAACGGGAACATTAACACGCTCACTAAAAAGGACTTCCATGGGGACTTCCAGAATTCTTGGCACGGTACAATAAATGTGTTTCAGCCGAGAGAGATTTTTTATATGGGGTCACCACTTATCAAGGCCCGGATGCCACTCAGGGATAAGGGTTATTGCGTATACAGTAATCAATAAGATAGTATTGTAGTAATCATTAGTATTGGAGATTTAATAGAGTGTCTTACTTAAGGGGGCCGTTTGTCTGGAATTTGTTTATGTTGGACTTGAAGACATACATGTTGTAGTCAGGTGGGAAACAGACAAACTGAAGAGAGTTCCACAATCGTGCACTTTTGAGAAAGAAACTCTGCTCATGGAATCGACGTTTGGATTTAGGCACAGATAAAGAGTGGGGAAAATTATTGACAGTAGTTACAGCCAGACGGGTGTTTCTTGTGAAAGATTGGCGAGGAGGGACCAGAGATTGAAGCTCAGACGACCACTTGCCATGGAAATAAAGATAAAACAAAGACAGGCTCGCAGCGTCTCTTCTGTGGAAGAGAGGTTGCAGGGAAGAGAAAAGGGCATCCCCCAATAAGCCACGAAGTCTATTTTGTACATTGTCAAGGCAGGATAGGCTGTTTTTAGCAGCTCCTGTCCAGATATGGCAGCAGTATTCCGTCCTTGGACGTACTTGGCTTTAATACAGATAGAGAATTGCATCAGTAGTTAGATATCTTCTGAAGCGGTAGAAGGATCCCACCATCTTTCCAGCGACCTTGGCAACAGACTTGATGTACGTGTTCCATTTCAGATCAGGAGTAAAGGTCAAACCCAGAAGCTTGTCAAAACACCGGGCCTCACCCAGACGAGAGTCATCCATCAAAATTGATGCCAGATGGGGATCAGAGCGTTGATGATGTAAGGATAGGAGCTTGGTTTTGGATGTATTAAAGGTAACTAGCCACATCTTCCCCACTGAACCACGCGCTCGAGATCAGAAGAGAGAGAATCAGAGAGAACTTTGTCATTTACAGCCTTTGATGTGTTGCCGTAGATGGTTGTGTCATCAGCATAAATGTCAACAAATGATTTAAGTATGCGTTTAGGGAGGTCATTGATGTAGATCAGGAAGAGAGTTGGGCCCAGGATTGACCCCTGTGGGACTCCACCATTTATATTGCAGGCCTCCGATTGTTGTCCATCTACCACTACTCTTATGAGCCTATCGGAGAGAAAAGATTTCATGATTGAGAAAACATTTCCAGTTATACCGTAGCTGGAAATCTTGTGAAGTAGGCCCTTATGCCATACCTTGTCGAAGGCCTTTGATATGTCAAGAGCAATTGCTCTAGTCTTTGTCAATAGATTCACTAATCCTGTGGGATATAACTGTCAGCACATCTTCGGTAGATCTTGCAGAGCGGAAACCATATTGTGTGTCACTAAGAAGGTTATTTCTGCTGAGGTGGTTGACTATTTCTCTATTTTATATGGATTCCATCAACTTACTCATAACACACAGGAGACTTATTGGTCTGTACTGAGAGGGAGATGACTTATCACCTGAATTCTTAAATACAGTGCAAACTGATGATGTCTTCCAGGGAGTCGGAAAACACTTCTCCCTAAGGCAGCGCTTAAATAGTTTCGTAAGTATGGGAGCAAGTTCTGGTTGAAGCTTTTTTAACACTATAATTAGGATGCCATCAGGGCCAGAAGCTTTTTCTTCACTCTTTGTCAGAAAAATCACTCACTGGAAATGAGGATTGAAGGACAAATAAGGAGAAGCGAGAGTGACTGGAGCTGCCGATAACACATCTACATGCATTATCTAAGGACTAGAGATTAATATGTGTTCTATCAATAAAAATGCCTATACGAAAAACGTCTGGAAACTATCTGAAGGCTCTTTGTGTTTCTGAAATATGGTCGCCGTTTGTGTCAGTTTTTGGTAAATATTATTCCAATATTTATTATTAATTTTGTTTCACTCACAATCGTTTTATATACATGCACGCGCACGTGCGCATATTATCTTTTTTTTCCATTCTATAGTCTCAATATAAGTAAATATTGCTAACTGTATATCAGTTATTTCCCTTTTTTCTTAAGTTATAATTTTAAAGGTTATTTTTACTTATTTATTTGCTTATTAATTTATTTACTTATATCATTAGATATTTTCTTGTAATTGTTATTATTTAGTATTGTTTAGATATATCATGTAAGGAGAGTAACTTCTGGGCAAATTTAATAGAAAAGTATAGTTACTATCCCTTTGTAGTATATATTTGATTAATTTTTTATATTTGTAAGTGTAATTGTTATTTAACTTATTATATATATATATATATATATATATATATATATATATATATATATATATATATATATATATATATACCCCGTGCCAGAATTATATGCAAATCCATATTTTTGTTCTAACTCCGATAGTTTTCAATGAAAATTTGTGAAATTTAGCACGTTATATGGCAACACGAACACAAGCACAGATCTAATATTTTAAGCTAATCTGCACAGTAATAAACAATTGGCAGCCATTTTTTGTTATTTGCATTTTTTTGAGAATGCCACCTTTAAATTCAAACCAATGCTTAAATATGGTGAAGTGCTAAAAGATCATCGAAATATTGATTATTCTAACAATTTGTAAATTGAGAACAACAATATTAAAGAACAAACACCTTCAATATGGTTTTATAGTACAATGAATATATTATATAGTTCCTATTGTATTGACACGAGCAAAATGTGTGTACGTACATTATCACCTTTCACACACTTTTAATCGTACATACATTATCACCTATCACATATACTTATATGTTTGTACATACCTTACCTACCGAGCAAACGTTTTATTCATAGCTTGTCATTGAAACTAGCCCTCGCGCCACACAACACCTTAGCTTTAAATATCAGGTCACATTACCCCTTAAAACCGACAGAAATCAACACAAACAACTGGGAAATCAATGCAGCCACGAATAGAGCTGGAGAGGAACAATATATGAAAACACAAAAAACAGACAAAAAGTAGAAACAACAAGCAGTATCAGAACAACTGCAAACCGTCCTAATATTCCTTTTGTAAACTGCTGCCGCCTATTCCGTACACAGTTAGGACTGTTTCGTATCCTAGAGAGTGACAATGAGTAAAATGTATACACGTATCAGAGTTCCGCCAACGACGACATACGAGGGGCGTGCAATAAGTAATGTCCCTGACCAAGTTGAAATTTTGCATGTGCAATGATTTATATCTCTACGGGTTATGTGGCAAATTACAGCTCTGAACTAATTATGGTTTCTGTTTTACAGGTGTTTGAACTGAGTCAGGTGTGAAATTGAGCCCGTTTAATGTCGAGCAGTGATCCGGTTTTTGTATTTGAAAGGACGCACACCACAGGAGAGTTTTGATGAAATGAAAGAAACTTATGGTGATAATGCCCCATCATATGAACTTGTAAAACGCTGGCATCGTGAATTCAAACATGGCCGGAAGTTTATGGAAACAGATGCCAGACCTTGTCGCCCCCCTTCTGCCATTGATGAGGCATGTCCGTCAAGTTGAGGCTGCCATTTTGGAAGATCGGCGCATTACTATTCGCCAAATAGCCCAAGATGTCAAGATTAGTAAAGAGTCTGTGGAATCATTCATGACCATTTGCATATGCATAACGTGTCTGCCAGATGGATTCTCAGGTTGCTTACACCATTCTATAAGCGAGAACGCGTCGACTGTTCGAGGATGAATGTGGAGATGTGCCAAGAAGATGAGTCACAGTTTTTCACAAGACTGATTACACAGAATGAAACCAGAGACCAAAGCCCAGTCAATGCAGTGGAACCACTTGGACTCACCACCTCCAAAGAAGGCAAAGGTGCAGCCCTCATCTGGAAAGGTCATGCTCACAGTCTTATGGGACCAGGACAGAGTAATGATGACAGATTTTCTGGCAAAGGGTACCACAATTACAGGAGCCTATTATGCTTCACTTTTGAGGAAATTAAGGGAAGCTATCAAAATCAAGAGGCGGGGCAAGATCAGCAAAGGTACCCTCCTCGTGAAGGACAACGCTCCGGTCCACAACTCGCATGTCGCCAGATCAGAAGCACGGGCGTGTGGTTATGAAATCCTACCCTATCCTCCTTATTCTACTGACCTTGTACTCTCTGACTTTCACCTCTTCTCAGCCATGAAGTTGTTTTTGAAAGGAACGCGTTTCCCAGATGATGCAGCCTTGATTTCTGAAGTTGGAGGATCAACCTGGTGTGTTCTACAAAATCGGTCCCGAGAGATGCATCAAACGATGGTTCTTATATAGAGAAAGACTAATAACTGTGCCAAGTTTCGTTGTTTTACTGCTATGGGAAGTTGGTCAGGGGCATTACTTATTGCACGCCCTGCGTACATTATCAATTTTCACAAAATTCGTACGTACCGTATGACCTCTCGGTCACATTTTTGGTTGTACGTATGTATCATCTATCGCACACATTTATTGTTGTGCATATGTTATACTCTTTCGTAAACATCTATTTCTGACGTACCTTATCACCTTTATGTTCGTACGTATGTTATCACCTTTCAGATGCATTTATATCTGTACAAATGTTCCCAGCTTTTGCACGTCAATAGTACGTACGTTATCACCGTCCACAAACATTTGTTTGTATGTACGTCATCACATTTCACACACATTTACGTTCGTACATAGGTTATCACCTTTTTTACAAACGTTTATCACATTTCATATACGTTTATGTTTCTACATACGTTAACATCATTTGCACGCATTCGTATTTGTACGTACGTCATCAACTTTCATTCATTTTTTCATATTTGTATATAAATTATCACCTGCCACATACATTTCTGTTTGTACGTACATTATCACCTTTAATTTACTCTTTTTGTTTTTATGTACGTTATTACATTTTACATACATGATCGTATGTGCATTATCACTTTTCACATATATTTGTATAGTTGTACATACGTTATCACATTTCATACATATATATCTGTGCGTACTTTTTCACCTTTTATACACATTTATGTGCGTACATACGTTATCCCATTTTATACACATTACTGTTCGCACTACGTTATCACTGTTCATAATATGTGTGTATATATGTTATCACTTGTTCTTGTAGGTTCACTATAACCTTTCACGTACATTTATGTTTGTACGTACGTTATAATTTTTCACACGCATTTATTCCTGATCGTGCGTACCTTACCACCTATCACACGCATTTCTGTTCGTACGTACCTTATCAAATTTCACACATATATCATGTTTGTACGTACCTTATGATGTTTGACAGACATGTATTTTTGAACGTGAGTTATCACCTTTCACGCGTTTATGTCCGTACGTACAATATCACTTTAAATAAATGTAATATGCATGTATGTACGTTTCACCTATCAAGTACAGTTGTCTTTTTACGTACGTTATCACCTTTCACACAAACACTTACGATTGTTCATACGTCATTATATTTTACGTACATCTATGTTTGTACATATGTAATCAGCTTTTACCCATGTGCATACGTTATTATATTTTCACTTTTATATTCGTATGCACGTTATCAACTTGTATATGTTCTACATTGGGTGTAATTGCATAGTATTGAAGGCTGCATTTGGAGAAAACTTCTATCTCTATATTGGAACAGTCTTTACCAAACTTATTTTCCATTTTTATTCCCATACTTTAAACTTTATATAGGAGGTAATCGGGCATGTGGAACACCCGCTATTTGATTATTAACTGGAAAAATAATGGCTACGAGATCAGAAATGAACAAACTAAACTTGGTAGTGTTACAGGAAAAGGGGCTTCCCCCTTTTCCTGTAAATAAGAAGAACATTAGGTAATTGGAAAATGAGATTAGGATAAGCCGAGATTCAAACCTTGTAAGGTTCAGAAATAGATTTAGAATTGGAATGTTAGAATTTCGCTATTGTTAAATTCCATATAAAATAGTTCGATATTGTTTGTATTGCAAAAAGAATTTATTGTTCATTCTTTTATGAAAACTGAATTAAAAAGGTCAGCTAAAAAGAATAGGCCATACAAAGTAAAAATATATTGTAATAAATAGGTTAGTTGAGAATTCTTTATTTGCAGAAGTGTGTTTTGGACAAATATGTGCTTAGCCATGTGAGTTGGTCACGTTTTTAGCAAAAAGGGAATTATCAATCATAGTAGCTAGAATTAGCAGATTAGAAGAGTCGAGCGATCGGAGGGTCAGGTTCGAGCAGTCAGTAGAGTCGGTCGGAGAGAGCTTACATGGTCAGAGGAGGGTCCCTCAGAAGGGGTAGAAGTTTAACCATGTAGAACCAATGTGAATTCCTGAAATAAAATAAAGAACATCATCGATTTTTGTAACTATTGTCTGTGTGTCATCATTCAAACATTGAAGGTAATGTATTAATCATATTAATATGAACTTTATGTAACCCTTCTAAAAATATGTATCTCTCCTCCTCTCTATATGGGCTAAAAGGTAGAAAATTTTGAGAAGGTAGAAAAATTTTTAAAATAAAAGAAAGCTAACACAAATCTGAAATTTTATGCCGTAAACGGTGTAAAACATCGGGACTTTTAGAGATATCGGAATCCGGAAAATGTGTCCCTATTTTATGAGCAGCACACGTCAAATATTTTTGCATAATTTTTGATAGCACTCCTGATGTATCTTACAAGGACCAGCTGAGTGGGCCGTTGCACCCTGTAAAAATTGACGAAAATAAAGTGACAGTGGAGGAGTCGTTTTCCCGCTTCATCGAGCGCGGATGATATTTGGAGAGAACTGGAGAACGATGGGATTTAGATCGGTGACTGTATTGGCCAGGCATTTGACAATGCTGCTATTATGGCAGGCCACCGATCGGGTGTACAGAAATGAGTCTGAAATCAACCCAAAATCGCTATTTTTGCCAGATACTAATCATTCATTAAATCTGGCTTGTGTAAATGCCGCTTCTGTAGCGGTTCACATTTTTATATTTTTAGCATACTTGGACCGGTTATTCGCCTTCTTTTCTGCATCTACACATCGCTTGATTTTGTTGACCGGCCAAAGTATCAAACGGACTGTGGAAACTAGATGGAGTAGTCGATCTATATGCTGTAAATGTTATGGTAAAAAATTATTGGAAGTCGCCATTGCCCTGGAACAGCTCATAGAAGAAGGAGAATATGCAAGCATTAAGATTGGATGCATCTTTAATTCTCAACCCGGTATTACCGTTTCTGTTTCTTTTATTTCTGAGCCTTTGGAAAACTATTCTCCCAGAAATCAACGATGCCGACAAGTAGCTTTCAAGAAAAGGAGCTGGATATACAATAAAGTTCTGTCAGGCTGACGGCATTGAAAGATTGCCTTCTACAGAATACAGAAAAGATGGTGGGCACTGCAATAGACGAGTAAAAAAATCTCTGCTCTGAAATGGGGATAGGCATAGAGCATCTTATTCGCAAAAAGAAGCGAATGGGTGGTGAACGATTGACTGATGCAGCATTGGGGTTTGATACCGAGTTGAGACAGGAAATGCTGTCTGTCATAGACAGGTTGACTGAAGAAATATCTTGCAGATTTCAACAAGTTCATAATCTCGAAAGTAAATACGCTTTTCTTACACCGCCAAATCTGCATGAGGATAATTATGATTGTCGGCTTGGTGAAGCTGAGGAAGATATAGAAAAAGATAAATTCTTTGCCGAAAGGAAGAGATTCCAGTATTTTTGAAAACTTCAGGAAAAGACAAATCAATGGACCTCTTGAACTTTTGAACTTTATACAGAGATACTACCTTGGGGATGTCGTCGCTAATATTGTGATCTTGCTGCGCATTTCCTTACCCGAGCTATCAGCGTTGTCAGGTACGAGCGCTCTTTCTCGAAACTGAAGCTCATAAAAATCTATCTGCGATCAAAAATAAACCAGGAAAGGCTTACAGACTTGGCAATCCCTTCCATAGAGAGGAAACTTGTCGATAGATTCATAGAGTTATTGATAACTATGCCGAAAATAAAGCGAAAAATATCTTTTGTAAATTTTAAACCGACTTGATGCCTTGCGATAGTTCTCTCACAAAATATATATTTATAACCTTATTTTAAATTCATAAATACATTTATTGAATAAAATGTATTCTAACTTTATTTAAAAGGATTAAAACAGTATTAACAACGATCAAATTTCGCGCTGAAACTAACCGATTACACACATGGATTTCAAAAAGCACAGATACATGACGTTTTTTTTCTCTTCGGATAGCTGGACTTCTTATTAATAACATTATGATGAAAAGAAAAGAAAACTACATCCAACTATCCTCTCCTTGATACAGCCATGTTTTTGTAAAAATTCACAAATAACAAGAATAAAAAAGTAAATAAAATGATTTTATCATTTCTTAACCTTTTCATGCTTTCAAATGTTCTCATTTAAATTTATGAATTCAAATTCAAATATTCTCATTTAAATTTATAAAAAAATGTTTTCTAAAATATGTGACTTTCCATTTATTAAATTTTGCGCTTAAACCGAGCGATTACACACAAGGATTTTAAAAAGGGCCGATAAAAGACGTTTTTTCTCTTCGAGAGGCATGATCTCTTAATAATAATACTATGACGAAAAAGATAACAAAACTACATCGGACTATCCTCTCTTTGATACAGCCATGTTATTTGGCGAAAATTCGGACTTTAATAACAAAAATAAATAAAAATGATTTTATCATTTCATAACATTTTCAAGTGTCCAAATGTTCTCATTTAAATATGTTATTATATTTGTTTTTGTAGCTAATTAATTTAATTTAACATGTTTTTATAATTTGAATTATACGTTTTTGTTTTGAAAAAAAATATTTGCTTTCTTTTGTTTCTGTTGTAGACCCGTGCTAGGGGTCATAAATGAAAGAAACCACAAGTAATGTAAAGTGTATAAAATATATGTATTTATCATAAACAATACAGGAGCCACTAAAGTGGTATGAGAGGGAGGTGTTCGTAGCATGCAGTTAAACATGGTATGAATATATCCCTTTAGTCTCTGCAACCAATGGTATTCATAGGACTGGTTGATTCCACTTAGTTCTCAAATAGGACTGATTTGTACAATATAACAGTTTCATATTAACGTTTACATAATTCTCTTCAGATTAATGTTTACATACTTATTATTATTCAAATTATTGAAAAGAAATTATTGAATTAAATTAAATTTTTAAAAAAAGGGAATTGTGTTAACATTAATCTGAAGGGAATTGTGTAAACATTAGTTCACTGAAAATAAATATTTTGAGGGCTTTTTGGAATTTTGAAGGTTTTAATAGGTTGTCATATGCCAGCAGTAGGGAGGACGGCAAAACAGGTAATCATAATCCAGCGGGGGAGGGGGACAGGTATTTATATGCCAGGGGGGAAGTAAAACAGGTAATTATATGCCCTCGGGAATGAAGGCGGCAAATTTTACGACGGCGCCAGCTGTAAAAACTGATGCTACGCCACTCACTCGAAGCATATATATTTTTAAATTTTGAAATTACTTCTACATATTGCGTGAAATATCAAAATCAACTGCTAAATATGAGACAAATAACATTTGCAAAAATGCTTATGAAAATGTTTATGGGCATACGAAAATATATACGTGAACGTATATTTAATTGCAGTCCAAATAAATACAAAAGATGAAAGGGTAAATAAGAATCCGTGAAAAAAATCTTAAAGTTGTGAAATCCAGGTGAAATCTGCAAAAAAATACTTTGCAGATTCATTTTATGCGCTAAGTAGCAACATGATAGAAAAAGATATCATTTGAAATTCGCTGAGTACGGAAAATCTAAATGTTCATTATGCGTTACTTGTCCAATAATAAATTGCTTGTAGATCTTTTACAGAGTTCAAATTAAATATTCTTATATATATATATATATATATATATACATTTTACTTTTTAAGGGGATAGAGTTTGAAAATATGGAGACATATATTTATATACATATATATATATATATATATATATATATATATATATATATATATATATATATATATATATATATAGCCAGTAGAGTTTAGTTTCCTAGAAGTACATCCAATGAAACAACATGTGTCTACCAAAATAGTGCTCAATGAGTGAACAGAGCAGGTATATTAATTTTATTTATACAAACATTAATGGCTACATATGTGCATACATGTTTCTGTAATCACCCACGTTGGGGGATTACGTCTTCAGGCCAAGAATTACCGTCGAAAGTGATATTTCCACCAAATACATTTTCCTATTTCGTTTATCAAGTTAGCATGCAACGTGGGTGGGAGTCATAAAATACGGTAACAGGATGAGTGAGGTCTTTTGAAGATAATAAACATCTTTTTCTTTCCCTTTCCAAGCTAACTTTTGGTTTTTGATGGCATAAGGTACTTGAGAATTTAGTTTTCTTGTCTTGGAGTCTGTAAGTTAAAAACCTTAGCGATGGTCAGCTAAGTACTGACCGGTGCCTTTTAATCTACATCTACCCACACACATATTCAACACACATACAACACACACATACACACACATATTAATACGTATATCCAAAAGCGAATCCATGCTGTACGCTTTTTTTTTCCAACACACGTACTGAAACTAGACAATAACTCTGAAACTACGTAGGAATAGAGCTAAGAATTACACTAAGGTAAATAAAACAAGACAAAAATAAATAAAATGAAATAAAAATAAAAATAAAATAAAATTAAAACAAATAAAATTAAAACAAATAAACAAACAAACTATGAATAAATATAAAACACGAAAGTTATCTAAATACCACATGTACCTATATACATATATCAATATACTTATAAATGTCTAGATTTTGCCAAACCCGCACATATATACACACACACATTACAGACATACAGAGACGAATAATAGCGTTTTTCTTTACTACTGTAGCGTGGTAACCCCTTCGTACATTCAATATTATGCTATCACAGTCCAGACGGGTGTACATATATATATATACATACATACATATATACATATATATATATATATATAAACACACACACATATATACACACATATATATATACACACATATATACATATATACATATATACATACACACATATACATACACATATAACATATATATAAACAACATTCGGACATTCATACATTCTTGCAGTCTATATTGTTACAACAATCATATACGAGACAGCCTATTCTAGTAGTTCAGAAAATATATATGCATATACATACATCTACATACAATACACACAGAAATACATCCATATCCAAACATACACACAGATATATAGGTACACATATCTATAAGAATATACAAACATACCAGCATACCTAAAATACACTTATACATACATACTCATACAAATATAGACATATACATATATATCTGTACCTTGCCACCAAATGATAAATCTAAAGTAGAGACAGACATGAATACATTTACCATATAAATTCCTTTTTTCAATCAAACTCTACACGCATAGTTATATTTCATAGCCCCACCCGCTTGTTACATGTTCCTAAGTTATAGGTTTTTTCGTAAAAATTTACACTACGTAAAAGTTTATATTGAATTCAGCATGAAGTTCATAGGCCTATCCTCATATTAAGCAAACACTCTTTCGATGGTAAGGCAGATATACATAAGATGTATCACGATACAATAATAATATATAATGACACATGACAGAAATCAGAGTATTTAGGTTATACAAACCGAGTATATAGGCTTTTATATTGTAGTACTTACCTTCATCTTTGTTTATTCACCCCAATTTCCTTTTTCTTTCATTAACTCTTCATTCCTTACTTTCTTTCATCTATATATTTCTTTTCTTTTTTTTATAAATTGCTTTTACTACCCGGTTATACAAAGATCCTATATCCATACATGCACACATCCAAAAACATCGATATGCATGCATTATTACGAGGTTCACTCAAAAACAATCTATTATTCTCCCTTATGTCCTTATACCCACTATTTTTAAGTGCCCACTATTTTTAAGGACATAGAGATAAAATATAAAGTAACTAACACCAGCACAAATGGATCTAGAAATCGTGGTAGGAAAATTATTTTGTTCACCCCCCCCCCTTTAATATTATGTTTAAAACAAAACTTGGTACAAAATTTTTACAACTTATTAACAAGCATTTCCCACCAAATAATATATTACATAAAATATTTAATAAAAATACATTAAAATTAAGTTATAGCTGTAGTGATAACTTAGAAAGGATTATAAAAAAGCATCATGGAAGAATTTTAAAGACGACTAATAGAGAAGATGAAAATAATAGTGCAAACACTGCGGTGAATAAATGTAACTGTAAAAAGCCTGAGGAATGCCCAATAAAAAATGAATGTCTGACCTCATCAGTGGTATACCAAGCTAGGATATTCCCGGTGGAGAACCCAAGGGACGAAAGATTCTACATAGGGAGTACCCAAATGACTTTCAAAAATAGATTCTATGGACATACACGCTCGATGAGTAATCAAACATATGAAAAGGACACTTCCTTATCGTTATATTACTGGAAATTAGTTAGCGAAAATAAAACACCTAGTATAGAATGGAAGATTATTAGGAGGGCCAATACTTGCCACTCATTGAACTCACCATGTCCATTATGCTTATCAGAAAAACTTGAGATAACTAGGTTTAAAGACAGAGAAAAATTATTAAATATTAAAAAAGAAACTGCTATATCCTGCAAACATTTCAGAATACACGCACTTAAAGAACTCTAAATTAGTAGACTAGAACAATTATGAGTACAACTAACCCCCATCAAATAACCCCTCCCCCCACAAAGAGGATTAGTGAGGTCGCAACTATGATCATACCGGTATGGGTTACGTAAGTCGCTTAATATTCTACTTCATCGAGCAGTTATTGTATTACTAACCGAAACAAGTACCTGTATGAAGGTATATTTGTGACCAAACGAGTACTAGATTGTTTTTGAGTGAACCTCGTAATAATGCATGCATATCGATGTTTTTGGATGTGTGCATGTATGGATATAGGATCTTTGTATAACCGGGTAGTAAAAGCAATTTATAAAAAAAAGAAAAGAAATATATAGATGAAAGAAAGTAAGGAATGAAGGGTGAATGAAAGAAAAAGGAAATTGGGGTGAATAAACAAAGATGAAGGTAAGTACTACAATATATAAGCCTATATACTCGGTTTGTATAACCTAAATACTCTGATTTCTGTCATGTGTCATTATATATTATTATTGTATCGTGATACATCTTATGTATATCTGCCTTACCATCGAAAGAGTGTTTGCTTAATATGAGGATAAGCCTATGAACTTCATGCTGAATTCAATATAAACTTTTACGTAGTGTAAATTTTTACGAAAAAACCTATAACTTAGGAACATGTAACAAGCGGGTGGGGCTATGAAATATAACTATGCGTGTAGAGTTTGATTGAAAAAAGGAATTTATATGGTAAATGTATTCATGTCTGTCTCTACTTTAGATTTATCATTTGGTGGCAAGGTACAGATATATATGTATATGTCTATATTTGTATGAGTATGTATGTATAAGTGTATTTTAGGTATGCTGGTATGTTTGTATATTTTTATAGATATATGTACCTATATATCTGTGTGTATGTTTGGATATGGATGTATTTCTGTGTGTATTGTATGTAGATGTATGTATATGCATATATATTTTCTGAACTATTAGAATAGGCTGTCTCGTATATGATTGTTGTAACAATATAGACTGCAAGAATTTATAAATGTCCGAATGTTGTTTATATATATGTTATATGTGTATGTATATGTGTGTATGTATATATGTATATATGTATACATGTGTATATATATATGTGTATATATGTGTGTGTGTTTATATATATATATATATATGTATATATGTATGTATATATATATGTACACCCGTCTGGACTGTGATAGCATAATATTGAATGTACGAAGGGGTTACCACGCTACAGTAGTAAAGAAAAACGCTATTATTCGTCTCTGTATGTCTGTAATGTGTGTGTGTATATATGCGCGGGTCTGGCAAAATCTAGACATTTATAAGTATATTGATATAGGTATATAGGTACATGTGGTATTTAGATAACTTTCGTGTTTTATATTTATTCATAGTTTGTTTGTTTATTTGTTTTAATTTTATTTGTTTTAATTTTATTTTATTTTTATTTTTATTTCATTTTATTTATTTTTGTCCTGTTTTATTTACCTTAGTGTAATTCTTAGCTCTATTCCTACGTAGTTTCAGAGTTATTGTCTAGTTTCAGTATGTGTGTTGGAAAAAAAAAGCGTACAGCATGGATTCGCTTTTGGATATACGTATTAATATGTGTGTATGTGTGTGTTGTATGTGTGTTGCATATGTGTGTGGGTAGATGTAGATTAAAAGGCACCGGTCAGTACTTAGCTGACCATCGCTAAGGTTCTTAACTTACAGACTCCCAGACAAGAAAACTAAATTCTCAAGTACCTTATGCCATAAAAACCAAAAGTTAGCTTGAAAAGGGAAAGAAAAAGATGTTTATTATCTTCAAAAGACCTCACTCATCCTGTTACCGTATTTTATGACTCCCACCCACGTTGCATGCTAACTTGATAAACGAAATAGGAAAATGTATTTGGTGGAAATATCACTTTCGACGGTAATTCTTGGCCTGAAGACGTAATCCCCCAACGTGGGTGATTACAGAAACATGTATGCACATATGTAGCCATTAATGTTTGTATAAATAAAATTAATGTATATATATATATATATATATATATATATATATATATATATATATATATATATATATATATATATACAACTGGATTTATGTCGAGCTGTCTGTCGGACTGTTAGTCTCCATATTTTCAAACTCTATCCCCTTCGAAAGTAAAAGTCACAGAGCAGTGCCAGAGGCCTCAAATAATTGGATTTTTGTGGACCATTATTTTATGGGTCTTTAGCCGGTCAAATACTTTTTAAAGTGTGAAAAATAGGTCAGAATTCAAAACATCGTTATACATTTTCTGCGTACATTTTAGTATTTTTTTAATCAGTTTCTATGCGTCTCACATTGATACTGTGGTAACGTTATCAGCTTTGAATATTATAGTTTAGCCTTTAGTTTGTAATCCATGATTTTTCCAGGCTTCCAAGAAATCCACTTGTTCTTTGTTTAATTTCACACTTATTTTTGCCCCCATCAACATAACTTACACATATGTAATAACAATGTACGACACTCCTCTGCTTTCAATAAAATCCCCTAATTACCCCCTTTCATTCTTTCAGTCTGACTGTTTCAATTGTTACTTTTCTTTTCGCGTCAGCAGTGAATTAGTAGCAACACTATACTATGGAAAACAGTCATAAAAACGTCGCTTACCTCCTTACATTTTTTGTACGACTTTGAGCACCACTAAATTCATCATAACTTTTGTTTTACTGAACGAAAATTTAATTTTTTTCACAATTTAGTTGGTAAGGTGATCTATAAATTGTAATAATTGTTTGACATTTAGTCGCCAAATGAGTGAGCGGTGAAGCTTTAAAACAGTCCTAAATGACTAAAACTGTCACTTAATCATATATTAAAACACTACCGTGTTTGAATGATATGTATATACAAGGGCCCGACAATATTTTTCGGAATTTGAAATAAGTACTTTTGAGATTGTAAATACATAGCTGAGGAATGAAAATCCACTACTAGTGTAATCATTTTTTTAGTTTGGCTTAGATAATTTTAGTTTTTTTTGTGATTTTACGAAGACTTGCGCGACACTATTTTTCGGGCATGACAAAAAATCCTATTTTATTATGAGCTATGTTCATGTATGTGTTGCTGTCATCATTAGAATCAATTATCTGTTCTATTCAACTGGGAAAACAATGAAGTTTTATTAAGTAAAATGCATTCAAAAGAAGTCGGTTGTTTGGCACAGAAGAAGCGAGAAGATGGCCTAGGCATCAGAAGTATCGCCATGGATTTGAAGCTATCGAAATCAACGTTCGAATACATGCTGGAGACAAAGTCCGAGCGGAAAACGAAGAGAGGACGGAAAAGATCAATTGGCAAAAGGACTGAAAGTAGAATGAATAAGACTGCGGCACGGCGTTTGACATCTGGAGAAAAAGTTACAGCAAGAAAGGTGAAGTAGAAATGTGAATTGGATGTAAACGTTCGAACAGTACAAAGAACTTTGCATAGGATCGGTTTGAAGTATGCAAAGGCTAAGGAAAAAATGACACTAACAAAGAAGAACAACGAAGCGAGACTGGAGTCTGCTAAAAGGTGGTTAACAAAGCACGTTGATTTTAAGAAGGTTATATTTACTGATGAGAAGCGTTAAATGTTTGATGAGCCTAATAGATGCTGTATTTGTTCGAGAAGGGGTGAGCCTGTTATACTGAACAAACAAGAGATGAGAGGAGGAGTTATGGTTTCGGGTATGATCTTTGCTAATGAAAATATATGGTTAGAGTGGATGAAAGGACTGCAGAACAGTGAAAGCTAAAAACAGTTGCTGGACGAGAAAGCCTTAACAAGCAAAAGAACAGAGATGGAGAATGATTTCGTTCTACAGCAAAACAATTGCAACACCCATGTGTCGAAACTCATGAAAGAATGGATGGCTGAAATGAATACGACTAATTTGGAATGGCCTGCAAAAAGCCCAGATCTAAATTTAATAGAGAATGTTTGGCCTATATATATATATATATATATATATATATATATATATATATATATATACAACAGTGGACGTTTGTGTGTATGTGTGTGTCTCTGTGTACATTTCCCTACGCAATAACTCTGTCAATTTTTAGTCTACAGATTCAAAATTTGATATACATGGTACTGAGATTTGGGAAAATCGATGTGATCGGTTTTAAGCCAGAAATTTTGCGATTAAGAGGTCAAAGTTCAACGATTTGAAATTTTAGATATAAGTTCCTTGTCATGGATCTAACTTAATAACTTGATTTGAGCCCAAAACCATAAATTTTAAGGGGTCATAATAGGGGTCAAAGTTTATAAAAAATTGACCTCTGCGGTCTCTTCCAAATTACTCAGATAATTTCTGGTCTAAATATTTGAAATTTTACATAAAGGGTATTCAGAGATAGGGCAAGCTTTTTCATTAGTTTGGGTCGAAAATTTTTAGTTACCAATATATAAATGTATGTATGTATGTCTGTTTGCATGTCTGTTTTAAACTTTCAATAGACGCGACGGAGTTTACCAAGATCGGCATCGTTTTAAGGTTCGACCTTTCATACGACAAATATCGAAAAATTGGCTAAAAACATTAATATCTTCCCCTTCAACTAGGCACTTTTCTACAGGGGGACGCTTTTTTCGTCAATATATTTTAAAGTTATCCTCTCCTTCTGATTGTCTAGTCTTAATTTTAAAAAAATGTCGCTTCCAGTTTGGCGGTGGTCGTAACAGTATAAACGTTAGTTTTTACCCCGTTCTTTTCCTCCTTTGCGGTACGGGATCGAGCCTGCCTTCCTTCTACCACTTTTTCTTTTTTATTTGCTCAATATACACATCCAAACACCCGGGCAACGCCGGGCTGAAATGCTAGTAATAGTTGTTAATGTTTATCTCATACTGAACTAGTCAAGTTCTGTATGCTAGGTAACTGTACAGTTCTGCACAATTATAAGATGCCAGTTTTGTTTGTCTGCTGATATATATATATATATGTATATATATATATATATATACTTGTTTATTGTTATATAAACATGCTCACATCCCGCTGCTACAAATAGCCACTTGTTTCAATCAAACAACAGATATCATCAGGCAGCGACTTGACTAATCAAAAGTTCAATTAATAATGGATTTTTATTTTAGGTAGGAACTCTTTAAAAGTTGGAGTTAAAAAACTTAAAACAGCGAACTTTAATTAAAAAATGTAAAAAGGGAGGGGCAATTTAAATAAAGTTAAAAGATTACAATGGGAAGAAAGTGATTGAAAAGAGAAAAAAAAGGAATAGAGAAAGAAATAGAGAAAAAAAATAGAGAGAAAAAAATAGAGAGAAAAAGAAGAGAGAATATATATATATATATATATATATATATATATACACACATACATACATACATACATACATATACATATATATATATATACATATACATATATATATATATATGATATGGAGAAGAAAAGAAAAAAGATATAAATTGTTATTATAAAGAGAATAAGAACTAGAAGTAAAAGGAAAGAATAATGAGATCTAGTTAAATAGAGAAAGAGAGAAAATAAGAAGTTGACAGTATATAGAAAAAGAAAAAGAGAAAGAAAAAGATCTGCGTGTCAACCAATTTATCAACAATTATACAATTCAGTAATGAAACATATTATTACAAATACAGACAGAAGATACAATCCAGGCGTCAGAAATGAACTTGTCAAAAAAGGCAGTGACTGTATCCAGCCAGCATATTTATCCTCTTACATACGTCCACGAGTAATATCAACGCAATTCAAACATACGTCTACAATTAATTAGGCCCTTTATGCTAAATGATATAAGTTTAATGTTTTCGCGTTTTTATTAGATAAATATTTAAATAAAAGAAAAAAATAATGATAAAACAATATTAAAATTATTATTAATAATATAAACATAATAGTAATGATAATAATAATAATAATAATAATAATAATAATAATAATAAAAACAGAGTAAAATTAATATTTATTATCTTTTTAATATAACATATTTAGCCATAAGAGGGGATTAAATAAATTAAATAGGCCCAATAATTATAAATAAAAAACTACTAATATTTATGTATATAAAAAGAATACAATACATATATGTAAATATATACAATCACACACATATATATATCCATATATACACACACATACACACACACACATATATATATATATATATACATGCACATAAGTAAAGGTGTAACTATACTATTAAGTTGAAAGTTTAAGCTAATTAAGTATAGATATAAAGTCATATTAAATCACAAATTAATACATTCAAGACCAGATTACTAATAACACAGATACAAGTACATTTACCTATAAATATATAAGTATATTCAGGCAAAAGAAGTAATTAAATCAACGAAATACTCAAAAGTAGCGACGCACAGGTAGATAGTACCCAAAATAAAAATAATAAAATACATATGTATATACCGACAGAGAACCAACCGACATACAAATAAGCATATATATATATATATATATATATATATATATATATATATAATCTTATGTATCCACATGCATACAAAAAAATACACAAATATATGCACACAATCATATACTAATAAACAACAACGCACACACACATATATATACTCACACATAAATATGTATAATTTACATAAATTATATATATAGAAATAAATAAGAATACAGATAATTTGGCAAGAGTACAGATAGATGCATACACACATAGAAACATACAAATGGATTGAATAAACATGGAAGGGTATACCAAATAATATAGAGATATATAAATCTAAGTACACACGGTCATAAAATAAATACATAGACACATACATATACACATAGACACACAAGTATATAAGATAGGGGAAGTAAAGAATGAAATCAGGAGAGGATAAAGTATATTAATAGTATTTTAATAAATTATAGAAATCAGTGACAATTTTAAATTTATTTAAATTTTATATCTAAACTAAATTACTTAAAAGATGGTTTTTATAATGTTTGCAATTAATTGAATTTTCGTGCTTCTTATTTAATAATTTATCTCTTTCTCTAAAAGTAAGTATAAATAATTTCTCATAAAGACATAGATAGCAAGGCGAGTTTAAAGATGAACAGGTTTTCGCTTTCTTTAAAATTTTCCAATTTACTATTGGGGAGTAACCTTGCTCTACTAGTTTATTGTAATATTTAGACAAGGAAGTTCTATTTTTGTATTCATTATATTCAAAGGAGCACTTGTGACCGGTAAATCTTTCTTTAAAATTGTTATTTGTCATTCCTATGTAATATTTTTTTTTCATTTGGATTTTCCTTAGTAGAAATAGTTGCTTGGTACACTACAGAAGTAATTTGACAATTTCCTTTAAGAGGGCATTTTGATTTAATTCTACAGTTACAACTTTCGGTAGCAATGGGTGTGCTATTTTTGTTTAATATTTTGTTATTATGTTTTTTAATTATTTTTTCAAGGTTTTCATTACAGCTATAACTAAGTTTTATTGTATTTTTATTGAAAATTTTATGTAGTATGTTATTAATAGGGAAGTGCTTTTTAATTAAGTTTAAGAATTTCATTCCTAGATTTGTTTTAAGTTTCAGATTAAAAGGGGGATTGTACCACAGGATTTTCTCTTACGGTTTCTATTTGTATTTGTGTTTGGGTGTGTTGGTTCTATGAACTCAATTTGCGTGTTTTTGTATCCACTATCTTTAAGGGCCCTGTTATAGAAATATTTATGTTTATTAAATGTTTCAAGATTGGAAGAATTGTCACTGATTCTTTTACTAATGGATTTGGGGATATGCCTAATGATAGATTTTGGGTGATTTGATAGGGGGTGTACATAAATTGGGTTTGAGTTTTCCTTCCTATATGGTTGGTAGATGCCTTTCCTTAAATCAAAGTTCACATCCAAAAAATTTACAGTTTTAACATCTGATATAATATCCACTTTTAATTTAATTCTACGGAATTCATTTAAGATAATCTTTTGGGTTCTTTCACATTTAGGGCCGTTGGATTCTTTGATGATCATCAGTCCATCATCACGATACAAGCCTATATCCATGACATTGATGTCTTTGGTTAAGTTGTATAGTATGAATAGACCTACTAAGTCTGTCATTTCAGCCGAATCCAAAGACCCCATGGAAATGTCAAACAGGTCATTTTGATCTTTTTTCAACCACTGATCATTTCCACTAATTAATGTAGTATTTCTACATGTCCGTATAATTTCAATTTCAGTGTCATTTATATCAGACAGGAGTTTAGCAAACTCCATCACCTCTTCGAATAGTTCCTTAGATATGGAGGGATAGTAATTCACAATATCGAATTGTAAGAAAGTACAATTCTTTTTATTATGTATATTTGAAAACCATTTAATGGTATCCGCTGTGTTAATCCATAGATTTAGTTTATATGTTGATTTAATTTGATATTTAACTCTTTCTAGTATATTTTTACTTAATTTACCTATTTCGGGTTTCGTAGGATTAATTAACCTAGTTGTAGGTTTATTTTCAAAATTTATCTTATGGTCTTTAAGCAAAATATATGACTGTTTTTTTTGTAAAATTCCCACTCTATTACTAATTTTTAGTCTGTCAGTTATTTCTTTACTATCCTTGTCAATTTTTTTGCAAATATCTATATTTGATTTTTTGTAATTTTTTGTAATATTTTCTTTAATAAGCTTGTTATATTCATGTGTAGTTAGTCTATTTTTTTTTCTCTTTTCAATCACTTTCTCACAATTGTAATCTTTTAACTTTATTTAAATTGCCCCTCCCTTTTTACATTTTTTAATTAAAGTTCGTTGTTTTAAGTTTTTTAACTCCAACTTTTAAAGAGTTTCTACCTAAAATAAAAATCCACTATTCATTGAACTTTTGAATAGTCAAGTCGCTGCCTGATGATATCTGTTGTTTGATTGAAACAAGTGGCTATTTGTAGCAGCGGGATGTGAGCATGTTTATATAACAATAAACAAGTATTATCAGCTCTTTTTATTGAGCACTATTTAACAACCTCGTTGAATTCATTAGTCCATTACTTTTGAATATAAAAAAACCCCAGTATATATATATATATATATATATATATATTTGTGTGTATACACTAGCAGTGTCACCCGACGTTGCCCGAGATTGAAGGATGATCAAAGAGTATTTCACATTCTGATATTTTTGTCATCAAAATCGATGAAATAGCTCATTTCTCAATCAAATCGATTGATCGCCAGCTCTAATTAAAGACTCATCGTGATGCACATAGACCGAAGCTTTATATGCTTCTTTCAGTGACTAAGTAAACAACATATTGAAACCTACAATGCACTGTAGAAACACACTGTTTATTTTATTTTTCGGAGAGTCATTTCGAACACAACCTTTTCATATCAAATTACCTAGTGTTGATTTTATGTGGCTGGTATTACTGGCTGTGCCGTGACAAGAACTTTTTTTAAGGTAAAGTATCATTGTGATATTATGCTTTAAAAACACATTCATTTCGAACGAGCCTCTGACATAATGAAAAACCTACTATTTATTTTTTATGTTAAGCCTTTCGAAATGCATTTGTGATGTTTGGCTGCGTAAGTTGTAAAAATTGATGAAAATCCCCTGTTTCTTTTTTCATTAAATTATTTCGATTATGTATACTTATCGATGATATTCCGACAAAAAACTATCTAAGAACATTGCCAGGCAAAGAAAGTAGATTTTTGTGAAATTTCATCAAATCAGCCATTTATGTACACCCAGACACAAAAAGAGTCAGTCAAAGTGTCTTTATATATATATATATATATATATATATATATATATATATATATATATATATATATATATATATGCACACACTATTTATTTCAGAACTATATATACGTATTTCGATCGAGCACTTTATTGGAGTTTTCACCACTCCCTGACACGATATATATATATATATATATATATATATATATATATATACATATATATATACGTTACTTTGACAGAAATATGTCTGCAACAAATATTATATATATACATTATACATACCCGTCTGTATATTTGTAATATATATATATATATATATATATATATATATATATATGTTTACTAACTCATATAAAACATGTAATTATATATATATATATATATATATATATATATATATATATATATATATATATATACGACGTATATTTCGAATTTGTTGCCTTTATTTCCAAAATAGACGCTTCTTTTTTTAAGCATTGCGGCCATGTTCCCAGCAGAGTCTTCGTCATCTTTGCTTATTATTAAATAACGACTGTTCACAGAGCGATAACGCAGCGCGCTATTTATAAGAATCTAATCCCTTGCTACTGCGTTGTTTACGAGGAAATTTTAGCTCATTCTTTTCTCACATCCATGCGCATGCCCAATGCTTTTCAACGCATATTAATACTTGCTTTAACTTACGCCTATAGCTATTTGCTACAATAGCATATTTATATATTTTTATTTTTCCGTTTCTGAATCTTCGAGATGGGGGTTAATTATTCGTATTATTTGGATTTTTCGAACCACTGTTCCCATTTTGAGCATTTTCAACAACATTTTTGTGGATATAACCTCTGACTTTTTCTATATGTATCCTGTCAAAATCAAAAATCTTTCTGTCGAATTCGGGAAGCTTTCCTTCGAATGTAAGAATCTGCATAGAATTTCGAACGGAACCCATTATTTAATCCACGAGAGTAACATGTTTTCAATCTGTCAGCCGTAATTGTGTAGAAGTCTTAAGTTATTCGCAATTGTATTTTGAGTGTCGCCCCAATCGAGGGTTGAACATTCAAACTTTTAGAAGCATGTACACATATAACTGAATTTTATCAACGGCTATATCTTTCGTCGAGTTCGACAAGATATAGTTGTAAAAGGCCATAGGTTACATCCACTGAAATGTGAAAATTACACTGAAGATGTGATAAGTAGCCCGAAGAATCGAAATAGTACGAATATTTAATTTACATGAATACGCTATGGCACGTTCCCAAGAGATGTTTAGGAATATATAGTTGCTCTTTCAGCACTATTATCATGACGTAACAGCCTATGTTGATATTCACCTGCGAAACAGATAGGATGAAGAGGAAGTATCGAGTACTGTCAATGCTCACCGGATTTCATCTCCCTCATAGATTTTTGTCTTTTTTTTGGGGGGGGTCATGTTAAACACAGGGTTTACACCACAAAACGAGCTACAATAAATGACTTGAAAGCAACCATTGAATGAAGATGTGTTAACATATCAATTGAACTGATTAGTAACGTTTCGATTCAATCGGTGAGCGTTGTCAGCAGTTCACGGACGACAATAGCCAATAATGTGAACACTTTCGATAATTAGCTGGTTCCTAAATTTGTTCACAGTATTTTGATATACAAGACTTTTCTTTCTCATAAGAAATATTGGTTTTGAAGTATTAGTAATGTGTATTAGAAGGAAGATAACTTTTTGAAGTGACTTGATTATAAATGTTGTGCATAAATTAACAAAAAATGAAAAAATATATCACCAGTTCAGACAGGTGAGTTCCTGTATGTTTATGTTTCCAGTCAAGCGATTAAAAATATTGCAGATAATTCATTTTCTTCGAATAGCCCGTCTATGAAATACAATACCGCGAGACTGCTTCCTGGCCAACATGGCGATTTGAAATCCAACTTAAACACGTTCTACTTGAGCCCTTCTCATCATAATAGTATTGTTTCAGCGGTCACCTGACACTGATTGATCCTACTCTTCGAGTAGTATTTGGGTGTTAATATGTGATGCCTAACAAGTAAAAATAGACGAATGTAGCTCAATTGCTTCGCTCAAGAGAGATTGTAAATAGCACCTCAGAAAACCACTGAAATTTAAATAAATCTGGAAATAAAGTTAACTTTATTTCTGTAACTAGCTGTACCCGGCCACGCGTTGCTGTGGCTCAGTTTGTTAAAATGGAACACATGTGAAAGTAGAGAAAAGTTTGATTCTTTTTTTCAAGAGAATGTACAAATTATTTATTTTTTTTTAACAGATGTTAAGAAAATAAACAGAAAAATACTTCCATCATTAATTATTAAAAAAATAAAATAAAATACGATAAAACTTGCTGAGTATGCACTGTTTTACGGTTGTTGTAAAACTGGAACGGAAACTTAAATTTCGCTTCATTTTAATCTTTGTTAATTATTTAATTGCCCCCCCAACGAATATAATCCAAACAGTAACATTCAACAATTGTACTTTATCTATATAAAACACAAAATGGGTGTTTGTATTACTGTACACATAGATTCGAGAAAGTTGTGAAAAAAATATATATATATATATAACAAATAAATGTTATCAAAGCCAAGATAAGTTACTTTTCTGCCAAACTGGATAGATATATTTTTCGTGTTTTTATTCAATGTAACATATTTATTCAGCTCGAAAACCATACAGTGTTTACCGATGTATTCGAAAATTCAAGATGGCGTCTCACACCCTCATTAACACCGTAAGTATGGAAGAAGGTGTTATAAATAAAAAACTATACAAAATTTACAACATCTTTTCCAACACTTACCGTGTTAAAGAGAGAATCAGACGCCATCTCGAATGTTCCAATACATCTGTAAACACTGTATGGTTTTCGAGCTGAATAAACATGTTACATTGAATTGGGAAAAGATGTTATAAATAAAAAAACCTTATGAAATACTGTTAAAAACTCGCTCAATACATGTTAATGCGGCATAGGTTGACATATATTCGGCTTGTTTTTAATAGTATTTTGTATATTTTTTTATTTATAACACCTTTTTCTATACTTACGGTGTAAAAGAGGGTGTGAGACGCCTTCCTGAATGTTCGAATACATCGCCCGGTAAACACTGTATGGTTTTCGAGCCGAATAAATATATTACATTGAATAAAAACACGAAAAAGATATCCAGTTTGGCAGAAAAGTAACTGATCTTGGCTTTGAGAACATTTATTTGTTATGTATTATTTTTTTTTTTTTTTTACAACTTTTTCGAATCTATGTGTACAGTAATACACACCCCCTTCGGAGGTTGGAATGCCCCCCCCCTAAAATGTAGTTGGAAAAAGCGATTTTATAGTGAGATTAAAGAATGGTTAGTCTAAAAAAAGGGTGAAAAACAAAACAAATAAGCAATTAATAATTATTACCAAAAGCAGTAAATGCTACTTTTAAGTAATAGTCGTAGAGTGATAGAGTGTAAGTAAAACCTGGAATATCCGGTTGTTTCGTTTCGTTTTAACAATGGAAAGAGCAGAAAATGGAGAGAAAAGAAAGAAAGAAGGAAAGACCGAAAGGAAAGATAAAGGGAAGTACCCCCACCACCATCACCCATAAAGCAAAAACACAACGAAAGGTAAGAAAGAAAGAAAGAAAGAAAGAAAGAAAGCAAAAAAGCACGTAAGGAAAGAGCGAAACGAAAGTTGTGTTTGTGTAAGTAAGGAAGTTTGGTGCGTTTCACGTAAATGTCAATTCAGGTTTTCATTAAACTTTAACCACGCGGGTTATAACGAAATCGAAGTAATGTAATTGTGAATTCAATTCCAGGTAACGGATTGTGTTCTGTTTGAATCTAATTTTATTATAATAAATGCTTTATAAATTGTGTTTATGTTTTATGCTAACCAATGGCAAAGTAAGCATGGTTCGTTTCAGTGTAAGTACAGTCCAGTTTTTAGATAAATTCTAACCGGTGATCGGTTTTAAATGTCTCCTGTGAACGTTCTGGTACGGTGTAAGTGAGTGGCGGTGGTAGCATGAATTTGGTAGAGAGAGTTTACTTTACTACTTCCATTAAATGTAACAGATTTTTACAGTGGACTCTCACCAGACAGAATATAGGAAACTGTGATCAGCGAGATCCTTGATATGTAACAACCCTATAACATACGGCAGATGTCGTGATTCAGTTTGTGAATGATACGGCTGCACCAAATCTATACAGGTGCAGTCCTATAAACGTCAAAGTCGGAGGGGAAAAAATGAGTTCATTTTATTTATATAGAGATAACTAGCTGTACCCGGCCACGCGTTGCTGTGGCTCAGTTTGTTAAAATGGAACACATGTGAAAGTAGAGAAAAGTTTGATTCTTTTTTTCAAGAGAATGTACAAATTATTTATTTTTTTTTAACAGATGTTAAGAAAATAAACAGAAAAATACTTCCATCATTAATTATTAAAAAAATAAAATAAAATACGATAAAACTTGCTGAGTATGCACTGTTTTACGGTTGTTGTAAAACTGGAACGGAAACTTAAATTTCGCTTCATTTTAATCTTTGTTAATTATTTAATTGCCCCCCCCCAACGAATATAATCCAAACAGTAACATTCAACAATTGTACTTTATCTATATAAAACACAAAATGGGTGTTTGTATTACTGTACACATAGATTCGAGAAAGTTGTGAAAAAAAAAATATATATATATATAACAAATAAATGTTATCAAAGCCAAGATAAGTTACTTTTCTGCCAAACTGGATAGATATATTTTTCGTGTTTTTATTCAATGTAACATATTTATTCAGCTCGAAAACCATACAGTGTTTACCGATGTATTCGAAAATTCAAGATGGCGTCTCACACCCTCATTAACACCGTAAGTATGGAAGAAGGTGTTATAAATAAAAAACTATACAAAATTTACAACATCTTTTCCAACACTTACCGTGTTAAAGAGAGAATCAGACGCCATCTCGAATGTTCCAATACATCTGTAAACACTGTATGGTTTTCGAGCTGAATAAACATGTTACATTGAATTGGGAAAAGATGTTATAAATAAAAAAACCTTATGAAATACTGTTAAAAACTCGCTCAATACATGTTAATGCGGCATAGGTTGACATATATTCGGCTTGTTTTTAATAGTATTTTGTATATTTTTTTATTTATAACACCTTTTTCTATACTTACGGTGTAAAAGAGGGTGTGAGACGCCTTCCTGAATGTTCGAATACATCGCCCGGTAAACACTGTATGGTTTTCGAGCCGAATAAATATATTACATTGAATAAAAACACGAAAAAGATATCCAGTTTGGCAGAAAAGTAACTGATCTTGGCTTTGAGAACATTTATTTGTTATGTATTATTTTTTTTTTTTTTTTACAACTTTTTCGAATCTATGTGTACAGTAATACACACCCCCTTCGGAGGTTGGAATGCCCCCCCCCTAAAATGTAGTTGGAAAAAGCGATTTTATAGTGAGATTAAAGAATGGTTAGTCTAAAAAAAGGGTGAAAAACAAAACAAATAAGCAATTAATAATTATTACCAAAAGCAGTAAATGCTACTTTTAAGTAATAGTCGTAGAGTGATAGAGTGTAAGTAAAACCTGGAATATCCGGTTGTTTCGTTTCGTTTTAACAATGGAAAGAGCAGAAAATGGAGAGAAAAGAAAGAAAGAAGGAAAGACCGAAAGGAAAGATAAAGGGAAGTACCCCCACCACCATCACCCATAAAGCAAAAACACAACGAAAGGTAAGAAAGAAAGAAAGAAAGAAAGAAAGAAAGCAAAAAAGCACGTAAGGAAAGAGCGAAACGAAAGTTGTGTTTGTGTAAGTAAGGAAGTTTGGTGCGTTTCACGTAAATGTCAATTCAGGTTTTCATTAAACTTTAACCACGCGGGTTATAACGAAATCGAAGTAATGTAATTGTGAATTCAATTCCAGGTAACGGATTGTGTTCTGTTTGAATCTAATTTTATTATAATAAATGCTTTATAAATTGTGTTTATGTTTTATGCTAACCAATGGCAAAGTAAGCATGGTTCGTTTCAGTGTAAGTACAGTCCAGTTTTTAGATAAATTCTAACCGGTGATCGGTTTTAAATGTCTCCTGTGAACGTTCTGGTACGGTGTAAGTGAGTGGCGGTGGTAGCATGAATTTGGTAGAGAGAGTTTACTTTACTACTTCCATTAAATGTAACAGATTTTTACAGTGGACTCTCACCAGACAGAATATAGGAAACTGTGATCAGCGAGATCCTTGATATGTAACAACCCTATAACATACGGCAGATGTCGTGATTCAGTTTGTGAATGATACGGCTGCACCAAATCTATACAGGTGCAGTCCTATAAACGTCAAAGTCGGAGGGGAAAAAAATGAGTTCATTTTATTTATATAGAGATTATTTATATAGAGATAACTAGCTGTACCCGGCCACGCGTTGCTGTGGCTCAGTTTGTTAAAATGGAACACATGTGAAAGTAGAGAAAAGTTTGATTCTTTTTTTCAAGAGAATGTACAAATTATTTATTTTTTTTTAACAGATGTTAAGAAAATAAACAGAAAAATACTTCCATCATTAATTATTAAAAAAATAAAATAAAATACGATAAAACTTGCTGAGTATGCACTGTTTTACGGTTGTTGTAAAACTGGAACGGAAACTTAAATTTCGCTTCATTTTAATCTTTGTTAATTATTTAATTGCCCCCCCCCAACGAATATAATCCAAACAGTAACATTCAACAATTGTACTTTATCTATATAAAACACAAAATGGGTGTTTGTATTACTGTACACATAGATTCGAGAAAGTTGTGAAAAAAAAAATATATATATATATAACAAATAAATGTTATCAAAGCCAAGATAAGTTACTTTTCTGCCAAACTGGATAGATATATTTTTCGTGTTTTTATTCAATGTAACATATTTATTCAGCTCGAAAACCATACAGTGTTTACCGATGTATTCGAAAATTCAAGATGGCGTCTCACACCCTCATTAACACCGTAAGTATGGAAGAAGGTGTTATAAATAAAAAACTATACAAAATTTACAACATCTTTTCCAACACTTACCGTGTTAAAGAGAGAATCAGACGCCATCTCGAATGTTCCAATACATCTGTAAACACTGTATGGTTTTCGAGCTGAATAAACATGTTACATTGAATTGGGAAAAGATGTTATAAATAAAAAAACCTTATGAAATACTGTTAAAAACTCGCTCAATACATGTTAATGCGGCATAGGTTGACATATATTCGGCTTGTTTTTAATAGTATTTTGTATATTTTTTTATTTATAACACCTTTTTCTATACTTACGGTGTAAAAGAGGGTGTGAGACGCCTTCCTGAATGTTCGAATACATCGCCCGGTAAACACTGTATGGTTTTCGAGCCGAATAAATATATTACATTGAATAAAAACACGAAAAAGATATCCAGTTTGGCAGAAAAGTAACTGATCTTGGCTTTGAGAACATTTATTTGTTATGTATTATTTTTTTTTTTTTTTTACAACTTTTTCGAATCTATGTGTACAGTAATACACACCCCCTTCGGAGGTTGGAATGCCCCCCCCCCCTAAAATGTAGTTGGAAAAAGCGATTTTATAGTGAGATTAAAGAATGGTTAGTCTAAAAAAAGGGTGAAAAACAAAACAAATAAGCAATTAATAATTATTACCAAAAGCAGTAAATGCTACTTTTAAGTAATAGTCGTAGAGTGATAGAGTGTAAGTAAAACCTGGAATATCCGGTTGTTTCGTTTCGTTTTAACAATGGAAAGAGCAGAAAATGGAGAGAAAAGAAAGAAAGAAGGAAAGACCGAAAGGAAAGATAAAGGGAAGTACCCCCACCACCATCACCCATAAAGCAAAAACACAACGAAAGGTAAGAAAGAAAGAAAGAAAGAAAGAAAGCAAAAAAGCACGTAAGGAAAGAGCGAAACGAAAGTTGTGTTTGTGTAAGTAAGGAAGTTTGGTGCGTTTCACGTAAATGTCAATTCAGGTTTTCATTAAACTTTAACCACGCGGGTTATAACGAAATCGAAGTAATGTAATTGTGAATTCAATTCCAGGTAACGGATTGTGTTCTGTTTGAATCTAATTTTATTATAATAAATGCTTTATAAATTGTGTTTATGTTTTATGCTAACCAATGGCAAAGTAAGCATGGTTCGTTTCAGTGTAAGTACAGTCCAGTTTTTAGATAAATTCTAACCGGTGATCGGTTTTAAATGTCTCCTGTGAACGTTCTGGTACGGTGTAAGTGAGTGGCGGTGGTAGCATGAATTTGGTAGAGAGAGTTTACTTTACTACTTCCATTAAATGTAACAGATTTTTACAGTGGACTCTCACCAGACAGAATATAGGAAACTGTGATCAGCGAGATCCTTGATATGTAACAACCCTATAACATACGGCAGATGTCGTGATTCAGTTTGTGAATGATACGGCTGCACCAAATCTATACAGGTGCAGTCCTATAAACGTCAAAGTCGGAGGGGAAAAAATGAGTTCATTTTATTTATATAGAGATAACTAGCTGTACCCGGCCACGCGTTGCTGTGGCTCAGTTTGTTAAAATGGAACACATGTGAAAGTAGAGAAAAGTTTGATTCTTTTTTTCAAGAGAATGTACAAATTATTTATTTTTTTTTAACAGATGTTAAGAAAATAAACAGAAAAATACTTCCATCATTAATTATTAAAAAAATAAAATAAAATACGATAAAACTTGCTGAGTATGCACTGTTTTACGGTTGTTGTAAAACTGGAACGGAAACTTAAATTTCGCTTCATTTTAATCTTTGTTAATTATTTAATTGCCCCCCCCCCAACGAATATAATCCAAACAGTAACATTCAACAATTGTACTTTATCTATATAAAACACAAAATGGGTGTTTGTATTACTGTACACATAGATTCGAGAAAGTTGTGAAAAAAAAAATATATATATATATAACAAATAAATGTTATCAAAGCCAAGATAAGTTACTTTTCTGCCAAACTGGATAGATATATTTTTCGTGTTTTTATTCAATGTAACATATTTATTCAGCTCGAAAACCATACAGTGTTTACCGATGTATTCGAAAATTCAAGATGGCGTCTCACACCCTCATTAACACCGTAAGTATGGAAGAAGGTGTTATAAGTAAAAAACTATACAAAATTTACAACATCTTTTCCAACACTTACCGTGTTAAAGAGAGAATCAGACGCCATCTCGAATGTTCCAATACATCTGTAAACACTGTATGGTTTTCGAGCTGAATAAACATGTTACATTGAATTGGGAAAAGATGTTATAAATAAAAAAACCTTATGAAATACTGTTAAAAACTCGCTCAATACATGTTAATGCGGCATAGGTTGACATATATTCGGCTTGTTTTTAATAGTATTTTGTATATTTTTTTATTTATAACACCTTTTTCTATACTTACGGTGTAAAAGAGGGTGTGAGACGCCTTCCTGAATGTTCGAATACATCGCCCGGTAAACACTGTATGGTTTTCGAGCCGAATAAATATATTACATTGAATAAAAACACGAAAAAGATATCCAGTTTGGCAGAAAAGTAACTGATCTTGGCTTTGAGAACATTTATTTGTTATGTATTATTTTTTTTTTTTTTTTACAACTTTTTCGAATCTATGTGTACAGTAATACACACCCCCTTCGGAGGTTGGAATGCCCCCCCCCTAAAATGTAGTTGGAAAAAGCGATTTTATAGTGAGATTAAAGAATGGTTAGTCTAAAAAAAGGGTGAAAAACAAAACAAATAAGCAATTAATAATTATTACCAAAAGCAGTAAATGCTACTTTTAAGTAATAGTCGTAGAGTGATAGAGTGTAAGTAAAACCTGGAATATCCGGTTGTTTCGTTTCGTTTTAACAATGGAAAGAGCAGAAAATGGAGAGAAAAGAAAGAAAGAAGGAAAGACCGAAAGGAAAGATAAAGGGAAGTACCCCCACCACCATCACCCATAAAGCAAAAACACAACGAAAGGTAAGAAAGAAAGAAAGAAAGAAAGAAAGAAAGCAAAAAAGCACGTAAGGAAAGAGCGAAACGAAAGTTGTGTTTGTGTAAGTAAGGAAGTTTGGTGCGTTTCACGTAAATGTCAATTCAGGTTTTCATTAAACTTTAACCACGCGGGTTATAACGAAATCGAAGTAATGTAATTGTGAATTCAATTCCAGGTAACGGATTGTGTTCTGTTTGAATCTAATTTTATTATAATAAATGCTTTATAAATTGTGTTTATGTTTTATGCTAACCAATGGCAAAGTAAGCATGGTTCGTTTCAGTGTAAGTACAGTCCAGTTTTTAGATAAATTCTAACCGGTGATCGGTTTTAAATGTCTCCTGTGAACGTTCTGGTACGGTGTAAGTGAGTGGCGGTGGTAGCATGAATTTGGTAGAGAGAGTTTACTTTACTACTTCCATTAAATGTAACAGATTTTTACAGTGGACTCTCACCAGACAGAATATAGGAAACTGTGATCAGCGAGATCCTTGATATGTAACAACCCTATAACATACGGCAGATGTCGTGATTCAGTTTGTGAATGATACGGCTGCACCAAATCTATACAGGTGCAGTCCTATAAACGTCAAAGTCGGAGGGGAAAAAATGAGTTCATTTTATTTATATAGATAGAATAGAAGAGAAGAAGATGAAACGTATATATATTGTCTTTCGTTTTTTCTTATTGTACCGATCGATCCGTTTCTTTTTATAGTTTTTTATACGTTTTCGTGTTTTATTTCTTTATAATTTTCCCAGTTGAAATGTTATTTTATATTGCTACTAGCATGGGTGCCCGGTGTCGCCCGGGTGTTTGGAGGTGTATGTTTAGCAAAAAAAGTGGTAGTAGGAAGGCAGGCTCGAACCCGTGCGGCGAGGGAGGAAAAGAAGGGGGGAACGTGACGTCTTTTCTGTTACGACCACCGCCAAACCGGAAGTGGCGTAGGTTGAAATTAAGGCTATACAATCGAAAAGAGGAGATGAATTTCGAAAATATCGGCAAAAAAGCGAACCCTCCCTATTGAAAAGTGCCCAGTTGAGAGTGAAGATATAAATGTTTTTAGCCAATTTTTCGGTATTTGTCGTCTGAACGGTTGAGCGTCAAAACGATACTGATCTTGTGAAAATCCGTCGCCTCTGTCGAAAGTTTTAGGCAGACATGCATACATTTATATATTGGTAGCTCCAAATTTCGACCCAAACCGATTAAAAAGCTTGCCCTATCTCTGAATACTCTTTATGTAAAATTTCAAATGTTTAGACCAGAAATTGTCTGAGTAATTTGATAGAGACCGCAGAGGTCAACTCTTTTTAAACTTTCATCCCTGTTATGACTCCTTAACATTTATTGTTTTGGGCTCAAATCAAGTTATTAAGTTAGATTCATGTCCAATGAATCTATATCTAAAGGTTCAAGTGTTTAGACCCAAAATTGGCGGAGAAGTTTGGCAAAGTTCTCAAAGGTCAAATCGTTGAACTTTGACCCGATAACAGCCAAATTTCTGGCCTAAAGCGTATTACAAAGATATATATTGAAAATTGGCAGAGTTATTGTGTAGGGAAATGTACACAGACAAACAGACAGACCGACACTTTCACTTTTATAGATATATAGATTGGTGATAACACTTTCACTTTTATAGATATATAGATTGGTGATAACACTTTCACTTTTATAGATATATAGATTGGTGATAACACTTTCACTTTTATAGATATATAGATTGGTGATAACACTGATAAAGCATAATTTATCTACATTTTTTTACAAAGGAGTCACTACTTATCAAGTCCTAGAGGCCAGGAGGATAAGGGTTAAAATTGCTGCAGTTGTCAAAATGACAATATCATAGTAATCGTTAGAAGTGTAAATTTGGTAAATTGGATTACTTAAGAATTTGTTTACATTGGATTTAAAGACAATCAAATTGTAGTCAGCTGGAAAGCAGGTAAACGGAAGAGAGTTCCACAGATATACAGTTCTAAGAAAGAAGCTTTGTTCGTGGAATCTACAATTAGGATTAGGCACAGAAAAGAGTGGGGGGAATTATTGATAGTGCTTACAGCACAAACGAATGTTTATCGTGAATGTTTAGCGAGGGGGACCATAAACGTGACCCCAGCCGAGCATTTGCCATGAAAATAACGATAAAGCATAGACAGGCTCGCCATGTCTTTTCTGTGAGAAAGAGGTTGCAGGAAAAAGCAAAGGGCGTCCCCCATTAAGCTACGAAGTCTATTTTGAACTGAAGTGAAGGCAGGATAAGGTATTCCTAGCAGCTCCTGTCCAGATGTGACAACAATACTCCATCCTTGGACGTATCTGGCTCTTATATAGATACATCAACTGTAATGGAGAGCGTACATATTATTATATATGATCTACAGAACTATATAGATACGACATAATCACGATGGCATTCCGCTTCTCGTCAGATCACCGAAGTTTAGCTATCTGGGCAGTATAAGACGAGTGACAAATTAAGAATACAAGGTACTATATGTAGGAGAACGTCGGCATCTCCTTTGAATAACCGCAAGAATTTTACGCCGTCAACTCCCTCACCAAGAATATATATATATATATATATATATATATATATATATATATATATATATATATATATATATACATATATGATTGCAACGTCTTGTCAGACGAGTGCCACTCCGTCAGACATTTAAAGTCCATGGGCCCAAAAATGACTTCCATCGCCACAGAACCATTTTAATAGACAAATGTCTGAGGGAGTATCTATACACAGATGATATTACAGAGTATTAGCTTTGTACGACAGCTAAGTCTCTCACTAAGTTCAAAACGCTGAGATCCAGCAACAAACAAGAACAAGATAGCCAACAACAAATGAAACTGCAGACCAGCTTAATGAGGATACTCGTCTCCCGCCTTATGGTTTTTTAAATTAGAGATTTGCTTCTCCTAGAAAGGTTGCCTTCACCACGGCTTACGGGAGCCCTCTCCACCCCAAGGAGCCCTCTCCACCCCATATATCATCAAGTGGTGTCCTACCTGTTACCAACATTGACGAATTTGGCTTTCCATATATCTCTCTCGAGACATTCATGAATTTATTGTTGCTCATCGTTATTGATGTTACCAACGTATTTACACTGTAAACGTATGTTTCTAGCTGTCATCGTCTGCTTCTTCTACTCCTGATCTTTTCCGTCAAACTAATATGTCCTTTTAGGGTTTTTTCTGTAGACATGACCCATGAATTTCATTTGTCTTTTTAGTACTGTTTTGATTAGATACATTTCTGTGTTTGCTATTTCTACGATCCCTTTGTTTTCTTTTCTGTCTAGGATTTCTTCAAAGTTCTCCTCCTGAACCAAGTCTCTCCCTTGTGCCGTCTAGCACTTACAAGCGTGTAATAGAACAGACTGTACATACGTTCGGAGTATTCTGAATTTGGTGTCTATTTTAATGTTTCTGTTTGTCATGATTGATGACAATCTCTTGAAGACGACATTGGTGGCGGCTATTCGACTTTGCATATCAGAAAGGTACCTTCCATCATATGTGATCCAGTCGCCCAGAGATTTTAAGTACTCAACTTGCTTAACTAGTATATCGCAGCATTGTAGCTTGCATGTTGGGGCATGGGGGTTATTGGGATACTGTCATGCTTACTGTTTTTGAAATGTTTAAACCAAGTTTTTTTTTAACTTTCATTTACCTCTTATGTATATGCGACTTGGGGTTTTTCATTAGGATAGATGAATATAACAATTGGAACATTTAATGCGGGTTAAGTTATATATATATATATATATATATATATATATATATATAAATATATATATATATATATAAAGAGAAAAGCACATTTGTCAACTTAATTCTGCCATGTTCCAATCGTAGAATTTTGACCCGTTAATGTGTGTGTGTGTGTGTGTGTGTGTGTGCGGAAAGAGAGCGAGAGTTTTACTTGTTCACAGACACAGTATATATACATATATACATATATATATATAGATATATATATATATATATATAGAGAGAGAGAGAGAGAGAGAGAGTCTTGAAAGTGTTTTAACCGTTTAAAATATATATAAAATAAATTACTTACTTTTTATATTTTACTTATTCGTTGGAAAACTATTTAATCATCTGCAGCCAATAAATCAACTAGCTCTCTCAATAGTCCTAATATATATATATATATATGTGTGTGTGTGTGTGTGTGTGTGTGTGTGTGTGTGTGTCTATAAAAACTCAGCAAGAAAATACAGTACAGTATATAATACACATGTATATAATCAATAAAAATGAATTTAAATTTCACCGCCCCGATTGTTTTTTTTTTTCGCGTTTAAATTTAAAGATATATCAAAATTTTAATTTAACTGTAAGTATTATTGTATCTGTTCGGTGCACATTTATCTATAAGTATGGAAAACAACTTATAATTCAATGGATGTAAGTTATTATTTTAAAATATGCAATTATAAACAGAACGGTTCATAGAAATCTATCGATATTTTTTTTCATTTTCATATACTTTCATAGAAATGTTTCTGTTATATCACAAAAAACTATTTTCTTTGCGTCACAAGTGCCACGCTCAACATTAAATCCATATCTAATATACCATACTGTCCCTATGGGTCTCGGGTAGTATATATATATATATATATATATATATATATATATATATATATATATATATATATATATATATATATGTAGGTATTTAATAATTATTATAGTAAACAAATAATTATGACAGCCCCTTTAAGAAATTCGTTTCTTATCGTTGAGCACTTTCAGTTGAATTAAAGTCGGTCGATTTAGCTCTTATGCATAGATCATCGTATAACGATTAGATCACTGTCTGACTGACGTAATGAACATTTAAAATTAAAATGTTTAAATTCGACGTTATTTCACGCGGTTAATGGTAGCCGAATAGATTAGGTCTTCGCTAAATCGAGCCAGAGATGTCTCGTGATGCGGGGTTCGAATCGTTCGACTGGTATTAATCGTGACACCCTGCACTGAAGATTCCCGAAAGGATGAAACACTAGTGCACTAGTGTCTGTAGGTATTTAATAATTATTATAGTAAACAAATAATATATATATATATATATATATATATATATATATATATATATATATATATATATAGAATGGGTCTTTAGGAGTAACTATAATAAGCCGCTTATTTATGCGTAGCATGATGTTTCAGCTTCTATTATGAACCGTGCAGTTGGTATATCTTCGCTGATTTGAGATAACATAAACTTTTGATTTGATGTTTTCCTATAAGTCTGCAGAGTAAAGAGTGGCTTTGCTCTAGGGTGTGTAGTAAGTTTTAAACATTGTGTATAAGAAGTATTGATGGACGGTCAATCATAAGACTTTTTGAAGCTGGAACTTTTATAAGTATTTCTGTCAAATCTCTAAGATTTTTACATGCAGATATTTTCAATAAATAGATGTCAAAATTTGGGTAAAACGAAAACAGTAAAAGATTATGATTATCAATCTCTGATTCTCTTTAACTATTTAATTCCTTTTTCCTTGGTCAATGACCTATGCACGCTATGTCTGGGTACCTGTATGACTGAAAGGAAGTATATAAACGAAGCTAGACTGTGTGTTTACTGACATATATATTAGAGCGAGAAAGAACATATTTTTTATTGTTCTCAGTTTGCTGCAGGTCACCTTTGCTAATAACCTTTCCATTTGGCAATTTAATTTTATTCTATTTATTTATCTATGTATCATTTTTATATTTTTATTTTACGTTTGTTTTGTATTACATTTTAATCTTTATTTACTTGTTATATTTTAAAGTATGCTTTTTTTCTCCCTCAATTTTTTTTAGTCATCGTTGAACATCTGATAAGAAGAGTAACATAGTTGAAACGTTGATTAATCTGCGTAGATTTCTCTGATGTTTATATATGCGTGTGTGTGTGTGTGTTTGTGTGTGTGTGTGTCTGTGTGTGTGCGCGCGCGTGTGTGTTTGCCCGAGCGGAGTGTGTATATGTGTGATTATAAATCTAAGTGGGAGTATGAGATTGATAACGTATTTTTGATTAATATGTAAAAGAAAAACAGCTCTCGATTCTGATGCCAATACATGCGCATAATATGATGCTATCAAATGACAGGAATTCGAAATTTAGATTCTGAAACACACTTTATTGCATATCCGGTTTTTTTTTGGCGTATGATCAAACCACTATTTGAACAATGCGCTTGGAATCCGTTTCAGGCCGAGTTGCATGCATTAGTTTTCCTTTTGTCGATAGCACAAAAAATGTCAGGAGGAAAATAAAATACATAGAACTAAACGCATTTATATCAACATTGGTTTGCTGAAGGATGGGGCCTTTCAAAACGGAAATATTGAATTGTAGAAGGGGAAGAAAGTTTTGGTAAATAAAAAGACATTACGAAATGAAAAGAGGAATTCCGATGAAAATGGAGACATCCACTCAGGAATCAAAAGCTGACATAAATAAATAATAAGAATGAAAGATCATAAAAAGAGGGAAGGCTTACGAAAGAAATTAATGAATCGGTTGGACTTTTTTAATTACATTTTTTTCTAAGGAAGTGAACCGAATCTGAATAAAGATGAGGTCAGGTATATGAGTCGGAATGAGGACAGAAGTGAACTCAGTAAAATAGGAAATAATGGGAAAAAAGTGGTCATTTAAAAAGAACGGTAATGTCACAAATAACAAATCAATCTTCGGGCTTGCAAAGAAAAATCAACACAAAGTTAATGGAAAGTAAACTATATATAATTTATGACCTCATGTACATACACATACATTATAAACTGTTATAATATATTGTGTACAGATTTCCCGAATTTATTTTTTAACAGCGTTGAATATGCAAGTGGAGCTAAGTAATAGCAGTATAGAAATATATACATAGCAATTAATCAACAAAGAGGCGTATATGTTTTATCCTCGCAATAAATCTGTTGGAGTATTCAGCTAAGTGCTATTACGTGAGAGAACATTACTAGAACGTTCACCAATTTTGTACGAGCCATTTCAAAACCCTGCCAAGGAGACTTATATGGACTACGAATACGATTTTATTCTGAATATTTGGACAGTATTTACATTCAGGGTGCAGTACCGTCACTTCAATTACCATGACGAATATTTTTACGGAGAGAGACCGAAAGGTATTTGAGGATGGTGTCTAATAGATAATTCAAAATCTCTTGTGTTATATATATATATATATATATATATATGATTTTTTTTTCATATTTTGTTCCAGCTGGCTTGCGCTTTCTACCGGATGTCGGAAATCTGTCTGCTATCTCATATATTTCAACCGAGAGTCTATTTTTAGATTCTAAAACTCCCTTTTAATGCAATTGTTTGTAGAATTCTTGCACTTAGTTCAACAGGTATATTAACCAACTCGGTTTTGAAATCGGTTTTTATGAATTCGGTTGCTCCTATTATAGTAATAGGATCATATTCGGAAGAATGGCAACAATTTTATTTTTAAAAATATACCGATGGCGCTGTTGTGGGTTTTGGTGATTATCGAATAATAAGCCAGAAGAAGAGAGATTTATGGTGGGTTGGTAGCAGGAAGACGCGCACACATAAATACGGCGACTAACTCTCGGTCATTGTTCAGCAAAAGAATATTTAATTCTAAATTCATAAATTCAATTTAGGTCACTGTTACGTAATCGCCTATGACTTTTGACGTCTCTTTCCTTTGACAATTGATTCCGAGCCTCTATTCAGTGCATCTAAACTCGGCATTGTTTTATTTCGAAATTTCAATTACTATGTATGTTTGGCGTTCGATGGCCGTCGGTTTCATTTGACCATGTTTCTCCAATTGGATTTTCGCAAGTTTATTTTTTTTTGACACCTGATTATCGTTGGCTGCATTCTCAGAGTTTTCTGTACATAGCACCTTGATTAATTAACACAATAGTTACTGGAACGATTAAGATCATTCTAAGATTCTGTTTTTTTTGTCGAATAAGATTTTCGTATTTAGTTATGTTTTTTTTTCTTAGCTTTGTAAAACCCAGCATCTACGACGGTTGATTCTTTCTCATTTTGTCCAAGATATTATGGCACGGTTAATAGCACCGTTTACTAGGAACATAGGTTTCGAAAATGCATTGCTGATGTATGGCTTATTTCCGATTGTTTTGTCCGGATTATGTTCCAGAACTTGTTGCTTCATTCAATATTTAACTATTTACAGATTGTCTAGTGAAAATATTTATACACTGCTTTGTGTCACAGTGTATAGCCGTATCCCAGCAGAATTTACAGCTGGACGTCAAGTGACTCAGGCTGTCTACTTTGTGGCAAAACTTATACGCCTTGTTATTGCTGTTTTTAAAAGCATTGATCATCAGTCCTTGTCTCTGGGAAGCCATTATAATCCTCTTCTGGTCATTAAAACCAGTCTATAGCACTGTTCTTTATTTATGTAGTCTTCTATAGATTAATACAGAAAGAACATAGTAGTCTGTGTTCATCTATTCCTCCAATATTTTGCAATGGTAGGCTTTCGTGTGTTTAAAGCGAGTCTTGTGAACTATTTGTTTACTGAGTTAATTCTTACATATGAGACAGTCTTGTCCAAAATGCTCGGCACGTTTGTTGATAAAAATTGTTTTACTGTTTTTTTTGTTTTTGTTTTAGTATCTTGAGATATCATCATGAGATTTTAATTCAGCTCATAAGAGTTTGCTCACAATAGTGGCATGAAGTTGGTAGTCAATTTTTGAGACACGCATACTCCCTGCTCCTTTGATCAGATACAGCTTAGGCAGATATGCGACACTTTTTGAATGTTCAAAATGAAATTAAAGTGAAAATAGTGTTAATGTATGTGAGCCAATTACGTACAGTTTAGTCTACACTATCATATACACACATACGTACACATACACATACACATACATATGTGTGTTTCCGTGTGTGTGTGTGTGTGTTTCAACTAAAAACAAACTGAGAAATAGAGACGTTCTAATTTAGCGGGGTAGAGGATAAATATCTCAGTTATATAGGGATGTCAGTCGTTTAGATCAAGTATAATTTTATGGCTAATAATTAACAAACAATTACATCTATACGTCTCTATCTCCCCATTGTTGCATTAATATACCGCACACTAGAATACTTTACTGAACTAGATAAAAAAAGAAAAAGACTGACATATTTTACTAATAATCGACTGACAAAAATATTATTAAAAACTAGCTGGTAAGCAGTTTAGTCTTTAACTACTAACAACTGCATTAAATAAATTAACCTAACAATAGTTATAGAAAACTACTGTATTTCTACCCTAATAATAAGCAACTGCTACGTTTACATTAATCTATTGCTACCTAAAAGCTAATTTATTGCTACCTTAAAGCTAACCGATTGGTGCTCTAGAAAAGCTACTGCTACCTAAAAACAAAGCTATTGCTACTTTAAAACTAAGCTATTGCTACCTTAAAACTAAGCTATTGCTACCCTAAAACTAAGCTATTGCTACTTTAAAATTAAGCTATTGCTACCTTAAAAGTAAGCTATTGCTACCTTAAAACTAAGCTATTGCTACCTTAAAACTAAGCTATTGCTACCTTAAAAGTAAGCTATTGCTACCTTTAAACTAAGCTATTGCTACCTTAAAACTAAGCTATTGCTACTTTAAAATTAAGCTATTGCTACCTTAAAAGTAAGCTATTGCTACCTTAAAACTAAGCTAATGCTACTTTAAAGCTAAGCTATTGCTACCTTAAAACTAAGCTATTGCTTCCTTAAAAATCTATTGCTACCTCAAAACGAATCTTTTACTACTTTAAAACTAAGCTATTACTACCTAACCCTAACCCAAACGACCCATTTACTACCTTAACACAAAGTCATTGCTTACTTATTCCTATTGTTACCTTATACTCAACTATTTCTACTTAAAAACTAGGCTAAACCTGCATAAAAACTAAACAATTGCTACCTTAAAACTCAGCATATGCTTCCTTGGAACATTGCTATTTCTCACTTAAAACAAAGCTCTTGCCACCTAAATACTAAGCTTATACTACCTAACAAATAATATATTACTACTTTAAAACTTAGATATATTTGTCTTAAAACCAAGATAGTGCTACCTTTACTCCAAGCAATTTGTACCTTAAAATTAATCTATTGCTACCTTAAAAACCTAGTAAAACCTTAAATCTAATCTATTGGTACCTTTAAACTAAGCTATTCCTACTTTAAAACAAAGCTATTGTGAGCTAAAAACTAATCTATAGCTGCATTAAAATAATCTATAGCTGACTTAAAACTAACTATTCCAAGTTCAAAATGAATGTATTGCAACATTAAATTACGCTTTTGCCAACTTTAAACAAAACTATTGCAACCTTAAAACTAAGCAATTACTACCTTAAAACAAATTTATAGCTGCCTTAAAACAAAGCTATCACAACCTTAGGACAAAGCTATTACTGACATTAAACCAAGCTAATGCTACCTAAAAAGTAAGCTATTACTACACCCAAACTTAGCTATTGCTACCTTAATACTTAGTTTATGCTAACTTTTAACTAATATATTGCTCCCTTAAAACTAATCAATTGCTACCTTGCAGGCTAAGTTATTTCTACCTTAAAACTAATTTATTGCAACTTTAAACTGAGCTCTGTCCACCTTTAAACGAACCTTATACTACCTTAACACTAATTTATTTCTCCATAAAAACTTAGCTATTGCTAGCTAAAAAGAAAGCTGTTGCTACTTTAAAACTCAGCTTATGCCTCCTATAAAACTAAGCTATCGCTACCTTAAAACATACATATTGCTACTTAAAAATTACGCTATTACTACCCTAAAACTAATGTATTGCTAACAAAAACTAATCTATTGCTACTTTAAAACAAAGCCATTGCACTCTTAAAACTGAGAATATGCTACTTGTAAACTAAGCTATTTTTACCTTAAAATACGGCGTTTGCTACCTTAAACTAAGTTATTGCTACCTAAAGACTAATCTATTGCTACTTTAAAACAAAGCCCTTACTACCTAAAGAAGTAAGCTCTTGCAACATTTAAACTAATATATTTCAATCTTTAAACTAATATTCTGCTACCTTAAAACTAAGTAATTGCTATTTTAAAAGGCTGTTCTTGCTACCTACAGAATTCTCTGTTGCTACATTGAAACTACATAATTGTTAAACTAAAGCAAACCTATTGTTACTATTAAACTAATCAATTGTTACTAAGCATTTGCAACTTTTGCACAAAGCTATTGGCTATCCAAAACCTAATCTATTGCTACCTTACCTATTTTTATCTTTTAACTAGGCTTTTGCTACTTTTAAATACAGATATTGGTCACTTTAAACCAAGCTATTGCTACCTTAAAACTCAATTGTTGCTTCTTAAAAACTAACTATTACTACATGAAAACAAAGCTATATCTACCTTAAAACTAAGCTCATGCCACGATTTCTCCCTATCAAACTAAATTATCACCACCTTAACACTAAGCTATTGGTACTTCAAAACTAATCTATTGCCACCTAAACACTAAGCTATTGTTATCTTTAAAAACGCCATATCTACCTTTAAACTAAGCTATTGCTATCTAAAAAAGGGCTATTGCTACCTAAAAACTTATCAATTGCTATCTTTAAACTATTGTTACCTAAAAATAAAGCTATTGTTACCCTCAAACGAATCTATAGCAATCTTCAAACCAATCTATTGCAAAATTAAAACTACGCTTCTGCTACCTTAAAATAAAATAAAATAATTTCTTATTTGAAACGAAGCTACTGCAACCTAAAAAAACACGGTTTGCTACTTTAATACAAATCTTTTGTTATCTTACAAGTAAGATATATTAATTGTAAAACAAAGCTATTGCTACCTTTAAACTCAGCTAATGCTACCTTAAGATTTAGCTATTTCTACCTTAAAACAAAGCTATTACGTCATTGAAACAAAGCAATGTTTACTTTAAGCTAATATATTGCTACTTCAAAATTATTCTATTAAAAGTAAGTTTTTCTACCTTAAAACTACGCCTTTGCACATTAAAAAGAGTATTACTTACTTAAAAAAAGCTAAAAATTCAGCTTATGTGATTTAAAAGATAAGCTATTTCTACCTTTAAACTAAGTCTTTGCTACATTAAAACTAAGGTATTACTACCGAATAAATAAGCTAATTCTACCTTAAAACTAAGCTTATGCTACCTTTAATGAATCTATTGCTAGTTTAAAACTTAGCTATGTGTACCTATGTGTTACGGTAGCAATATTGCTATCTTAAAATTTACGCTATTACTACATAAAAACTAATTTATTGCGACCTATAATCTATTACTACAGATAAAAGCTATTGTAACCTTAAAACTTAGCTATTGCTACCTAATAGCTAATCTATTGTAACATTAACACTATTCTATTTGCTACCTTAAACAAATCTTCTTGCTACTTAAAATCAAGCTATTTCTACATTAACACATATATTGAGATCTTAAAACTAATTTTTGCTACCTTAAAACAAAGCTATTGCTACTAGCAAACTAAGCTATTGCTAACTTAAGACTAATCTATTACTGCTTTAAAACTAAACTATTGCTACCTACAAAATAACCTATTGCTACATTTGTAACACTATGGGCCGATCAATAGGATTAAGGATATGAGGATCAGTCGCTTGGACGTATTTTGTCAGAGTTGAGAGTAAAGGCATACCTTAGAATTTGGGGTGTGGCTACTTTCTGTCCTTCTCTTACGATTACATTTTTGCCCTGGTGGCTCCCTTTTGAATCGTCTTGATGTTGGCACCGTCTCGACATTTAAGGCAGGCTTAACACGACATGCCACACAAGTTATTATATAAAAAGTCTTAACTATTTTATTTTAAAAAAATTATCCAATATATATTACAATTTTAAAATATTTACAATGATATTAACCTCTTGGATCATAACAATTAAATCCTTAAAGCTAAGCTATCCTTAACTAAAATGCTTGGAGGGGAGCTCCTTTCTTTTTACAGAGAATCAGCAACGATGTGTACTTACTGTCAGAATGGAAAGAGGTCAAGGGGGTCGAAAGTGTATTGTGGTTCCCTTTTTCTTGTACATTGCTCCACGCATAACCAAATCATATCCTGGCCATGGCGGGGGTAATGGGGGACTACCATGACCAGCGGTACTAGTAAAAAGTACCACAATCTCTCCCTATGCACTCTGAAATTCATGAGTATTTATAAATTTCCAAACTCCTAACTTTCCCGCCAATGGTACGTCAATCAGCCGTCTGCGATCAATGTCTTCATGACATCTGTTTCATCAGAAGCTCAGTGGAGCAATTCTTTTTCCGCCAGACTAGTAAACTTCTTCAAATACTAAAGAGGTAATCATCCTCGCCCTCAATTAAGGCAGAGAAAGGAAAATGACGGGAGTTTTAACCACCTACCTTATCACTACAGGTCCTCTTATGAACTCAGCCACTGGATTTACGGCTCGTTGCTAACAGCTTAATGAATTTTAACCAAGCAGAGGTTAAGTGACTTCATCTCGAATCTGATGTTCCGGTCGACTAATACATATTTCAATTTATTCTGTATCGACTAGGTTTACGCTCCCTCCAGCAACCAGTTTAGTTTATTTAAATTTAGTTCTGTAACACACAATTTTTTTTTAAAAACACCAGTTACAATTGGGATTACACTCCCCTCAGCAACCAGTTTAGTTTTTCTTAACCAGCCGGAGTTTATGTGACTTTATCTCGGGTGAGATGATTACAATGACCAGCATGGATTTAGTTAGAACTCATCTATTGCAACCTAAAAACTCATCTATTGCTACCTAAAAACTTATCTATTAAAACCTAAAAACTAAACTATGTCTACCTTAAAAGTAAGCTATTTCTATTTTAAAACTAATCTATTGCTACTATAAAAGAAATATGTTTATACCTTAAAACTAATCCATTACTTCCTCAAAACTTTGTTATTCCTTCTTTTAAACTTAATCATATCTATATTAAAACAAAGCTATCGCTACCTTAAAACGAAGCTAATATTAGCTTAAAACATGTCAATAACTTCCTTAGTACGCATCTATTGCTACTTTTAAACTATATTATTCCTAACTTAAAACAAAGCTATTGCTAGCTAAAAACTAAGTTTTGCTACGTTAAAACAAACTATTGCTACCTTAAACTTAATCCACTAATCTATTTCTCAATTTAAATAAATCTATTGCTGCATTAAAACAAAGATAGTGCTACCTAAAAACAAAGTCTTTGCTAGCCTTCAACTAATCTATTGTTGCCTTTCGTATTTCATACTAATAAAAACTGTTCTTACCTAAAAACTAAACAATTTCTACCTTAAAATTACGATGTTACTACTTTAAAGACGCTTTTGCTGTGTTTATAGTAAGCTATTAATTCTTTCAAATTAAGCTATTGCTACCTTCCAACTAGAGTTTTTGTTTTCTTTAAGCTATTCTATTGTTACCATTAAACTAAGCAATTGCTACTTTTAAATAAAGGTATTTCTATATTAAAACCAATCAATTGTTACCTTAAAACTAAGCTATTGCTATTTAAAAATAAATATATTGCTTCCTTAAAACTAAGCTATTACAACTTTGAAATAAAGCAATTGCTACCTTAAATTAAAGCTATCTGTAGTGTTGTAAATAAATGAAGACGTAAAACAAAATCTCTTGCCAAGGATTTATTGAGCAAAATTCACACGTACTAAAGCAAAGAGAAAGAACTCAGTCTTTTAAACAAAAAGGAACGTGTGCAAAATCACGTGGTAAAAAACTGAATTTGCATATCTTCTTTTTTTTAATAGTAAGAACAAAACAATTTATATGAAAATATAGCAATCTTCTCCACTTGTAAAAGAGATTGTAAATATTTTTTTGGTTTTATAAATCCAGTCGCTGGACTGGTCTGTTAATTCTCTTAGATCGGCGTGGAGGTAGTTCGCTATTCGAAGGACCGGTGGTCATCTGGGAAGGTTGGTTCTCAGGGCTCTGACTATTATAGTCAAATTTATTTTCTGTATTAGGTGTAGTACTAACAGGACTTGTTTCGGTCAACTGGGTCGAGTCTGCATTTGCAATGTTGGGTTGAATACTTTTAACAGGGTTTTGAGGTCTATCAGAGCGTGGAAAGCGAGCTAGATGTCTCAGCACTACTGAATTTTCCCGACCATCATTATGTCGTATTCTTGCATATGTAGGGTTAGCTTCGAGGAGTTCCACTTCCTCAACAATCGGGTCATATTTGTTCCCGTTACCAAACCGTTTTAATAATACTTCCCCAGGGTCACAGAGCCAAACAGGTAAAGCAGTACCAGTAGAAGAGCGCCTTTCAAAGTTGAACATGAGTTCGTGATGAGTTGCATATGTAGTAGTGCACAGCAGGGCGCGAATATCATTTAAAACATTCTGTAGAACATCCTGCCTCGTGCTAAGGGGTAATCGTTTAGATTTCAGAGTTAATAACAAAGTGTTCCAAGTAATGCCGTTGTAGCGTTCGCATCGGCTGTGGTCTCTTGGGTTGTGTGTAGTAGTGTTTCTGGATCCAATTCTATGTAACAAAAAAAAAATTTCGCGTCAAAATTTTTTAAAATTCTTTCGACATAAACGAAGATCCTCGATCGGAATGGATAAATGAGGGGAGTCTGAATATGGAGAAGATAGTTGTCAGGCACTGGATTGCGTTTTGCGAAGAACAAAGGCAACAAGGAAAAGCAAAAGGAAATCGACTGTATTCATCGACGACAGTAAATATGTAACGATACCCCATCGAAGATACCGGGACAGGTCCTTTGTAGTCTATGGAGAGGCGCTGAAAGGGAGCAGTAGAACGGATCAGTGTATTATTAGGCGAATAAAATAATTGAGATTTTATTTTGGCACAGGTCGTACATTCAGATCTCACACGTCAGACTTCACCAATTGAATATGGCATGGCATATTTCATGACCTTACAAAATTAATTAATGAATTGTGTAGTGACTTTAGCTCCTCCAAGGAAGAAGCACCACCACCACATACTCTCGTTAATGCATCGGCAACAATGTTTTTAGTTCCGGGACGGTGTTTTATGTCGTATGACAAAGGGAGAAGTTCCACTTCCCACCATATAATTTTATCATTTTAAAGTTTTCCTCGATTAGCTGGTTTAAACAAAAAATATACGGCTTGCTGGTCTGTTACAATAGTAAAGTGCTTCCCAACAAGGAGATCCCTCCATTTTCGGACGCACTCGACTATGGCATAAACCTCTTTCTCGGCTATGTGAAGTCGTATTTCAGATGGGTTTAGCGATCGAGAAAAGAACGCTTGAGGCCTCTACGCCTGTAGGAGAGTGCCTCCGATAGCCTTTTCTAGGGCATCGGTTTAAATTATAAATGGTAATTAATCATCAATAACTTTTACAAACGATTCAGTAACGTCTTTCTTACGTTTTTCAAAGGAATTGATAACTATAGGAGACATCGGAAATTGTTTATTTTCGACCAGTGGACGAATTTTGTAGGAATGCTTTGGTATCCATTTCGCGTAGTACGAAAACATTCCAAGAAACCTCTTTAACGAATCTTAATCGGAAGGAGGAGACATGTGTAAAAGAGGTTTTAAACACTCAGGATCTGGTTGCATTACAAATTTGATACCCAAGCAAATTGGTGGAACGAAGTGAAAACTTTGATTTTTCTCGGTTTATTTCGAGGTTACATGTCGAGGCAGCCTTTAAAAACATTCCAAGTTTTATTCTGAGTTTTACTGCAAATAGTAATATCATCTATATATGAAACGTTCCAGATAATTTGTTGTCAGAAATGAAAGAATTCATAAACCGTTGAAAAGCAGAAACCCCATTAGTGACACCCATGATTATTTGTTTGAATTGGTACAAATGATTTTCAGGTCGAAAGGCCGTGTAAGGCCGATCTTCGGGACAAATTTCGATCTCGTAGTACGCTTTGGATAAGTCAATTGTACTTAATATACGATATATTGCCCTATTTGGTTCACGAGATACTCAATCCGAGGCAAAGTGTATGCATAAAGTAAGGTGAAATGGTTAATAGTTTGGAAGAAATCAACTACTAATCATTTCTTTTTATTAGAAAACGAAATCACAACAATCTGAGCACGCCGTGGTGAATAACTTGTTTCAATTGCATCATCCTCAAGCAGTTGTAGAATTTCCTTTTCAATGAATCGAGCATCTTCCGCACGGTATGTTCGGGATTTAGTAGCAATAGGTTTGCAATCAGTGATTAAGTTTAAAAACAATTTCACAGGGGCACAGTTTTGGTTAGGGTGCAGATTTTTAGACTATCCTGAGGTCCACCAAAAGAAATAGTGATACCCTGATGTAGTTTATAAAAAGGCACTTCGAGTATAATATCCATACAGGAATCAGGAAGCACTGTAAAGTCAATTTCTTTAAACTTACAACCATCAAAAGAAATGTTCTCCGTGCAATATTCCAATAGTTTGGCGAATGATGCCATGGAAATTACGGAATTACGTTTTGAAGTAGACAGCTTGATTGTTTTAACAATAAGAACACTGATAAAGTTATCAGAACTGCCGGTATCTACGAGGGCAGTTATTTTTATTCCTTTTAATTCAACAATTTTAGTAATGGGAGGGCACCTATCACCACCTTTAGCATAATCTATCATAATAGCAGAAGTAGAACGTGACGGTGTCAACATAGTAGAACAGCAAACTTTGGAGACATGACAGAGTTTACCACAGTTTTGACATACCTTATCGTGGGTAGGACAATTACGGCGACCATCCTTAAAGTGACGCCTCCCTTCACAGCTGTAACACTTGCCATGAGCAGGAAGGGCAGCAGAAAATTATACAGAGTCACACTCCTTACGAGAACCAATAGAATCAGAAATTTTAGTAATAGTGGCCTCCTCGGCAGGATCAATAGACACATTGTAAGTTCTAATAGTAGTAGTAGTAGTAGTAGTAGTAGTAGTAGTAATAGTAATAGTAACGGCCGCTCCAATCAGGGAGATGTATGATTCAGCACGAAAGTGAGCTCGTTCTAAAGCCCTAGCACATTAAGTAGCCTCTTTGAGAGTTAGCGTATTAGTTTCAAGTAGTCTAGCACCTATTACTGAGGACCGAAGACCACGTATAAATGCATCACGGACAGATTCATCCCGGTAAGTAGTAGCAGTAACGTTTTAAAGTAACAGTCAGCAGCAAGTCGATTCAAGACCTGAAGATATTGGTCGACAGACTCGTTTTCTTGTTGCATACGCGTGGAAAGCAAATGTCTAGCATAAATAACGCTTGGAGACTTGTCGTAAACACCTTTCAGCAATTCAATAGCGTGTATAAATCCTGAACAACCCTCGATAACGTCAGCAACGGTGGAACTGATGTTTAAATAAAGAATTTCGAGTTTATCAGGGTTTAACGAAGCAATAGTTGATAAACAATAATTAAAGTTACGATACCACAATCTCCGAAGCTTGCTAGCCTGAAGGTCTGCCGAGGTTATGTCCACGGGAATGATCTTCTCCATGAGGAAAATAATTTTTTGTTTAATAAATTGTAGTGTTGTAAATGAACGAAGATGTAAAACAAACGTCTTTCCAAGGTTTTATTGAACGAAATCCACAGCTACTAAAGCAAGAGAGAAAGAACTCAGTCTTTTAAAGAAAAAGGAACACGTGCAAAATCACGTGGCGAGAAACTGTATATGCATATCTTTTTTTTTTAATAGTAAGAACAAAACAATTTAAATGAAAATATTTTAAACAGTAAGAACAAAACAATGTAAATGAAAATATAACGCTATCACTACTTCAAAACTAAGTGCACTATTGCTTCATGAATTAAATTAAATTTAATTAAGGGCGTTGCTAACTAGAAACTAAGTAAGATCTTTTCAACATTAAAACCAAGCTATTATTTTTCAAAACTAAGCTTTTGTTACCTTAAAACTAAGCTATTGGGACATTAAATCTAATCTATTGCTTTCATTAAAACTAAGCTACCTTAAAACTGCTATTGCTAGCTTAAAACGTAGCTATTGCTTTCTTAAAACAAAGCTATAGCTACCTGAAAAGTAAGCTATTGCTACCGTAGATCAAAGCTATTACACGATTAAGATTTGGCTATTGTTGCCTTTAAACTAATCTATTGCTACCTTAAAACTAAGCTATTGCTTCTTTAGAACTAAGCCATTGTTACCTTGTCATTTATATTGACAAATTGTAAAGTACTATTATAAACTGAAGTGACATACATTTCTTTTTTCTCTTTTTCTTCTCCTGAACACAAAAACTTAACACTTTTTCCTTTTTTCGAATATATATAGGGCCCCTTCTGTCTTTGACAGACTATGGATACCCACGAAAGTATCGTGATTTTTTTTTTTTACAGGACGTGCGCAATCTCCAAACTACACCTCTCCTTAGTCGACATTTTTTAATACCAGCAAATGTCGAGAAAAGCGGAGAACTCATACAGCGCTTAGAATTCCCGAATGGTCACCCATCTGGCACTAACCAAGCTCAACGTTGCTTAAATTCTGACGAGAACCCGACGGTGTGTCAACGCAATTATGCCGTATATTTTTTCGAATATACATAATTATCTCATTAAAATTATGTTTTTCGAATATACATAATTTTTAATGAGATAAATACGATATATATTGATTAAACATCAAGGTATTAATATTGCGTCCAAGGGTCAAAGGCATATTTTTTTTTCTACAGAAAATCATTAGGTAAGCAAAACATTAAGAATTGAATCCTTACTTGTTGAGGTCATATATATCCGATAGTGAGGCCTCAGCTTGTGGGCTCTGGGGAGTGTGGAGCCCCCCCCTTTAATTGCCTTTGCTCCCAGGTCAACTCTGACCCGGAGGGGTAGTACCTGTTATGATCCCAACTATTGGGTAAATAGAAACTGACTTTTAAAAGAAATATATTCTGTTAAATAAATTTCTTCAAAATCACTGGATTTGGCATTAAATAGCCTGAAAATGGTTGATATGCCGTAAAACAAAAACCAACCAACCACTTACTTGATGATCAAGGTTTGACAGATGCTATTGCTACTTTCCTTACAATACTTTGGTCATGTTTAATTCCTTCCACGTTTTCATCTCTTCCTATTTTCTGAACTTCTTTTCGATAATTTTAAGGATAAGATTAATGAAGATAAATGTTTAAAGTATATTAATTCATGTTACAGCTGAGAGTACGACAGTCTTCTAAAAATTATACGAACCAGCGGCATCTATCCTAAACAGGTTAAACCTGCTTTCCCCGAAGGTGGAACTATCATGAGAATATTAAATTTACAGGTTGTCCCCAGTCGCATGTATATTCCAGTTAGGTGTGATGACGACATTAGATTCTTTTTTGTTGCATTTCTTGCAGGTACTTGCAGGAAGCCACTCAGGGATAAGGGTTATTGTACTTGCAATAACCCTTATCCCTGACCACAGTGTAAAAAAAAACTTCTACATACAACGTTTGGTATTAGCAAATGTTCATTCAACTGATACTGACCAGATCTAAGGTTGCTCTAACAAGAGCAGCTGTGTCAAACTGTATATTACAAAAAATGTATACGGTGACATTGAGTAATCGATACAGAAACCTCCAACAGCTTAAAAACTAATGTCTGTATCATTGCACGATATACATGTTATTTTGTTCCTTTTGTTTGTCCCGTGTTCCTTCGTTGATTCTTCATATATGCTATTTATTGTAATTAGTTCAATCTTCGTGTTCTCTATCTGACTAAGATGCACATTTCTCGTTACTGTAAGGGGGGGGGAGGTGACTAACCTTTAACTCGATGCATTCACAAAAACAAATGAGGAAGAGATAAACGTCAGCCGAATTGTTCTCTGAGAAAAAATACTGCCTTCACTTTTAAAAACATACATCCATGAGCGAAAACAACAATGGAATTTATTGGTTAGCTAGGCTTAACACCACATCTGGTTTTAGGTAGTTGCTTGTCTAGCCGCACTTATGAGCTGTGATACAGCGAAACACAACTGTATGTGGATGACTATAATAGTCCCTCTCATAGGTTGAGCATATTTGGAAGTGATAAAGAAACTGCCATTTGTGTAAACAAATAGAGGTTAGGCGTTTGGACGATGTTTGAACATTGTTAATCGACATGCCTGCCATAACGGTAGCCAAATAGAGTAACGGTTACAAGCGCCGACTGTCTTCTAAGCGGTCGAGTTTCAAACTTGGCTTGAGGTAGCTGCTTATCAAACTGCACTGATGAGCTGTGAAACAGTACTGTATCTGGATGATTATATATATATATATACACTTGTGCCCGATATTATTCATACCCCTCGGATCTTTGAGCTTTCTATAAGAATATTGCTCAAACCAGAAGGTAGACAATATTAAAGGGATTTCAAACAATAAATCAAGCATAAGCATTTAATATAAACTCAACAAATAAATAAATTATGCAAGTTTGAAACATTATACAAAGAAAAACAATAATGGCACTAGTTCAAAATTATTCATACCTCTCTTACTAATAGTCAATAGCATGCCCTTTATTCTTAATAACTGCCTGTAACCGTTTTGGATATTTATCAACAAGGTTTTTACAAGCATCAACACTGATTTTTGACCATTCTTCAATGCAGTAGTTCTCCAAATCCCTCAAATTTCTAGGTTTCCGCTTTTTAACCTCAGTTTTCAATATGTGCCAGAGGTTTTCGATAGGGTTCAGGTCGGGACTCTGGCTAGGCCATTCCAAAACATTAATTTGATTATGCTCAAACCATTTCTTGACTATTTTGACAGTATGTTTTGGATCATTATCCTGTTGAAGGACCCAGTTTGGTTCTAAATAGAGCTTCTCCGCATCCTGTCTAATGTTTTTCTAGAGTATCTCCAAATATTGCTCCTTCTTCATGGTTCCATCTATCTTGACCAAACTACCTGGACCACTAGCCGAAAAGGAGCCCCAAAACATTAGGCTACCAACACCATGTTTCACCGTGGGTATGGTGTTCTTTGGGTTGTAAGCTTCTCCTTTCTTCCTCCAAACGTAAGAAGCATCCATATGGCCAAACAATTCAATTGTTGTTTCGTCAGTCCACAAAATACTTGAGAAAACGGACTCTGGAGAATTCACATGCAGACTTTAGATGTACTGCAAGGTGTTTTACGGTGTGCAATGGAGTCCTTCTTGGTTTTCTTCCTTTCAGACCATTTTCATGCAGAGTCCTTTGCAATGTTTGCCTTGATATTTTTATGCCAGAAGACTCCAGATTTTCTAAATTGTCCTTAGTAGTGGTGGTTGGATTTGCATTAACACTTCTTACAATATTCTTGGTGGCTCTAGCAGACAGTTTCCTTTTCCTTCCTCTACCAATCAAGTTGTTTGTTGTGTGGTGGCTCTGGAATTTTTTGATGATGCTCTGTACTGTTGCTGTAGGGACCTCAAATTTCTTGGAAATTGACTTGTAATCTAAACCATCCTTATGTGAATTAACAATTTTAGTCCTAAGATCATTACTAAGCTCTTTTTTCTTCGCCATTCTAATAATTTTTATTCTTTTATTGGTTTTCAGTTGATATCATTTTAATTTCTGAAAAATGCAAAAAACGAAATGAAATTAATCAAAGGTTGTATAAAAGCATTCAAAATAAGAATCAAACAGGAAACAAGCAGTCAGAAACTCGATTAATACTGAAAAAATAAGGGGGTATGATTATTTTTTAACATTGCAGATTTTATAAATAGCTGTATATTTCTTTTATTACAAGTATCCCGAGATTTTAAAATTACGAAAATGATCAGAAGAGGTTTATTAAGAATATGTATCAATATGGACGTAAACAATAAATTCTTACAAAGTTACACCTAATAAACTCAATTTTCAAGGGGGGGTATGAATAATATCGGGCACTAGTGTATATATATATATATATATATATATATATATATATATATATATACATGCGTGTGAGCGTAGGTTTATGCCCAGTAACTGAATTCTATGACTTTTAGCTTGACGAATTCTTATGAAAAAAAAATACGGAAAATTCTTTGAAGCTTAATTTTCATATATATTTTCATATGTTACCATTGAGCTCTACTACCCTATTGGGCACTGTTGAAGTAACTACTAAACATTGATATATATAATATACTATAACACCATATAATATCATCTGCTTATAAACGTACAATATTATATTTTTATTTACTGAAACACGTATATAGCTCGTTTTTATAAAACTCATCCCTACTCTAAATTAAGGTTATACTAGATGTAGCTGGGTTAGAATAATAACACAAAGTCACAATTGACTTCCATTACGTCTTTCCCTATTCGGCTACTTATATAATTTTACGAAATACAATACGAATATAATTATTTTAATAGAGAGTTAACTTTGCAATCTTGCTTTTAGTCGGAAGCATTTCCTAGTTTGCCAGAGATATTAAGTGTGGCGTTTATTAGAGAAATAATATAACATTTGTCTGGTGTATTGTTTTGATCAATATAAGTTTCAATGTTTTAGGGTCCATATGCTATACAAAACAAACGTTTACACTGTAGTACCTATATTTGTCATCACAGTATTGAAAAGCTTAAAAGAAAAACTTATTAAACAAGGTCCTTTTATTTTATTACTGTCGATATTTATCAGATACGAGACATTTCATAACCCTCTTGTGAATAATTTATAAGCAACAAAAAAACACTAAATTTATTTAAATTCACCAGGAGATTTATATTTTCGAAAACCTAATCACATTTTACGTTCTGTTCGATATTTTATGATAATGTCATAAACCGATATATAATCAGATTATATGCGTATAACTTAAAAATTCAGTTGACGCATATGGTTTCCCGAATTAATGTGTCTATATTTAAATGAAATGATACATACATTTTTTATCTTTTATTACTGTTATATTTTCCTAGTGAAATTTTTGGAATTCTATCAAACATTATTTATATTTGTTAGTTATAGGTCACTGTTTATAAAGGTCCGGTGCTACTAGAGGATATTTGTTCAAAAGACCATTTAGTTAACCGATAAACATCAACATGTACGCATTAAAGAGGACACTTAACCAGTGTATGTTTATATTAGAAATAAGACGAAAATGCTATACTTGGGCAAGAAGCAGTTACCTGTTATTTTCTTCTATAAAATTAACACATACGAAAGAATTGTTTCTTATAGAAGTTTCTTTTAGTCTTTTCTTGCATATAGAGAAAAAACCTTCTTTGTTATGATTGTAGCCAAGCAAAGTCTTGCTATGAATGATTTACAGGATTGTACTAGGAATTAGAATTCAATCGAGAATATAGTATGAACGTAATTATATTATATGGAAAAATGCGCGCATGAAAAGTAATATTCTTAAGATTTTATTAAACCTGGAAAAGTAAAGGACAAGAAATTCAACCTGGAAAAGTAAAGAACAAGATATTCTAGTAAAGTAAAAAATAAGAATTTTTTAGACTTAAATAATGCAGCTAAAAATAAAATTTGAATATTGATAAATATTTTATTTATTATTTGCATATGTTGTTGTTTATTGTTGAGTTAGAAAGGGTGTCAGTCGCTGGATTGAACTTATTTCCCCCTATTATTTGCATATATTTATGTAGTGAAAATTGTTTGAATAAAATTAATTCATTAGTTAGTTAGTAGATGGAATTAATAATTTTATAATTTACTTTAAAATTAATAATTTTATTATATCATAAGTAGGATCATTTAATTCTTTCTAACTCTACAATAAACAACAACACATGCAAATAATAAATAAAATATTTATCAATATTCAAATTTTATTTTTAGCTGCAATATTTTAAGTCTAAAAAATTCTTATTTTTTACTTTACTAGAATATCTTGTTCTTTACTTTTCCAGGTTGAATTTCTTGTCCTTTACTTTTCCAGGTTTAATAAAATCTTAAGAATATTACTTTTCATTCGCGCATTTTTCCATATAATCCATGATTTTTCCAGGCATTGCTATTGTATTAATATATAAATTTATAATATTTATTAATGATTGTCAAAAAGATTAGCTCTCAAACACACATTTATGCAATATTTATCATTCAATCACAGTAGTTCCGAGCCAGGGTCTCTACCGAGACTGCCGTTCATGAATTCATGATCTGTATAGAGCGTAAACTAACAAAAACGAAGATGGCACTCGGTGTCTTTTTAGATATCGTTGGAGCTTTTGACAACATACCCTTCAGTAGTATGTTCAAGTCGCTACGAGAACTTAATGTGCCACCAGTACTCATCCGATGCATTGAGTATATGGTGAGGCACAGAACAGTTCAAGTAGAACTACTGAGGGCAACTGTTAAAAGGGAAGTAGTTAAATGAAACCCCCAAAGTGGGATTTTATCACCTTTACTATGGAACTGTATGCCGAATCCTCTTTTAAAGGACTTTAAAAATAGGAATATTTATGCCCAGGCTGCTGATGATGATATCACAGTGCTGGTCGCGGGTTCAAAAGCATCATTGGTCAGACGCATTGCCAAAATGGGACTACATTTTTCATCAGATGTGATAACGAAAAAATTGAGTTCATTCAAAGAATATGTATATCATAGAATTCACTAATATTTTTAATCGATAAATTCACCATTTTTTGCTATAAAATCATAAGGAGAGTTAAAAAAAAATTAGTTATTAAAATAAAGTTCGTTTTTTTTTTATTATAAAAAAAAAACGATACACGGGATTGAACCTAAAATCTTTCCACAACCCCCGGTACTCTAACCGTTACGCTAACATGTCATATTGGCAAAATCGCAGTAAAAAAATATTTATATACAAAAAAAAGTTATGCAAAATAAAAAAAGCGTTAGTCACTTATGTACTTACTCTCCTGTTTGTGAACCCACATATTTTGTTGTAACTTTTTTTCTACTGAACCAATTTTCGAAAAATTTTTCAAAATGTAGCTAATGAGGTGTTCTATCCAACTATATAACCTGTTTGAAATTTGGTTGCGAACGGAATTAGTGGTGGGGGTTTGAATGTGTTTCGATTCATTCAATTTCTGACTTAAGCATATATTCAACCACTACCTTGGTTGAATGATAGTATTAAGAGAGGTTAGCAACTTATCTTCTCTCTGGAACTGTCTGTAAAGAAGAAGTCAGTTTCGTACTCTGTCAAATCACGTATAACTGCCATATGCGGCACTCACAAGGTAGAACAACAGTCCTTCATTAAACCCTAATTCTAACCACTGAATTAACTCATCTTAAAACCACCTGGCTCTTATACAGCAATTATAAAAGTGTCAGTATACACTTACACATCAATGAAAAGGTTCTGCATAAAACATATGGTTTTAAATACCTTCGTTCAACTATAAGAAGTGATCATAATATCTTCAGCGAAATAAACGTTCCAATGAATGCTCCATAACAGAAAAATATCATAATGTTACTCATATTTCCTGCGATCAATTATCAATTATCAAATCTTAGACCCACCGGTAATTGTTACTTTTTACAGTTTCGAGTTTTTACCATCGATAACATTAAAAGAAAAAAGAATACCAGTCCCGGTAATGTATGCTAAGATTTCTATCCTGGTCTTACTAAACTAAGATACCACCACTGTGAAAAAAATGCATATCAACTTACAAAATAACGTCACGTATAGTAGGCAAAGCTAGCAAGGTCTGTCATATAATAACACTGTCGATAATAAATGAAAGCTGTTTGAAAAAGGGATGAAAAGACGTTTTTAAATATATCGAAAACGAGGAAATAAAACAAACACGATTTTGATGGTTGAATTGAACGTTATTTTAAAAGTAGTTACCAAAAAAAAACAAGAATTTATTCAAACAGAAAGGTTATACGCTGTTTTTGTGTGGCATTCAAAACACTAAAAGTCGTTTGTAATTTATATTGTAAATAATTATAAACCAACTAGCGACGTCGCCCGACTTTGCCCTGCCGTAAAATTCAATTAAATATATTTTCCTTTGTCCAGATTTCGTATATATTATTATAGAGTTGTGATTACAACAATAAATAAAAATTAATCGGCTGCAACCGGCTAGAATTGAAACCGAAAGCAAACCTGTAGCATTTTAAGCCAGTAACGTTACCGCTGTCTTAAAGCGATACACATATTAAATGATTAAAAATACACTAAGGCTAATGTATAAAATGTATAATGATTTTTTGTAATTTTCACCTATTTTTGACCTCTTAAAATCTATTTTTACACACTATAAAAGAACGGTCCATAAAAATCCAATCATATGAGGCCCCTAGCACTTTTATTTTCGGAAGAGATAGAGTTTGCAAATATGGAGACATACAGACATATAGCTTTTTATTATATATATTACGTGTTTATATATTTATTCAAATAAAACATAACTACCGAGCATTGACATATATAAACACACACACACACACACACACACACACATATATATATATATATATATATATATATATATATATATATATATATATATATATATATACGCATATATCTGGGTGCATATGTATATATACGTGTGCATATATATTTGTGTGCAATTTTATATCTATGTATTCATATCTACGTGTATATATATATATATATATATATATATATATATATATATATAGGGAAGGAGACAGAGAATATATATGTGTATGTATATATAAGTATAGATGTGTGCATATATACTTATATATATAGACGTATGTATATATATAAATGCATATATATTTAAATATACATGTGTATACATGTGTATGAAAATTCTTGGGAAGGCTAAGTGTTTGAGTTAGGTTCCTGTTTAGAATTGAGATACCGGGAAAAAATGCCGGTCCGAATGGTCGGAATGGTCCGAATAGAGGGGAGATCTGCAGTTTTCGCGAGGGAATGAATCGCTCATGTTGAATTCAGGAGAAACCTTCAGAAAGGCAATGTGTCGGTTTTGCCCATTGAATTGAAACGTTGGAAATATGAGGCTTGTAATCATGTATTATTCTCAAAAGCGACTTACTTTCACCACAAAAAAAACATGCCATGAGTAGAGGAAGCAATAAAAAAGGAGGCCGAAGTAAAACAAGTTTTAACACGCAACTTTGTCTGCCATATGTGTGTCAGACTGTGCAAGTTAAATGCTGGCCTGAAAAGTCATCTTCTGCCCCACAGACGTAGTTAGGGTGTCGCTGACGATTAACCAGAAAACTATGATGAGGTTAGTGGGGAGCATTGGGATGGCGAGCGTCTGTAATTACGAAACAATTGCCATATGTGTACATAAACGTGTATAAGTGTACATATGCGTATATGGGTGTATATGTATGTATATATGTGTATATATATATATATATTTGTTTGTACATATATGTCTGTATATATGGCCATATATATATATTATGTATACATATATATATATGTGTGTGTATATATATATATACATGTGTGTACATATATGTCCGTTTATACGTGCATATATATCTAGATATATGTGTATATATATATATATATTTATGTATGCATATATTTGTATATATATATACATATGCGTATGTATATAAAATTATATATGCGTATATGTATGTATATATATTTATATATATGTACACATGTTTATATATATATATATATATGTGTATGTAATTATTAAATAAATACCCTTTTCTTGGCCTTTTGGTCAAGAGGGCCTTGTGCCTAATTTTGTTGTTTGAAAATCTTTTGTTTTTTTTACTTAATTGTATTTACAAAATTTTAAAAGCAATAAAATATATAAACAAGATCAAAGTGTAGTATCTGTTCCGACAAATACTGCAAGCAGAGACCATACCAATTGTCACTATCCAGCTCCCCTACTACCCGGGGAGTTGGTCCCCATTTCCCTTTCACTCCTCACATTAAAAATCGGCCTTGTGCCTAATTTGCTCACTGGGGGAGCAAATAAATACCTCAAAGTGTAGTATCTGTTCTTACTACATGCTGTACTTATGTTTGTAACTTAGTTATATAAAGTGGGGTATCACTTTTCTGTATTAATTTAATGTAAAATGGTCACCCACTTTACAACCAATCAGTTTCAAAGCCACTCAAGTCATTCTCCAGATCATTGAAGTTGTTTTTGAATGATTCCAGTTATTTTTTAAGTATTCAAGTCATTCTTAAGGTCATTCAATTCATCTTTAAGTTCATTAAAGTCATTCTAAGTCATTTACCTTTTATTTATTTAAGTCATTTCAGCCAATTTTTCGGTCATTTTAATTTATCTTTAAGAATTTCATGTCAATTCTACATTCACGCATTCATTCATTCATTCATTCATTACATGACAGCATGCGACTAATGGCTATCGGTATTGTTGAACTTAAGAAATGCTTTAATACACTGACAATATACAGTTGGCGCAAATAAAATTCTTAAAAACCTTCCAAAGGATTTAAAAATTTTAATAATCAAGTAAACTCCCTCATGTGGGGATATGTAGTCATTTATTGAATAGATTCTAAAACCTTGCAAAAAGAATAGGCAAGTTATCCCTTGATAAGTGACCAATAAATAAAAGAAATTAAAGTCTGCGAATAAATGTTAAATCTATAAATGAAATTTATAATCCATTGTGTGGCCCTTCTCAGTCTTATGTTGTAAATGAACAACTTCTAATTATATAAGAAACGAGTTCCATTTTATATTGTATAATAAAAAAATGAAAAGAATCGGTTTGGAATCGAAAATTAAGCTATAATTTTTCCGATTTCGATACTCCAAAAAGTTTCGATTTCCGATTCCGATTCTGATTAATCGTCCCAATCCTAGTATATTTATATATGTATATATATATATATATATATATGTGTGTGTGTGTGTGTGTGTGTATGTGTGTGTAGATTATACATATATTTGCGTGTATATATCAGGTTGACGAGACAGTTCTTGCAGTCTTTACCTTTTAAATTCAAATGAATACATACCGGCTCAAACAAAAATTTATTGATCGAAATAGGCACTCTGAAAATCAATACCCTTTAGTCAACGCAAACCAGGTGTATTTATGCTAGTAACGTCAAAATCTTGTTACTTATGGCGATATAGTCGTGGAAGGCGTTTTTTATATCGTTTAAGTTTTTGAAGCATTTCTCCCGAAAAAAGTTGTCGAGATGCTTTCAAAAGAGGTAGGCGATATGAGAAATGTTTGCGGAGTATGGCGAATGAGGCAATGTTTTGAAGCTCAATTCAGTACCATTCTGCAGGTTCGGTTATTAAAGTGCGGTTGGGTATTGTCGTGAAGGAGAATTTTGGCCTTTTCTGTTGACTATGTTGGGGGTTCTTGCTCAAGTTTCTGATGTATTTCATCCATTTTTTTTTACTTTGTCAACGTAATATATATTTATACGTATGCACGCACATACACTTACATACACACACACACACACATATATATATATACATGGGTATAAATGCAATATGTGTTTGTATGTATGTGTATATATATACACATATATATATGTTAATACTTATACGTATATATCTGTTTATATTGATACGCATATATATATTTATACATATGTATATATGTGTGTGAGTCTGTGTGTGGGGGTGTGAATTTAAAAGGTATAGCTGAAAGTTCTATATAAAAAAAACTTTTATATCATATTTCGACACACTGACTGTAAAATGTGAGTTTTATTGAACGAAATGTCTGAAAAAAATTCCCATGTGAAACATAATTTTAAACAACGAAAATATAAAACCGAATGTTAAACTTTCACAGAAGGTATTTCTTCAATAATAATTTTCTATTTTTGTTAAAATTTCATAAAACGAAAAAATGTTCATCGAATTTGATTCCTTTGAATTTGAATTCAGTGAAAAGGTTATCTTTAGCCGCAAGTGAGACAAAATCATTGTCTAAATTGAACAGGTAAATTTATTGCTGAGTTTTTTTACAAAATACACAATATTTTTTGAAAAAGAAAATAACTTCAAAACATTCTGATTTACTGACTGGAAATTGTATCTTTATAAAGAAACAGACTGAAAAAAAATATTTGCAAAATTATTTTGACTTAATATGGAATTATTTTTAGATGATTAAATCTTTAAAAGTAATAATTGCAGTAAATAGTTGGAGGATTCGACATTCTGCAGACATAGTTGGAGGATTCGACATTCCAATCCAGTCTCGGTTAACCTGATGAAGGCCAGAGGGATAATTGGCCGAAACGTCGTAAAAACAACAACTAGAGGATGAGGATAATATTTACAATAATTAAAGCAAATAAATTGTAAAATTATTTGTTTTATGAAAACAAAATAAAAAGTTCAACTTTCTACTTTGACAATGTTATTAACGTAACGAAATTACTTCAAGTTTTAATGAAATACATTTTAAAGGATAACTTAATGTTCCACTGTCTATTGAAAATTAAAAAATATATCCAAGGTATTTAACATAATCAATGCTCAAGATAAAATTGTCCATTTTGAGTGACACAGAGATAGAAAATATTACGATGCTAAAGAGCGTTCCTTTTTTTCTAGATGAGGCTATATTCTGCGTCACGTCATTTTTCAATTTGCTAGCCTTTTTCCTTTTTCGAAGGTCAGGACCGTGTCCGAAATTTTGAAGTTACAACTTCACCTCAATCCCAGAAATAAATAAGCGAAAATCGTCTACTATCGTACGAAGCGTCGTTGAAAGGTCTTATACGATGTCACTGAAAGGTCTTATACGATGGCTGAAATGAAGTTATTTAATAATTTACATCAAAATTTCAATACGGCCTAATGTAATGCTGACTAAATTTGGAGTATGATGAAAAGAGAAAAATCATAAAACACAGACGAAAATTGAAGATTGGGTTTTGTATTCTCAATAAACTCGCAAACACCAATTCGATTGTTCTACCATGTTTCGACACCACGTTGCATATCTAGCGTGATCCAGAATTATGTTTTCGAGAAGCGTTTGTGTGGTGCATCAAAGTTGTTGGTACTGAAAGCACAGTGTCTTTTATTTCAGGAAAAATCACAAATAATCTAATCTCCAGAGATACTTGCAAAACCGCTGATAATTTTATGCATGCTTCTAATCTATCTGTTTCCTCGTGTGCCCAGGAATATCTTCAAATAATGTGAAAAATATGGGGCAATGCACGATTTTAGGTAAGCATATATTTTGAATTACGAACTTTTTTTTCACAATGAGAATGAGAATATGGGTCAGTATTTCGAGCTAATTCTGAATAGAACCGAATATCGCCAATGATACCCAGACAATACACAATTCTTATACAAACAATTTATCTTTAGAGATGCAATTTCAAAACTTCAGAGTTACATACGGGTACACACCACCCATTCATTTCCTATTAATTTCTGGATATTCAAATTAAGTTTTGTGGCATTAATATTCAAATTAATTTTGTTGACTTGCACATGTATATTTCGAATCGGTTACGAATTATATAAAAAATATATGATTCTTCTTCGTGAGATCTTAAAAACAGCTTTTTATAAGACATTGAATTTTCGGTTAGCAGTAAATGTTTATGTCTTGGTGGCTGTAAAAATAGGATTTCTCTAAATTTACTATCGACTGATTCGACGATTCCAATATTTTCACAATTCCAATAAAACTACCTATTCTGTTAGAAATTTCGATCCTAACACAATCATTTATTTTGTTTCTTTGTACATATTTTGTATATAGTATTATTTGTTTTTTTAATTTTCGGAATACTTTGAAAAAAAATAACATGTAATATTTCCATATATTTTCGAAATTGTAGAAATGCAATTGTGATCCCGATATTTTCGATTATCAAAGCCGATTGATCGTCAAAAAACTACTTTAAAAAATACAACTAACAAATTGATCAATGGTCGACCCGTTTCACTGTCTAAGATATATCTTTTAATTTCTCTCGTCTTGAAAATTCTCAACGTCTATGCAAATTACATAACTCTGTTATTAAATATTTATTCACGTTCCTATTAAAATTCTTTGTACTGATTTCCCATACGTAGAAATTGTTGCCACACGACTGCGTTTCTTAAATAATGCAGCCTAGTCTTCTTACACTAAGATCTCAAATATATCTTAACTTATCAATAAGTTTACCTGTTCAATTTCAGCAATGTTTTTGTCTCACTTGTGGTTTAAGGGAACTTGTAAAAAATCGTCAGCATACTTCATCATAGTTAGTTCATTTCATTAATATATTTCAACTGACAATCATCGCCTATCATTATGTCTTGTGCTGAGTGACATTTAGCATAGATAATTAGTAAATCTGTATTATAAAAGCATGACCACATATCGTTAATTGAATACTCAAGTTTTAATTGCATCAATATTTGCTTATCAATTATATAAATATCACCCGTCTGTTTAAATGTATGTATGTGTATATGTACGTATGTATGTATGTATGTATGTATGCCTAAAATGTTCGACAGAGGCGGCATATTTTCAGGCAATCGGTAGCGTTTTGAGGTACGACCCTTCGGACGACAAATATCAAAAAATTGGTTAAAAACATTAATTTCCTCACCCTCAACTCGATACTTTTCTACAAAGATAGGTCGCTTTTTTGCCGATATTTTCGGAAGTTACCTCATCTTTTCGATTGACTAGCCTTAATTAAAACCTTTGCCACTTCCGGTTTGGCGGTGGTCGCAACGGGAAAAACGTCACTTTTTTGCGTTCTTTTCCTCCTTCGCGGTACGGGTTCGAGCCTGCCTACCGACTACCACTGTTGTTTTTTTTGTTTGTTTTTTTGCTCAACACATAATTCCAACCACCTGAGCAACGCCGATCACCCAGTCTAGTTTTCTATGAATGAAATAATTTCTCTCAACCGAATGTACTGCCTGTCAAAGAGATACGGATTCTCTTTTGTCGTGAATACAGCAAATCACTCGCACCTACACCACCTATATTATATCATCTCTTCAATTTAATTGTTGTACAGATTTAAAATAGGTTGTCAGTAATCCTATCCACATGAAATGTATTCCTGGAAGCACACCGCACTGTTAGAGCACAGTTTGCATCAGCAAATTCCTAAACGTGTCCGCTGCGTTGCTGCAGGATATGCGTCACCTCATCCCTCATTGCATAAGAAAGCCATCTTCGAAGAAAATGAAATGTTTAAATTACTGAATAATTTATGAACCCATTACAATATGTTCAGATATTATAACCACTGAAAATTAATGATCATTTGTGTGCTCACGGTAATAAATCCCAATGCATCTAATATAAGTTAATATCGAGCTATTATTTATTAGCACGACAACAGTTCTCAGTATATTTCCTTTTGAACACGATTAAAATACCGTAGAGCAATGCGTGCCTTGTATTGAATTTCACCTTAATTGTTGCATTTGTCAAGAGGTATGCTTCAGCATACTTTGTACAGAATTACAGATGCCCTTTTCTTTTCACTGCCACATCTTTCTCACAGAAGAGACGTTGCGAGCCTGTCTATGTTTTATCGTTCTTTTTATGCTCGTCTGAGCTCCAATTTATGGTCCTCCTCGCCAAACATTCACGAGAAACACTCGTTTGGCTGTAAACACTATCAATACTTTCTCCCATTCTTTGCCTGTGCATAAACCTAAACGTAGATTCCATGAACAAAGCTTCTTTCTAAGAACGGCACACCTGTGGAACTCTCTTCCGTTTACCTGCTTTCCAACTGACTACAATATGATCGTCTTCAAGTTCTTGATGTGCAGTTCGCCTTAAGTAATCCAATTTACCAAATTTACACATCTAACGATTAATATAGTATTGTCCTTTTGACCACTGTACACTATTTAACACTTATCCTCGAGTGGCCTCTGGGCCTTAATAAGTGGTTATTCCTTTGTAATTTTTTTTTTAAAAACATTTTATATTTATGATGCATCACTCACTAAGGTAAAAAGCCACTGCAAGATAACGGTTAGTGATATTTTCAATTATAAACGCCAGACCGTAGTAGAATGCTAGTATTGTATGTGGAACGGGACAGATCCCAGTAATAAGAGAAACGGCGTAAATACGGTTGAAAGTAATAATCTTTCATATAAATCTCAATCGTCGGTTTCTATGAATGTATGCATGTTTGTATGTATGTATGTATGTATGCATGTATGTATGTATGTATGTATGAGCGATATCCGGAAAGGGAGGGTAAAAGGAGCAGTGGATGGTAGAGGGCGCCAAATTGGTCTGGGGTGTGAAGTGTGCGGAATATTATGTCTGAGCAGAGCTGGGCTGATAAGCCACCAGACTACTCATCAAAGCAGTTTCGTGTTGCCAGATCTAAACTGTGTCAACTGCGGGTGGACGTACAAAACAGCAGGTGGCTTGTAGCAACATTTGATTATACATAGAAGTGACCATCAAGAACGCGCTGCTAGTAGCGCACATGTCTGCACAATGTGTGACAAAGAATGCCAGTTTGGCAGGGCTTAAAAGCCACATTCGTGCGGCCCATCACGGATTTGTTTTCGTGTTTCTGTATATCTTTTTTTTGTTCTATATCAAGTAATGGCAATGTTCGAAAACGAATTTGCTCCCATCATGTGTGTATGTATGTTTTTATGTATGTATATATGTATGTATTATGCATGTATGTATATATGTATGTATGTATATATGTGTGTATGTATATATGTATGTATGTATATATGTATGTATGTATATATGTATGTTTGTATGTATGTATATATGTATGTATATATTATGCATGTATGTATATCTCGCAAAAACTTTCGACACACGGAAGTAACACTGACAAAAGTTACACTAACAAAATTTATATTGTTTGAACGCTCTGTCTCTTGGCCGACAAATATCCAGAAATTGGCCAAAAGCTTTAAATTTTTCATCGGCAACTTGGCCGTGTTTTACAAGGAGCGGTCACTTTTTTCCGTCGCCATTTTTGCAAAGTCATTCCGCCCTGCGACATCGACGTACATATAAAAATGTCATTTCGAACGCCCGTGATGTCACAAGCTTCGTGACCGAGACGACTAAACGCTTTCCTGTTCTTTTTTGTTTTTTTTTTCAAATGCTTTTCATTCTTAGCGTTACAAATTCGAACCTGCCTGCCGGCTTGCTACTTTATTTTGCGCTCGCAGGGGTGCTCGCTACTATTTTCATTTTTTTAGGGGGATTTGAAACATTTTTTACAGGGTTCCGTTGATCAATACCCTTATCAAAAATCCTCACCACACCCGGGAAACGCCGGGTACCCCGGCTAATTTTCTTTTCTTTTTTTTTGGGGGGGGCGCTCGCACAGATACTCACAGGTACTTAATTATTTTTTATAGGGACTTTGGTTGGTCAATACCGATGCTATTTTTATTTATATTTATTCATTTATTTAATTTTACTTATAAAATTTTGCTTTTAATTTCGCTTCTGGTTGATGGCACCCAAACGCCCCCCCGCCAACCTACTCTCCCTTCCTATTTTTTTACGACCAGGCAACGCCGGGTGCTAAAAATAAACTGTAAATTGACAATAACATTTACGTACACGCCAGGCAACGAAAGTGTCATATTCCAAAAATTACTTAGATTGATAAAATATTTTTATTTTTAACTAAGAAAATCGAATTTTATGAGGAAGAGATAGGCCCTTATACGCCATATTTAATAAAGGGAGACAACTCAATTCGTGCTACCAACATTTCAAAACAGTCTTGTAATGGATGCAATATAAAATTAATCGCTCAAACTTGCAAAAAAATATTTATTAGTGTACAAACAAATACTTAATCAATTTACGTGATCTTTGGAATATAATATTTTCCTTCAGCGGCGGCATGAAGATTACTCTGCATTTTTATATTTAGTTTGAATACTAGATAAGTAATAAATGTATTAACAATATGTAAACATATTTAATCGTTTTTATATTATAAAATAAAATACAAAAATCAAATATGATATTTTTGGATAAAGTTATAAAAAATCTTTTTCACATTACAAAAAAATATATATTGTAACAATGCAGGTCAGGCGTTCTTTCTGAAATTAGTTAAAATAAAAAGGCGACGATTTTTAGCTGACAGCGTCGTGGGACAGGGGTTAACTAGGTCGAGTTGTAAGCTCTCCGTTTTATCGTTCGCGTTCATGCAAGCATTTAAACTGGATTAAATGAATTTTATAACATAAATATAATATTTTTCTTATTTCGAGGCTTACGTAATGTGATTTTTCATTTTAAAACAGTTCGCTAAAACTGGTTTACACGTACTTCGTCCTTTGTTGTTGTTTTTTGTTTGTTTGCTTTCCACACTTCTTTCCACTCGAGCTGCGTCTAAATTTTTTCTGGAGGTTGCTCATTATCCTAACTATACCACCTCTGGACACCCAGGCCATGCCGGGTATCCCCGCTAGTATTTATTAAAGGAAAAAGCCAGAATTAAACCCAGTAATCAAAATTTGAAAAGAATACATATTGCAATTTAGATGCAATCCTAGGAATGTGGACCATTGTCCATTGTGCTAGAATGACAATAAAACTAGAGGTCAGAGTTAAGACAATAAAAATCAATTTAGGATTTTTTTGTGTTGCCAACAAGTGTGTTGGAAACATATGTAATTTGTAAAACCCACGTGAAAAACATTCATGTGCCTGAGCACGTTTTGACGTCACAAAGAAAGATACATTCAATATGTTCAGTTAAAAGGGTTCGAAATCAATCAGAGTTCAAGGAAACAGTTGGGAGTAACAGCTAGAAGACTCTGGAGAGAGGAGAGTTGGGTTCGCTAAAACCTTTGGGACGCAAAGCAGGAAGGGAGAAAGACAATGTAGAGATCTAAAGACATCGAAACCCTGGCCTCATCCATTTGGAAGAATAAATACCTTCATCTTATTTGTAAGTCTTCGTTCGTTATCAATTCAACCGAAACTGTAATGTGTTTTGTGATTCGTCTTTATAAATGAATATTGTGTAAAACTCTTCCAATGTGTTGACGGTATCCCCTCATAAATAATAGATCTCCCATCCTGCTAAAAAAGAACAGTCCAGTTTCACATCTATAGCACATCTACTACAAATAATGAAGTCAATAATTGTCATCGTCATCGCTGTTATGCAAATGCCGTCCTCGTCCGTTATATGTATTCGATATGTACACCAGTCGTAATCAAGGCATCCCTCGAGAGTGCGGAAAACCCAGCACAACCTGGTTAACCACGAACATAAATAAATACATAAATATATAAGTCACAGCGTGAAAAATATCGTGCTATGAGTATGTATCTCTACAAAGCCACCATTCCTCCATGCATGGAGTATTGTTGCCACATCTAGGCTGGTGCATCTACCACTAGTCTCTCCTTGTATAGGGTCTAAAAAAGAGTCCTGAAACTAATAGGATCCACTTTATCAACAAAGCTCTAACGCCTGTAGCATAGCCGCAATGTTGCATCTCGTGTATGATTTCCAAGTATTTTAATGGAATATTCTCTGGTAGATTCGTTGCACTTGTACCCTTGCGACGTACATATCCCCGACAAACACGTTTCCAACAAAATCACAATTCTTCATTGCTGAGGACCCTAAATGCCAAAAAGCTTTCTACTCTATTAGTTTCTTGCTTCTAACAGCTAGACTTTAGAATTCCTTTCCAGCTAACTGCTCTTTCAGACTGTACTGATATGAAGACGTTTAAATTTAACGGAAATCAATATCTTCTTTATTTTTCCAAGGCATGGCCCCAAATAGTAGCCTATTGCGTCCAAGTGGCAATGCACGTGAAAGGATTGAATCAATGATGATTGAAAAAGAACGGCATAGAAAGTATTTGTTGACATAGTTGTAGATAGGGATTGAAACATCCTTGTAAAGAAACTTTGTTCATTGAAAATGCATTTGATTCTCAATGTACGCGTTCTTGCTGAAAACGGCGATGTTCATAATATGCAGCGAACATTTATAAACGCCTATAATGTTGCGTAGACGTAAGTGCACCATTGAAATTTGATCATTAGTGGTCATTTATCTCTTGGCCTTTAAAGACTAAACAGACACTCAAGGATAAAAGTTAAACAATCTGTCAGTTGGATGACGATATTAACACATTAGGGATTGAAGACGCTGGTTGGATTGGATAAAATTTAATGATTTTAAAAAGACGTTTATCCAGTAATTTGTTAACACTGAACTTGAAAACGACCATGCTATTGTCAACTAGGAAGCAGCTCAAGGATCTTACGTTACAATAGGCGGCTTGTTCCTGGAACGAATATTTGCTCATAAAAGTTCCGATTAGTTTTAATCACACAGCGGAAGAAGGAAATAACATTTACAATAGGTTGTAGTTAGATGAGTTCTGGCTCTGAATGTTTTACAGGCGACAACCAGGGATCGGAGTTCGGACGAGAATCTACCATGAATATAACAATCGAATAATATATTTTGGGCTTCAGTTCCAGAGGAAGTAATACTTTAATGAGCCTATAACTCCCATTCTGTTATCTGTATTTATTCACAATGTTCAACATAAGATTGTGTTTTACATATTGTTATTATCTGCCCAACTTCCCAAAATAAGTATAAAATTTACACAGGAATCAGAAATAAATGAAGGAAATGTATATGAGAAGTTGCGGTTATTTTGTATTGCTTAAAAGTGGAAATAAAATCAAAATATTAATTGAAAATATTATTTGTATAAAACGATTAAATGTAATTACTCAATGAATTACGAGAACAAAATTAATTAATGTTTGTTGCAATTATCGAGAATACAGAAACAATTATTGTTAAGAAACACTTAAGGAAATTACGCACTTGAGTTGCACAATAGGCAACAACATTATCAATATTTTCTTATTCTTTGTTTTATATTGTTATCGATTAATCTGCAGGAATTACAAAAATAACAACGCTACTATCACGACTATCATCGACAACAGCAGTAATATCACCAATGACAATAATACCAACATCACCACTAACAACAAGAACAACACAATAGCCGCAACATCGATAGTAAGACCGACAACAAAACTACTACCAACAGCCTTCAGCATCAATATCAGCAACAAGATCAACAATATCAGTATTACTATAATTGCCAAGAACAACAACAATAAGAACAAAATCAGCCACAACCAACAATAACACTATAACCACGATCACCAACACCAAAATAAACGTTAAAACCAACAGGGAAGAGACGATCAGTCAATGGTTAACAACACGGATCGACAAGCTCGGGTTGCAAAGTTCGAAAGGACTTATGAACTTTAGTGACCTTTATCTGGTTCCTCCCGTAAGTAGCCGATATTTTTTTAGAAAAAATTCTTGATATAAAAATATCGGAGAAACTAATGCTAACAAAACCGTCATGAATGATGCTCAGCAATAACAACAGCAACAACTAGCAACAACAACACAAAAACAACACTATCAAAACGTAGATTCCATGAACAAAGCTTCTTTCTTAGAACTGCACGCCTGTGGAACGTCTGCCTGCTTCCCACCGGACTACAACTTGGATGTCTTCAAGTCCAACGTTAACAAATTCCTAATGAACCGCCCCCTTAAGTAAACACTTCATCAAATCTCCACACTAACATAATGTACTTGCAATAACCCTTATCCCTGAGTGGCTTCCGGGCCTTGATAAGTGGTGATCACTGCGTAAAAAAAAGCTATCATCATAAAGAAACAACAGTCTCAACGAAAGGTGACTTATCAAAACTAATAAAGAACACAGTGTTATGATGTGTCAAATTCAAATCTGTTTCGTTCTACAGAAACACTTTCACTCAATTATGCTTCAAAAGTACCGATATATTTCTAGAAAGAATACTAATTTGAAAGGTCTCAAGAAAAATAACCACGGCATGGAAATGAATGAATGACGCTCAACAACAATAACAATAACAGCACAAACAATCAAACTCTCATTGTCATAAATTATAGTAGCATCTCTTAAAGACCAACCGTTCCTCCAAAAATTATACTACATGGAACTTTCGGTTCTGGCATGGCTACTCATTGCGGACATGTTTGGCATCAAACGGTGTGAGATCTGTAAGTCAGTATAGAAGTCCAAGAGGTGTCCTCAAAATACCGTTTTCTGACCCTCTCTATAATAAGCAAAATTAGGAGAAAAAAAACTGCAATAGCTAAATTATTTATGCAGACAAGACATCCTGAGGCAAGATTTTCGTGAGCTCTCCGAAGAAGTCTGATGCGGTTAAATTAAAACTAAAAAACAAAAAAATAAATAGTGCACTATCATCATCCCGACAAAGAAACGACGATATTATATCTAGCCGAAAACAAAACAACAAAATCAACAAAAAACAACATAACAAATATCTCTGCTATTATATAAAAGGAACTGCGTGTGAGTTCATTTCCTTAAGAGCTCGAAAATCACTGGACCGATTTTTATGGAATTTCACACGAAGGTACTTTATGTACCTGGCTGTGTTCTAAGAGAGATTTTATTTCAGAATGGCTTCGATAAGTATGGATAATCAAAATAATCTTATGAAGAAAGGAACGATTTCAACGAAAGATGACACTGTACACAGCCTAACAACACAAGAGCACGTGAAATATGTTATTACTAGACAAGCAGAAAACTGCGACCTATTAAATAAACAGTATGTTCTTTGATATAAGGAGGTGCGTTTAAAATAAATGTTTCTGTTTAAAGCACAATTGAACAAGGATACATGAAAACATTAATTATAAACTTTATGTAAAATAGTTTCATAAAATCAACAGTAGATGCTCTACAGTGCAATGTAGAATACAGCGTATTGTGAACTATGTCACAGCGAAGAGACATGTAAATCTTCCTACACGTCTGTTGCTCTGGGTTTCAGATTAAAGTAGGCACTCAATCGTTTTGATTGAATAGTCAACAAATTTACCGATTTCGATGACATTAAAATTTTGGAAGTGTGGAACATTCGTTGACTCCATTCAGTCCCGGCTAACCCTGCTGGTCTATTATTATCTAGAAAATTAAAAAATTAAAAAATATCAACAAAACTAAAAATGATTGACAACTAAAATAACTTATAGAATTTGAAATTTATTGAACAGACACCCGGCTTTTCTACAGAAACCCATAGTCGTCGTAAATGAAGACAAAATACAAATAATTTACTAATTACTGATGAACATTTACTGAAACGCATAAAAAGCTTGCACACGGGAACGAATCGACACTATATATATATATATATATATATATATATATATATATTTCAAGACAGACTTCGTAGCTTAGTGGGGAGGTGCTCTATTCTCTTCCCTGCAACCTCTTTCCTACAGAAGAGACGTTGTGAGTCTGTCTCTGCTTTATCGTTATTTTCATGGCAAGTGCTCAGCCGAGCTTCAATCTATAGTCGCCCTCGCCAAACTTTCATGGAAAACACCCGTCTAGCCAAGACCACTATCAATAATTTCCCACGCTCTTTATCTGTGACTAAACCTAAATGTAGATTCCCTGAAGAAAGCTTCTTTCTCAGAACTGCACGCCTGTGGAATTGTCTTCCGATTGCCTGCTTTCCAGCTGACTACAATCTGATTGTTTTCAAGTTCAACGTAAACAACTTCTTGATGAACCGCCCCCCTCCCTAAGTAATCCAATCTACAAAATTCCCACTACCTATGTTTGCTACGCTATAATCACATTGACTAATATATACCCATTAATCCTTATCCCCGAGTGGCCTCCGGACCTTGATAAGTAGTGATGCCTGTGTATTCACTGAAATATTGCCATTCGCTATGTTTTCTTACCTAGAATTTGTTATAAAATATGCAAAAATGGCGCTTCCTATGTCTAATTTCCATTGTAAAAGTATCCGTCTACACCGGTTAAAAAGTAAAACAATAGCACCAAAGAGAGCATGTCCTTCGTATGTGTGTAGAGTTTTACTAATCATGAAACATGTCTTATGCTTTATCGAAAAAAAAAACTGATGAACTTGCAAGGAGTGAATAAAAATGTGTAAACTTAATGGCAAACTAAGAAAACCTTCGAAAACCTACGACATGGATATATGCGTAAAAAAAGATTAGAGTGATGGTCAACAACATTACTCGCATCAGCAGGGACATCAATGTAACTAGTCAACAGTATAGATGTAACCAAAATTAAGTTTCTTATGAAATAATATAGATATTTAATTCTGGAACCGGATTGATGTGTATCCTGGTCCTCTTCATATGTTTTATATGTTTACACAACAATAGGATAACTTCCAAAGGTGATTGGGAAACATTACTGATCTGTTTGGAATACACCATTACATACATTATTCAAAAAAAAATATTTATAAAAAGTTATCTTCATATAAAAGGTTACATTTATTTACAAGTTGTCTTATACTATAGTTATAGATTATAATATCTACGATTTGCGAACGGACGTCGTCTCTACATTTATTTTGGTTGACTTTTAAAAAGTTACCTCTATTCTGTCCTTTCGCGTGTTTGTCTTTTTCGTATAAATAAAGCGAAACTAATCGATGCAAACAGTAGCGCTTGGCTTTCCAGCTGAGACCTCCAGAAAGGCAATTAGCTTTGCTCAATAGGGAGGAAACCCTTCATATCAGACAATTGCTTTTCATTTGGAGAGCTCCCCCTTTTTGGAGGGAAGCTGGTTTTCCCCGATATCGTCGTGAAGCAAAATACAGCAGAAAGCTGAAAGCTTAACTGTCCTTCAGCCAACATTCTCTTCTGCGCTTTCGTGATTCTTAACCTATTCAGTCCAAGTCAACTTTTTTATTGATATTAATTTGAACGCGTTTCGCTTCCTGTCGCACTTAGCGTAGCGGAAAGACCTCAGCTTTTCTTTCAATTTCTTTTTCGCCTTCACATTACGGGTTCTAGCCTCCCTGTCTACTAACATTTTTTTTCCAAACACCCGGGTAATGCCGGGCACCCCAGCTAGTCTATATAATAAAGGCAAAACGGGTACGAAAGTGTTTGTATGCTCTAGAAAAGCTTTTCTCGTCGGGGTTATCGACAAGGTTAGTATTTTGGAGAACTTTCCCTATACTTCCTGGATTATAATATCTACGATTCGAAAACGGACATCGCCTCTATTTTTATTTAAACTTTTTTTTTTTTTTAATTCCCTCTACGCCGCCATTCCCGGTGTTTGTTTGCCTTTTTCGTATAAAAACGAAACTAATCGAAACAAAGGCCGCCGCCTGGCTTTCCTGTCAGGGACGTCCAGAAAGGCAATTAGGTTTGATCAATGTGTGGGGAACCTTTCTTTTTTTCCCTTTTTTTTACATGGAGGTCACCACTTATCAAGGCCCAGAAGCCACTCGGGGATAAGGGTTATTGCGTGTACAGTAATCGATGGGATAGTGCTGTAGTATTCGTTAGTATTGGACTTTTCATATCAGACAATTGCTATTTACTTGGACGTTGCCACAGCTCCCCCTTTTTGGGGGAGGAGAGCTGATTTTCATTGTGGGGAATCAAATACAGCAGACTAACCTACAGGCAGAGTTAACTGCGTTATTAACATCGTGGAAAGCTTAACTGGCCTGCAGCCAGAGTTAAGTGCGTGAATCTTAGCCGCTATGACGTGGCGTTATGGTTAACATCGCTAAATTTGAACGCTTTATACTTACTTTTCTTTCACTTTCTTCCCCCCTTTGCGTCACGGTTTCGGGCCTGTTTGCCTACTGCCACTTTTGTTTTCGAAACACACACCTACAAACACCTGTGCAACGCTGGATACCATGCTAGTAAATAGTAAAACGGCATATTTCGATTATTGCAATTTGTAAAGAGATATTCCACAACATTGTTACAAGTTATGAGATGGGAGTTGTTGATTTGACCAAGCTCTTATTTTTTCCTTCAGCAGTTTTTTTTTTCATTCTATTTTTTTACACAGAACATTACATCACTCTTTCATATCTTCTAACATTGATCGATAACGATCAGTGACCTATTTGTGTCACACCAATTTCAAAACGATTATTTATGAATTATTAACAAAATGCTTTATCAGTTTGGAGACGGGGAAATTGGGTTTCTTTTTTTAATAGAAATAGGGAAAATATTGTAACATTTTTCGATTATTTGTAATTTCGATAGTGCGGGAAATTATGAAGCGGACATTCTTTTCTATAAGTGATTTTTATTTTTACATTACGTATGAAAAAAGAAATAACATAATTTTTAGGTGGGCGATAAATTGCTATAAAAATTAACGAGTAATGAGCACTAATTTCTTGTAAAGTTAAGATATTTTTGTTTTTGTTTTAAATCATCCAAATTATTTTTTCAGCTTTCAACAGAAATAGAATGGATACATTTGTAACATTTCTGTTTTTCTATTTTGATATGTTTATTTTGGTCAGGGGTATTAACGCATTTTACACAAGCTTTCCTTGGCCAATCTACATAATATGAAGCAACATGTTTTTTTCACATCAAACTAACCAGTACATTTAACTATATACTATTTTCAGTTTTCAGAGAAAAGGAACAGCCAAAATACTATTGATTTTTTTTCCGCAGATTATGAATTATCAGATTTACAAATTCTTTTGTGGCATATATATTTAGTTAAATTACTCTTTTATATTCCACCAGGGCAACGCCAGGTAACGCGTCCAGCTAGTGCTATATGTTCTCCAGTATCTGAGGAAAGTAATATAATCATATATTTATATAAAATCATATGAGACGTCTTCATAAACGTATATATAGATGTGTGTAATCTAATATAAATATATATTTGTTCATTTCGATTCTATAGGCTACAGACTTCATATAGATATTGTTCGTGTGGATTTATGAATAATACCTTATCGTTTTCAAATAATATCTCAAAATAAATCATATTAGATAAAAACTGGGTAGCTCTCTCTGATAGTTTGACATCTGAAATAAAGGCAATATAAATGTGGACACTTATATGCTATAAACAATACCCGCTGAGCTCATTTCTTAGTTATTTTAAGTATGCTTGTCACTCAACGGATAGAAATCATTGGGTTATTATTATCTTTGACATGTCAAATCAACAATGTTTCTTAAACATTTATATTTCTCGGAATAATACCCATGAATATATTTATTACAAAATAATGTTATATATCATATATATATATATATATATATATATATATATATATATATATATATATATATTATTTTATTTTATTTTATTATATAATATATATTTATATATATAATATATTATTATTATTATTATTATTATTATTATTATTATTATTATTATTATTATTATTATTATTATTATTATTTATTATATATTATATATACAGAAAAAGAAAGAGACAGGGGAAAAAGAGAGATTGCCATTTTTTTATATATTTGCATACACATAATTGAATGAACAGAACTGATAATTATGACATTCTGGAACACGGTTGCAAAGTGTGTTGGATAATATTTTGATATATTTTGTTTAGTTTAGTTCATAAAAAAGGGAATAAAGAAATCGTAGACGTTCTTTGTAAAGTTTTAGATAATTCGCAGCTTACTGAACTTTAACAATGGATATAAGCAAGTTAGCCATCTAGTTTTTATATTTCTGATTCCTAGGTATATTTTAACGGCTAATACGTAGGTAGAAATGCTGATTTGAAAATGCAAATATATCGATTTTAAATTAAATTGAATTCATAGTAATATAGCACCAAGTAAACAATTTCAGTCGAATTTAGGCATTTTCTCTTACAAAATCACGATATGGATTTAGATTAAAATCAGATTAAGGATTTTAGACATGAAGTAACCCTCTATCCTTATTTCCATATTTGTACCGGCGAAATATTTTTTTTTATTTTGGAAGAATTCATTTTACGTTGGCTGAGGCAGGTATTTCTCTAATATATATGCATATATATATATATATATATATATATATATATATATATATATATATATATATATATATATACTTAAATGTAATATACTCAGTTCGTGTGATTCAGTAAATTTTTACATACCAATATGTTTTAAGCCAAAAATGGTTGACTTAAAAATCAAGCTACAAAATTATCACATTTCATAATTGAGCATTAATATACTGTGTGTGCAAAATCAAGACTTTAAGACAAAAGAGATAGTAGGGTCATCAGCATAGATGTCTATGAATGATGTAAGGATGTGATTTGGAAGATCATTAATGTAGATCAGGAAGAGAGTTGGGCCCAGGATGGACCCCTGAGGCACTTCAGCATTAATGCTGAGAGCTTCTGATTTTTGCCCATCAGCCACTATTCTGATGAACCTATCAGAGAGAAATGATGTAATAATTGAGAAGACATCACAAGCTATACCGTAGTTGAAAATCTTGTTAAGTAAACCTTTGTGTCATACTCTATCAAAAGCCTTTGCTATGTCAAGAGCTATTGCCCTAGAAAGGTAGTCTCCACCGAGAGATTCACTAATCCTATGATATACCTGTAAGCACATCTGCTGTAGATATAACAGAACGGAAACCATATTGTGTGTCACTAAGAAGGTTATTTTTGCTGAGATGGTTGATAATTTTTCTATTTAACACAGATTTCAGCAACTTACTCATGACGCACAGGAGATTTATTGGGATGTAGTGAGAAGGAGATGAGCGATAACCTGAATTCTTAAATACAGTGCATACTGATGAGATTTTCCAGGGTGACGGGAGCAATTCTCCCTAAGACAACGTTTAAATAGTTTTGAAAGGATGAGCGCTAGTTCTGGATTAATTTTTTGAGTACTATAATTGGAATACCGTCGGGGCCGGTTGCTTTACTGTAATCAAGGTTTTTGATTAGCTTGGCAACATCACGTACATATATATGTATATCACAGAGTATGTTTTCTGATACACGAGGAAATATTAGAGGTTGGCGGCCTTGGTTGCACAGGGTAGAATTAGCTGCAAAGCTCTTGGCAAAGAGTTTGGCTTTGTCTGATGCTGACCAAATGACCTCAGGTCCATTTATGACAGTTGGGATAGAACACACTCTTCTATTCAGGATTCTGTTTGCTATTTGCCAAAACTGGTGGGAACCCAGCCGATGCTCAGCTTCTTTGGACTTGACGGACTGAGCATACAACTCTCTTGCATTCTTTATTACCTTTTTTCATGAAAGCGACTTTAATCTCAGTACATCTATTACTTTGGAAGCAGTGGAAAAATTGATTTCTGTGTGCAATGGGAGCTGCACATTTTGGGGAGAACCACGGCTGGCTGTTAAGGGTTTGCTGGAATTTTTTCGAGGGTAATAAATTGTCTATACATACAATTAGCCATTCCGTCAGGTCTCATACTATAGAAGACACATCCGTTTTAAACATAGAACGCAGAGGTAGATCTTATATAAATGTACGGAAGCTATCCCAGTCAGCCATAGAGTATCGATATACTGTACAGTGGAGAGGTACATCTGAGTACTTATTACATTTCATTTTTATTTTAACTGGTACAACAGAGTGTTCGGAAGATCCAAGTGGAGACAGAACGGAAGCTGAACACAGTTCGGAGCAAGTTGTGAGAAAAGGGTCTAGGAGACTTGCATACTGGCCCTCAGTATCGGGCACACGGGTGGGTTCGTGAACAATCTGAGTGAGGTCAATAAGCAATGGAGAAATCATGGCAGAACCTCCGCTCATCATAGGTCTTGTTAGGGTGAGTTAACCATTCCACATTGTGAACATTGAAGTCTACGCAGACATGAATATTAGCTGAAAGATAAACAGATAGGACGTGTTCAATTTTCTCAGATATGCGTTTAAAGATAGTAACTCCGCTACTGTGGGGGCGATAGAGAGCAAATACAAATGCAGTTGTTTCTTTGGAGATGTCCCTACCACATGGAAAGCCATCTTTTATATAGGCACATATTACATGCTCATGGCGATCTTGGGGGTCAGATTAAGAAGTTTAATTAGAGGATCCTTTAATTACGAACTCATCTAGGGAAATGGTCTGTCCAATGCCAGTTTAGCTTAGAAATAATATGTCTGGTTTAGTTTCCTGTAATTGGGTTTCAACCTCTGGAAGGTTAGAACGTATATCCCTGATGTTCGAGAAGGAGACATGGTAGCGGGGGCCTATGTTAGAAGTTGGAGATCCAGGTTTAATCGTGTATTCTTTTATTGAAACTTTTCATGATGGAGTTTGGGGATTTTTGGAATAGGTCGAATGAATTGCTTGAAGCAGGGCAGAGAGGGAAAGTAAGAGAGAAATAGAAATTAAGAAATATTTTTCCATGAAATGATTATTATGAGAATCCTTCTAAATATAATGATTCCTATTTTTATTATTATGCTGAAATGGACCAGAGAAGATTGCAAATTGCAATATTATGATAACTTAACTTCATGATCTCATATATTTATTGCAGATATTGATTGTGTGACACTCAAAGAAAGCAATCCATTTCATAGACGTGCCTCAAAAGCAGAGATACGTCATTAAATTTTTGGCAAAGTGCATTTGAATATTATGGATTATGTAGAAAAAGAAATTCTTGAACGTCCAATATCACTAGTTTTAATTGTATAACTTCTGTCTTTGTAGCTTTTCAACATTTAAGTAAAAATAAAAGGATTTTCCTTGTGAATGACTTTTGTAATATATATTTTAAAATGTTATATAGTCCTAACATGAATTCTGCGCATCACCACGTTTTCTTAAATAAATGTAATAGTATTTTAAAAATATAAACATGTAATCATTCTACATGTATTCAATATTATTATTTATTTATTATGAGCAATGAAATAAATAACAACAGGAGCAAGAACTTGTCGTCTGTTATCTGAACATTATGGAAATAATGTGGATTCTCCTCCAGATAAGCCTGAGAGCCGTGTGTGCTATAAGTGTGAGAGTCTTAATAATTCTGCTAAGGTGTGCCAGAGTCGAAGTAGTACAAGAAATGTTTACTGATAAGCACTAACACGATTTTATCGCTGCAACGAATTCCGAGACAAGATATCCTCGTCACGTTTCCCCTTACAAAGCCATTAGCGCAAAATAGCCTGTCATTAGCGTCAGAATTGATTATGTGCAGTGTTCATTACTCGTAGACATGGGATGTTCCCGGTCTATACTTAGCAAAAATCGTTTAGCATGTGACGCAAGCAACGAGTGAATGTTATTACCATCAAAGCTTATCCGAAGCATAGTGTAGTGTAGGAACTGTCACGATCTGTACTGAGAAAAGTAGCACAGCTGCAGTTGACATCTTCGTGATGCGGGAAAAATACTTGGTTCCGACCTTCTCATTGGAATTGATGCAATGATATATTAAGATGGCATGATCACAGCAGATAGAGGATCAACGTTTACAAAGCAAAAGAAGTCTGTGTGCCCATTTCTATTTAAAAAAAAAAACTTCTATGTAACTTTTGACCACAGAGAAAGGGAGTAGAAAACGAGATGGAAGTGGACCATGAACTAAGCGCCAGATCAACTGGGCAATACAATTCTAGAGTACGCACTTTCTACTAATAATCGACCTGTATACGAAGATATTCACATATGGGTTATTAGCGGTTGGTTAATATTATACCATCCCACAGGTACGTCTGAGCCTCCCAAAAGAATAATTCCTGTTCATATCTACTAAAGACAAAGTGCGATGCATAATAACCGATAATTAAATCAACATGTTCATAGTTTATCGGCGCACACATCAGCATTCGTAGAATGCTGATGTGTGCGCCGATAAACTATGAGAGTGGGTTTCAGGAGTTGATTGCTGAGTTCGAATATAGCCTAACTAAAGACACGGGTCCATGAGAGGCTGTGATCATTTCAGACAGAAATAATCAAGAGAAAACAAGATTGTGTGACACGATTTTATTTTGGTGTAGATGCAGTACTCTTATTAATGACAGCTATCATCTTGCAATTCGTATCCGGATGCAGCTCACTCGCCCCGGGCAGGATCGTACCTACATACTCTAGTCAAATCTATTTTGCTGCGATATGGCTCCACAGTGATAGTTACTTCAGCTTACGTTTATGACATATACGTAAATAAAGAATAATCTGTAGATGTAGTTCGTATGAAACTAGAATCCTTAAGTTTAGTAACACAGGCCAGTACACGCTTAAAGAATGTGCGTTAGTGTTAAGTCTTGAGGTCTCGACGAAGTGTAACAGTTTACAATGGAAGCAAGTAGAGCCAGTTCCAGACTTACTTAATGTGTTGACACTGTGCCTAAAGTTCTCTATTGCTATACATTTGAATGGCATTTACCTGCCTGTGGATGACTTGGAGCAATGAAGTACTGTAAAGACGAGCGACTACGGTTAAAATTAACGATAAGACAACGGAGTTGATGATGATTCTCTCAATCAAATAGTGACCGAAACTTTGACTAGAGTATATAGATACGATCCTGCCATGGACGAGTTACATGTATCCGAATAAGAATTGAATCCATGTGTTAAAGCGAGTTCTTTGGCAAACGGTGTTGGAACGATTTAGTACTGTTTTGGCATATGCGTACTGGCTTTGACCGACAAATGAAGCTCCACATATCAATATGCGGTACTTGACGACACGTTACAAGCCGGTAGTCGTACACTGCAGTGACGAGCAAAAGTTGTCCACCCTTTACATCGACTGGTTGTGCATTTATCAATGGTTGATTAACAGTATAAAAAGGCACGAGTTATAAATAAAGTCATAAGTGGTTTTAATAACGCGTCTAGGTGACAATTACAGGTTGCAGATTGATATTTCCCCTAGTTCTTTCAGAGCAGAATCAAAGAACATGATTGATATAATGATGCATGTCTCTAATTCTCTGTAATTGACATGCGCAATCTTAACAGATAAATTGAAATCTATTCAGATCAGTGTAATTCATCAGATAATTAGATATCCTGAAATTCGCCGAAGCGCATATTTTGTCTAAAATAATTCACTATTACACTATTAATCTCAAACACAAAATTATTTGTACTAATTTACCATTGTCCTCAACTACAAAACTTATCTACTATTAATTCCCAATTAATCTCAAACCCAAAATAGTTTGCTAAGTATTTACTATTGTTCTTAACTCCAAACTTATTTACTCTTAATTCACTATTAATCTCAAACCCAAAATTATTTGCTATTAATTTACTATTACTCTCAACACCAAGCTTATTTACTACTTGCATTTCTGCACGGTGTTGCTCGGGCCCTACGTACTATTTCTAGCTTGTCCTAGGTGTGAATACACTCTATGTAAAATTTCAAATGTTTAAACCAAAATTTGTTTGAGTAATTTCGTAGAGACCGCAGAAGTCAAATCATTTTACATTTGACCCATATTTTCACCCCTTAACATTTATTATGGTTTCAAATCACAATACAAAGTTTTACCCATATCCAAGTTACCTACATTTTAAATTTACAGTCTTTAAATCCAAAATTGGCAGAGGAATTTGGTAGAATCTGCAAAGGGCAACGGTTTCAACTTTGACCTTTTGGCAGCAAAATTTTCGCCCCAAAACTGATTAAAATGCTTAATAAATGTCTGAATACTTGTTATGTTTAAATTTCAAATGTTTAAACACAAAATTAGCTGAGTAGTTTGCCAGACACCGCAAAGGCCAAATATTTTTAACTTTGACCCCTTGGCAGCTCAAATTTTCGACCCAAAATTTTGAATGTAGGTTACTTGAACATGAATCAAACATTTTAATTTGATTAGAGCACCTAAGAATAATTGTTAAAGTGTCCAAATTGGGGTCATAGTTTAGAAAAAAATGATCTCTACGGTCTCTACCAAATTACTCAGCAAAATTCTGGTCTAAACATTTAAAAATTTACATAAAGGGTATTCAAAGATAGGACAAGCTTTTTAATCGGTTACTCTTAATATACATACAAGCGTGTTTTATAACTAGGAAATTATGATTACGTAACAATAAAAAGTTTTTTCATGTATGAAAGACTGGCTGGAAAATTCGAATGGTTTTATATTACTTTTTACTAGCAGGACGCGTTAACCCGTTAATCAAGTACGGTTGTTTTTGGTGGCCAACCCCCAAAATCCCTATGTTGACAACTGCTTTTGACACGCCCAACCTCCACATGTTCAAAACGGCTTTTGGAATAGGCAATTCCAACCGCCTCATGTTAAGGACGGTTTTCGGAATCGACACCCCAACCATTGAGAAGTACTTGTCTCTTCCTATTTTGAATGATATCTTCGTTATCAGCATAGTCGTTACCTGTAAAAGTCGTCGCGTTAAAAACTTGTGGAGGTGGAGCTAATGTAAAAATGTACACACACAAAAAAAGATATTGTCTTCTCTGTAAAGCGACCCTAATGAGTTAATATTCTAACTTTCTTTTTTTCACAGGATTGTAATCTGTAAAGTGCGACGACAGTTGAGTAATATGCACATTTAGTTTGTTTTTTAATACGATTTTTTTTCTGTAGATGGCGATGTCACACTGTATAATTTTTGAGCATTCGTTTATTTTTTTGTAGAAGAGGATTCCGTAGTATGTGATTAGTAAGGTATCAGCCAATCAAAATGAGCGGAACTTGAGAAGCGATAATTTATTATTTTTGAATGGGAAAATGAAAGGATTATGTTATGTGCACAATATGTAAGAAAATATTGAATTTGATCCGGCTTCAATTGGTATTGGTTGGAGCACTAAATATTGAGAGAGAAAAATAGGAACCACTTCCTCTGTAGATATGGCGATTGTGATGGTGTTTTGAGCATAGAAAAAAGGAAAAAGTGGAAGAAGGCAGGCAGGCTCGAACACTACCTTGAAGGAGGAAAAGAACGTAAAAGAAATTACGTGTTTGCCGTTGCGTCCATCGCCAAACTGGCAAAGGTAAAAATTAAGGCTAGTCAATGAAGAAGGGTGGATGACTTTAGAAAATATCGACGATAAATAGATATGTAGAAATGTGTTATTGGATAAGGAATTAATGTTTTTAGTCCAAAAAAAGTGTCGAGGTTCAAAACGATACCGATCTCGTGAAAATCCATCGCCTCTATCGAAAGTTATTGGCAGACATACAAGCATGTATACATACATACATTTAATCAAACAGCTGAGATTTATATTATAGACTAGCCTGGGTGGCCGGCGTTGCCCAAGTTTTTGGAGGTGTGTGTTGAGTAAAAAAAGTTGTAGTAGGCAGGCAGGCTCAAACCCGTGATGCGAAGGCGTAAAAAAGTATAGGTGTGTGTGTAAGGGTGTGTGTTGAGCAAAAAAAAAATATCCAAACGTAATATATAAGTGTCCTATGTGTGAAAAACTTTTCCCCAGCACTCTCCTCTGAATATTTGGTCTACAGACGTGAAACTTGACATATAGGGTAAATGGACCTCGGGAACACGTTTGTTTGGTGTTTAGCTTGCGTAAATAGCTGCCAATATGTAAATTAAAAGAAAAGAAAACAGCAGAAGTGATTCACCTTATTGCGTAGCATGCACACATACATTTTTAGCGTTAACTTGCTTGTTTTATCATTGTTTTATTCATCTATAATTTTTTAAGCGTATTTTACGGCTTCGCATATACATTTTTAAACAATATATATATATATATATATATATATGTGTGTGTGTATATATATATATATATATATATATTTATATAAAGTGAAATAAGACACAATTAAATATCAGGTGGAAAATCCTGATAAATATTACTAAAGGTAATACTTTCAGGGTGATCCTAGCCAAAAAGGAGAAGCTCAATATTTAAGAATAGAGCAATATATAAGTTTAGTGGTTAAAGTTAAATTCTGAAAATCAAAATATAGACACGTATATTCGAGTATAGAATTTATTGTTTGGCCAAAAGGAATATATAGAAGGGGGTTATGTTAATTTCCATAATCAATGGATTCTCAATAATGGCTCATATCATTAGAGGAAATGAAATGCGGTTAGCAAAATGTTCAGCTGTGAATAGACACGTATTTTGCTTTTCAGCACAAATATTGAAAAAAGTAAATAGCAATAAAGCCACCTCCTTAACAACTCTGATTAAAGACCTCCAACGTAGGAATAGTCCGTACTCGCTAAAATGGGGTGTATTGAAACAACCCAATCCATACACTCCTAAATCCAAATTTTGTAATCTTTGCACTTCAGAAGATGTTGCAATAAGAACATACCCTAAAACCACAATAAACGCCAAAAATGAACTTATTTCGTTATGTAAACACAGGAAAAAATTCAAGTTTAGCCAGTTCACAATCACTTAAGTCACCATACCTAAACTAGCTATGACAATATGTCCCTACATGTATGCACATGGCTTTACATATGTATGTGTGTGTATGTATGCATACATTAGTGGTTGGATTATGTATGTATGTATGTATTCATGTTTGTATGCGTGTTAATGTATATATATATGTATATATGTATGTTGTGTCAGGTCATGTCGTATGCTACTGGTACCATGTAACCCAGTACTACCTGCCTCATAGTCGGGTCACCGGCGAATAAACTGGTTCCCCAACCAGACTTGTTTGGTGAGGACGTTGACTAGTCTCCCTGAAGGATTAAAAACAAGACCTTCCAAATGGCGAATGAACCTTTCTTTGGGGGTCAACGGCCAACTAGCACTGTGTGTTTGTGTGCATGTGTGTATGGGTTGGGGTGAAGAGGGATCCCGTAAGCCGTGGTGAAGGCAACCTTTCTAGGAGAAGCACATCTCTGATTTAAAAAACCATAACGCGGGAGACTATTGCCCGCATTAAGCTGGTCTGCAGTTTAACTTGTTTCTGGCTATCTTGCTCTTGCTTGTTGCTGGATCTCAAAATTTTGAACCGAGAGAGAGACTTAGATGTCGTACAAAGCTAAGACACTGTAGCATCATCTGTGTATAGATACTCCCTCAGGAATTTGTCTATAAAAATGGTCCTGTGGCGATGGAAAAGTTGTGACGCGTGGAAGCTTGAAATGCTGGAAGCATGTAATAATTGATCTCAATGGCCCTCTTCAGTGTCATGCCTGCTTGAGCATGAGAATTCAACGGTAGGACTAAAAAAAAAAAAAGAAAATCCTTTTTGGGCTCATGGACTTTAAGTGTCTGAGGGAGTGGCACTCGTCTTACAAGTTGCAATCATCATGTATGTATGTATTTTTGTCAGGTCATGTCATATGCTACTGGTACCATGTAACCCAGTACTACGTGCCTCATGGTCGGGTTACCGGCGACTAAACTGGTTCCCCAACCAGACTTGTTTGGTGAGGACGGTGGTTAGTCTCTCTGAAGGATTAAAAACAAGACCTTCCAAAGGGCGAATGAACTCTTTTTCTGGGTCAACGGCCAACTAGCACATTATATATTTGTGTGTGTATATGTGTATTGGGGTGGAGAGGGTTCCCATGCCATGGTGAAGGCAACCTTTCTAGGAGAAGCAAATCTCTGATTTAAAATACATTAAGCGGGAGACCAGTACCCGCATTAAGCTGGTCTGCTGTTTAATTTGTTTCTAGCTATCTTGCTCTTGCTTGTTGCTGGATCTCAACATTTTGAACCGAGAGAGAGACTTAGCTGTCGTACACAGCTAAGACTCTGTAACATCATCTGTGTATAGATACTCCCTTAGGCATTTGGGCTCAGGGATTTTAAATGTCTGAGGGAGTGGCACGCGTCTGACAAGACGTTGCAATCATCATCATGTATGTATGTGTTTGTGTATGTATATGTGTGTACATGTGTATATATATATATGAATGTGCTTCTAGGTAATTTTATTTCTTTATGTATGTGTGTATATATATATGTGCATGTGAGCATGCGTTATATGTGTATATATGCAAGTTTGTACATGTGTATATGTGTATGTATGTATATATATATACATATATGTATATGTGTGTATATATGTGTGTATGTGTACATGGATGAATTACTGAGTTACACACATTTGCCGTCAATTAGTACGCTCTGTCTGCATCTCACCTGACCATCTGTATATGGAGGCAAATGGGGCGTACTCTCCCACTCTAGAACAGAACTATTAGATAAACCCGATCAATTGTTAATCTATGTATATATTTATAGTGAGGTGCAGGCGCGCTGTATATGTATATATATCGATATGTGCACCTATATCTCCATATAGAACTATCATGTATGTGAACCTGATTATTTGTAGTATGTATACGCTAGTATGTATGTGCGAGTGTGTCATATATGTATACACATGTGTATGAGGATGTTCGGTCGTATACAAAGGCGCAGGTGTACATCCTAAACACACGCATGTAGGCACGCGTGGATGTATATGTAGTTCCCTTTGTATGTGCATTTATCACATGAATACAGGCGCGTATGTTTTGTGATGTGTATATATGCATGTGTGTATACATATCCATGAGTATATGGATATGTGTGTATATATATGTGTATATGCATTGGTATAGATGGATGTATATGTGTATGTGTGTATGTTATATATATATATATATGTGTGTGTGGGGGGGGTCTATATACATGTATCTGCGCTTATGTGTATGTATTGCTAGATAGATATACAGTTTATTTATTTTTTTTTACAAAGGCATCACCACATTATCAAGGCCCAGAGGCCACTCAAGGATAAGGGTTAAAGGGTGTACAGTAGAAATTGGTCAATATAGTAATCATTAGTAATGAAAATTTGGTAAATTTAATAACTTATATGGAACGGCTCATCAAGAACTTATTTACTTTAGACTTGAACACAACCATATTGTAGTCAGCCGGAAAGCAGGAAAACGGAAGACAATTCCATAGGCGTGCAGTTCTAAGAAAGAAGCTTTGTTCATGGAATCTACGTTTAGGTTTAGGCACAGATAAAGAGTGGGGGGGGGAATTATTGATAGTGTTTACAGCTAGACGAGTGTTTCTTGTGAAAGTTTGGCGAGGGGAACCATAGATTGAAGCTCAGTTGAACACTTTCCATGAAAATAACGATACATCAGAGACAAACTCGCAACATCTCTTCTGTGAGATAGAGGTTGCAAGGAGGAGAAAAGGACATCTCCTACGAGGCTACGAAGTCTATTTTGAACTCTATCAATGCAGGACAAGTCCTTTCTAGCAGCTCCTGCCCAGATGTGGCAACAGTATTCCATCCTTGGACGTACCTGGCTCTTATATTAATATTTAGATTCAACCACGTTTGGACAACCTTACACTTATCCCTACATATGCATCAAGTTCTCCCATTATAAAAAGAGCTAATTAAACCCAAGTATGCAAATCATTCACTCCAACATCGATTCCAACCCAACGAATAGCAAAGCTTATTTATCCATAGATCGCCTCCAAACAGAAATATATACGTTTTAAATAAATTTAATTAAACCAGATCACACTACGGTCACAAGCGTATTGAACAAACTGTATCTCAGTAAATCAAGTTACTTTTAAATATGGCGTCATGATTAAAAACACCCAACCTTTAACTCACTTAAATAAGTAATCCCCTAAGCATTTCAAAACTTTAGACCATTACTCATCTCCATTTCCACCTCACCTATTCACACACTAGCACAGCAAAAACAGCACATCCACCCCATCCCATGCACACCCCATCTAAAAATCCACAAGAATATATATTTCCCGTTGTAACCTAAAATTAAGAGGTCAACACATTTGAGCGAAGCTTAACACGCAATTCTCACACCCCGAAGAAATTCTTTAAGCACATGCCTGCTCGCCGAAACCTTCCCCCCTTCTCTCCTTACCCTCTCTAACTTACCCTCCTCCACCTCGTTCCCTCATCTAAAAGGCTTCCTTCACCCCTTCTAAACAAGAAAACGGACCAGTAGTTTACCGAGAATCTAGCCCATACCAGCTAATCGTCCAACACATTGGATCGAATAATAATCTCTCCGAATATTTTCCAACCCAGCCTATTAATTTTCGAGTTGCATCGCACCATAAATATGCATATATAACTCTACGCGCAAATTCAATTACCTATGGGAATATATGCAATCGAATGGTATATTAATCCAATATCTGATACAGCTCCAAAATCTTAAAAGATTCTGGATTACATCTACCAAAATATATTCAACTCACCAGCGAATACGGCCGCCCCGTATACCTTTCGGAAAATCACTATGGAGCAATCACGCATTCTGTTATATGGGATTACTGCCTTCTCCGCTGGACCAATAAATCCCCGGAGGAGATTATACTCCTTGCGATAATGGACTGCCCAGGTTGTATAAAATTCCTTTCCTTATAATTATTTTCATATAATTATTATTCACCAACCAAAAACCTTTTTTTTTTCAATATTTGTGCTGAAAAGAAAAATACGTGTCTATTCACAGCTGAACATTTTGCTAACCGCATTTCATTTCCTCTGATGATGTGTGCCATTATTGAAAATCCATGGATTAAGGAAATTAACATAACCCCCTCCTATATATTCCTTTTGTCCAACAATAAATTCTATACTCGAATATATGTCTATATTTTGATTTTCAGAATTTAGTTTTAACCACTAATATATATATATATATATGTGTGTGTGTGTGTGTGTGTGTATATATGTGTGTATATATATATGTATATATATATATAATCTCTTGTAAATTTGTGTGTGCATGTTTTTTTTGTTTGTTTTTTTTTGCTATTGATATTCATATAAAAACCACTTTTTTCTACTTATTGAAAATGAAAATACAATTTTCTCATATATGGGTCGTGGAACTGCGTTCACTAGCAAAAGATCTGGCTAATGTGTATTTTCTTTTAAACATTCACCTTAATTAATCCGCTATTAGTTTTTTTTTCGGTTCTCTTATGTAATAATTATTTTTATTTTACTATAATTTTTATATTACTATTATTCAAGTAGATATTTTGAAGGACTTATACTTACATAATATTTGCGTAAAAGGTTATAGTAAACATAAACCTATTTCTATATATATTTATGTATGCGTATATATTTGTTTAAAAATTGTTGCCTATCAAACTTTTCTTTCAGTTTTCGGTCTACAGACATGAGACTTTATATATAGGGTATTCGAACCCATGCGAAATTTATATTTGAGTTTTAGCCAGGGGAAACACGGTGAAAATGTGTGAAAATTAAAAAAATGACATTTTCCAGGTGAAGCTCGAACGACGGCATTACGAATATGCATGCGTAACGTAATAGTCATTAGTTCATGTTTCAATTTTAGCCTTGCAGCAAACATGCCTTTATAGTTTGGGATTAATGTTAAAGGAAAAAGTAAATCGTAAACTAAACGTGTTGGTTTCGATTCTTGTTGGATGGCGTACGAGTTATTTTTTCCTAAATTTTTAACTCATTACTACATATTGGGTCTAATCTATATGTCTATAAAAGTGAACGTGTCTGTCTGTATGTCTGTCTGTGTGTCTGTGTGTCTGTCTGTCTGTGTACATTTCCATACGCAATAACTCTGTCAATTTTTAGTCTATAGACTCGAAATTTGAAATACCGGGTACTGAGATTTGGGAAAATCGATGTGAAGGGTGTCAGCCAGAAATTTGGCTGTTAAGGGGTCAAATTTCAACGATTTGACCTTTAAGAACTCTACCAAACTCCTCCGACAATTTTGGGTCTAGACACTTGAAATTTTAGATTTAGGTTCCTTGAACATGGATCTAACTTAATAAAGTGATTTGAGCCCGAAACAATAAATTTTAAGGGGTCATAATAGGGGTCAAAGTTTTAAAAAATTAACCATTTTTTTTTTTTTTTTTTTTTTGCTTTTTTTGCACAGCATACACCTCCAAACACCCGAGCAACGCCGGGCACCCCTTCTAGTAAAATATAAAAACAAATACGAAATCTTCATTAATCGAAATACCATTTTTAAATGTATTTCTGGCGACGTGTAATTACATATATATATATATATATATATATATATATATATATATGTGTGTGTGTGTGTGTGTGTGTGTGTGTGCGTGTGTGTGTGTGTGTTTATGTGTGTGTGTGTGTGTGTGTGTACGAGATCATTTCCAAAAGTAAGACCTTCTATTTTCACTCCACCCGAATGAATCAGAGGAGATTGCAAATTTCATTGTTATGATGAATGAATTTCTGATGACTGAATTCATAGATTTATGACCTGAATCTCTGCTTCGTTTGTAGACGTACATCAGAAGAGAGATGAATCATTGAATTCATACATGCAGAAAAATTCCAACGGAACATTCACCAATTCTTGTCAAACATTTATGGAACCGATGCAGTTGATATCAGCATATTGCAGAGATGGGTTGGTCGATTTCAGAGTGGCGACGCAGATGTCACTGAACGCTCTGAACGCCTATTTACACACATTGTCGTTGGCGTAAACTGCATTTAGAATGATGGTGGCGATGTAAGAAACTACATTCTGCAGCACAAAATGTCGCTCCTTTTGATGGTACCACTCGTGATTTTGTAGCTCTTCACGATAATTTTAGTTAAAAAATAGGATGCATTAGTTTTGGATTAGTCCTGGTATATGTAATTATTTTCAATATTATGCATGGATTAGTAAATATGAGAAATAAAATTTCATGAATTCAGTAGAAAATTGATTTTATTTGCATAAAATTGTTTTACTCGTCTTAGTCACATATATGTTCAGGATGTAGATACTTATTGCAGTGTACGAAGAGGAGGTGCATTCTCATGAAAAACTGATGATCCTTCAGTATTGATATATACATTTCTTTACGTATTTGTTATTCTATGTATGATTGCTTATATGTTTAGGTTACCTTGGTTTTTATTTTCTTTGCCTTTTTGCGATGGTTTGTATTATGTTATTAAAGTATTTGTTTTCTGTGGAAACAATATTATAAAATCTTTCCTCTTTTGTTTATGTAATGCGTAGTTTGGTTCGTATTAAACGACTTCAATATTTAATGTAGGAATATCTTTATTATTTTCATATTCACAAGATTATCCACTATTCAATATCCTAAACATTCCATATATAGGAGGGTTGCAAGGAAATAGTTAGAAAATAGCAGGCTTCAGTCTATTTTTTAAAATTGTTTCTAAATCATAATGTCATGATAAATAATAATAATAATAATAATAATAATAATAATAATAATAATAATAATAATAATAATAATAATAATAATGTCTTCGAGTGGGAGACACTACCGAGCTACCATCAAGATGTCGTAGCGAACGGCGAGTATTAAATCGTGAGTAAAACCTGGGCGTTGAAATCACGTCAAACTGACACAATAAATTGTTCAATTAATATTCGTTTCAGGTCATTTAAAATTCTACTTGCATTTCCATCATATTCCTTGTAACTTCTGCCAGAGTTGTTGATAAATCAATTTGATTTTTTATTCCGACAACGACGCATACGTGCCGATTGCGATAAAATTAACAACAAATAAACACACTACATACGGATTAAGTGCACAGAGTAATAGCACACACACACAAAACATATACACACACAACATATGCATACAAAAGATACAAAACACACGCACGCACACATACACACACACGCATATATATATATATATATATATATATATATATATATATATTGTTTTCATTTTCGATATTCGTAGGGGTTAGTCATATGAAAATTGAGCTCAAAACTATTGCTTAATTAACGTATATTCTTATGTAAACGATCATAATATATATATATGTATATATATATATATATATATACACCCTTCACCAGACCATCCATTCCCGCGAAATCACCTTTTTCCTCACCCTATTCCCTCTGCTTCACTTTTTTTCCAAGTAAGATCTATGAATTAAGTGTAGTTTCATTAAATACTTTTGCAAGCAAAATCTGATCCTGCATTTTGCTTATCTCTACGCACTTATGAGAAGGAAAGTATTTCATCGAAACTCCGCGGATTAATGACTATCCACTTATTTTGTGCTTCCTTTTTAAATTTAAATACGCTTTTAACTCTTTTCCAAAGTGTTTTTAACATGGTTTAACTACTTGTTCCTATATATAAATATATATATATAATATTATGATATACATATATACGTGGGTCCTGCTTGTGTGGAGCTGCCCTTTAATTGTTATTGCTCCCAGGTCCACTCTCACCCGGAGTGGTAGTACTTGTTAGGGCCCACACTATGGGTTAAATAGAAACTGACTTGGAAAAAAGAAATATATTCTATTAAAAAAATTTTTTTCAAAATAACTGAATTTGGCATTAAATAACCTGAAAAGGGTTGATATGCCATGAGACAAAACAACCAAACAAACATATATAGGTGTGTCTATATACATAGATACATAATATATATATATATATATATATATAAATATGCATAATATAGATACATGCATATATATATATATATATATATATATATATATATATATATATACGTAGATATAATCGATAATCAGAATAATACGATGAAAATCGATTTTGATAAAACGTAGCCCATTACACAGCCTTAAATCACAATTCTTTCTCAGAATTATTGTAAACTGGTACCAGGGAAGCAGTGTTCCAGCAATCAGGAGAGCATAATTCATTAAGGCATTTGTTGAAGAGTTTGGAGAAAACTGAAACAACCTCTGCTGAGCATTTTCTTAATAGTACAGCCGGAGCAGGTTTTAAATAATACAGGTCAGGTCCCAATTCTTTTGAGGTATCTAGGTTTTTATGATATTATGTACGTGAGAAGGGGTGATAGGTAGATCACGCTATGTTGTAAAGTTAGTTTAAACACATGAAGGTCTGGTCATTTCATTCTAGTTTAGATTCCCTGCCATGGGGAGGGTGTTCCCAATGTAGACTCCAAGTTCGTGATTTGGCTGTCAGATTTTTTACGGCAAAATGGAAGATAACCAGACATGTTAATAATGTTAGAGGTGATGAAGAGTACAAATTAGTTTCACTTAGTGCTAAGATATCCAGGTAGATTTTTAAGAGAAATGATTCTGCATCTAAGTTCGTTCTAAGTCTACGGATATTTGTAAATGCAAACCTCATGGGAGGAAGCGAATTGTTGTTCGAGTGTATGTCTGATTTGAACGTTATTAAGGATTGAGCTGCTATTTCATTTTATTTCGTAATAGTTTTTCTTTCTTTGAAGATTGTAACGCTGGGTATGGGGCAGCCAAACCAGCAGCCAACATTGCCCTGCTTTTTATTGAATCCAACTGAGTGCTCTTTTAGTATCCTCGTTGTTCCCTTAAGTGCGATTTTCTGGATCTCTTTTGCTCTTGATGCACCAGGAATGTTAGTTAGATATGACTCCAAGTTCTTCTTCATAAGCCCTGTAGCACCTATAATAACAGGTATGATTGATATTTCTCTAAGATTCCAGTTTCTTTTCATATCATATATGAGACCTTGATATTTGGTCTGTTTCTCCTTTTCAGGTCTGTTTAAACCTCCATTATTGGGGAAACTCACTTCAGCCAAGGTTGCAACTCTCTCTGACTTATTCCATTTAACTATGTCAGGTTTCACAGCAGCATTTTCAAGGTAAGTGACTGTAGGGATTACATGGTCGTAATGTATGGTATATACGTCATTTCCAACTGTTCTTTCAAGTTTATGTTCTCATGATGTGCTGCTACATTAGATGTTTAATTTTATACAAATGGTCTAGCGGAGGTACCCCATCATGTCTCGCTGTGTAGTAGCCATCACCCAAAAGAACCTTGCAATTTGATACCAGATGACTCACACTTTCCAATTCCGTGTAGCAGAATCTGCATTTGTTATCGTTAGTGAAGGTTGCCATCTTCTTGAATGCATTGCTCATCAATATCTGGTCTTGAGTAGCCATTATAACCCTTTTCTGATCGTGGTGGATGGCTTCCCTCTTGAGCCAGTCCAAGTTTCAGTAAGAGGTGCTAGACAAAGCGAGTGTGCATAGCCACCATCATCCAACACACGTAGACCGTTCTCGGGAATGCGCACCAGAGATCAGTGCAGGGCCCCTTTCCATGCGCTACATGGCTCTACAAACATCCCAATATTATACAACTAATGATAGTGCAGCCGCTCTAAGCTTTACCAAAGGGAAAGGCCTACTATCAGTCGAGAATAGCAGTCAACAACTGTCAAATCGGTACTCTAAAACTTTTCAGACAGGAGTAGTCCACTCTAATCATGTTAGCACACATGGTAAACAGGCACCCTCAAAATGTCCAGGTTTAGAGGAAGGGAATAAGGTAGAAGTGGGGGACGGTATTCATTGCCCTGGTCAGGAAACAAGGTTAGACAATGGACGTCTCTAATGAGTCTGTGTTATCGCACCTCTGTTCCTGGCTGATATGCAAAGATGGAGTACGGAAGCGCGGCGATAGGCATGGCATATCTACTCCTTAAGCAGTTTAGATTTACAAACCAGTGATTTGATCGAGTCACCAGCTCTAGAAAGATTGTCGACCAGAACTGAGCAGATCTTCCTCTCCCGTTAATGCCAAGACGTATAAGGTCAGTAGCACAGGTTTACATATTGGAGTTTTCCGTCACCTCCAAAGACGACCTGACCAGTACCGAGAGGGTTATCTACGCGCCTAATTTCAAGGCCACGTATTTCTACGCCCCGCCGCGTGGGTAGTTAGGATTAATGGACTTAATATCAAAGATAATTATTATCTGCTTTGAAGTTACACTCCTCAAAAAAGGATTAAGATTGAAAGATGCGGTTATTCGCACGTTTTGAGTGCGGCATGTATGAGTATGGGGTGTAGATTTAAGGTTAATATATACTAGGGTTCAGAAAAGATTAAATATAGTTTGTGGATTAATAAATACATTGGGATAATTAGATAATAAAGAAATGTGCTTTAAGTGTTAGTTTTCCTGTAAAGACAATCACTAGTACTTTTATCCATTTAACGGAAAGATATAGAGTTGCTACTTAATATAGATCTCCTTAGATCTAAGTAAAAACTATGGCTTAAAAGTATCCATTTCATAAATAAGCTATAAAATACCAATAAAGTTAAGCTAATGCGTGACTTAGCAATAGAAATCTATAGATGTTTAGTGTTTATCAATATATAAAAGGTCAGATTTTTAAAGTTAAGGACCAAGAGCTAAACCCCTCTCCCAATGTACGTCCAAGGTATGTGATTTTAAAACAGTTTGGGGAGAAGAGCAATTGGTTATTGGTCAAGTTTGAACAAGAGAAGATATAACTTACAAGAATAAAGTATTAACATATAATTAGAATATGCAGAGGTTTTGGGAGGATTTAGGTGTATAAGGATGTCTAATTATGTTTATCATGCGAGACAGACTTAGGAAGGCGTCTTGGAGGCAAAGCAACTAGCCTTTTAAATCCAACATTTAGAAAAAAAATTGCGCCGGTTATTTTAGTATCACACATCAGTAATCATATACAAATTAAATTAAGCATATGATTTCTACAACAGAAGCATAACAGTAGTAGTAGTAGTAGTAGTAGTAGTAGTAGTAGTAGTAGAATTCTAGTCTATTCCTCTTGGTATCGATATTTCCACACATTTAACTTCTACCACTCTGCCGTAAGGACTCTGACAGACATATGCACGGGCTTGGATTATATATTCGGAACACCCTCCCCTTGACTAGAGAAACAAAACTAGAATCAGACGATCAAGCCTTTATGTGCTTTAGACTTAACATGCAACATAATATTAGTTACTTGTATTTTCTCTACCGCTGTCCCTAGATCCAGGACTGTACCCTAATAAACACAGTTTCTGACCACAATCCCTGATGATTGTGTTACGAACGCCCACAGCCCACTTGGGAATGCTGATCATGTAGTGATAATAGTTGAAATCGCCCTAAACTCTAGAGCCAAAATGCAAGAGCCATTGTTCAAAACAACGAGATATTATAAAGGCTGACTGGGAAGCCATTGGGGATCTCATCATAGACGCCCATGGCGAAATATCTTTTCACTTTCTTCTGAACAGGGCGCAAATGAAACCACGGAATGGTTCAAAACCGCAGTTGAAGCATATGTTCCCACGCGGAGATTTTATAGCAAGCCCCACTCTCCTCAATCGTGTACTTCTACTTGTGCAGCTGCCATGGCGCAAAAGCAGCACATGTACAGCAGATTTAACCGACATAAATCCATTTCAAACAGACAGAAGTACATAGAAGCTAGAAGTAAATGTAAGAAAGAAATAACGACAGCTAAGAGAGAATTTACTGAAACCACCAAAAAACGCATCGAATCACAGAAATTAGGAACCTGTGACTCCTGGAAAATCTACAACAATGTAGTAAATAATGGGCAGTCAACAATTCCCCTACTATCCAACGATCATGAAGTTGTTTGCTCAGCAACTGAGAAATATAACATGCTTGCCAGTGGTTTGCCTCCAACTCCACCATTGTAATCCGACGTGTGTGTGGCTCCTCGACAATCGCCGACTCCCAACGTCGTGTACCGTGGATTTTTCGTTCGACTGTTCTTCTTTTGGCCGGATCGTCCTTTTCCCGTTGGCCATTGTCGATGAGAACACACGCGGTTCACAAAATAGAAATATGAACAAACAAAGAAAAAACACAAACGCCAATGTTCACATATAAATTGACTGTTGGCCGTGAGTGTGTGTGTGTGTGTGTGTGTGTGTGTGTGTGTGTTCCCCTGTTCTATCGATGTTACATTTGTCTATCTCTGTTTCACAATCAACTCTAAATGTCAAACTGTAGTCGTTATCAACTCCCATACGACGTCTAGCGCATCTAGTTGTCAACTGCCTGTTCAACTTCCATCCGCTCTCGAGCGCATCTCGATCTCAACTGCCTGTCCCCTCTACGTTGGTATCACTGGTCGCCCACCCCATCCTGGTTACCGGAAGCTGCCCTTCCCTGTTTTATCAGTAGGTTTCTATTGTTATGGTTGATTGTAGGATTTTTCCACTTTCTTTGTTTTTCTAAGTGATTTCCTATCCCTTTGTCTATTGCAGGATATTTCCGATTTCTTTGCCTATCCCCAACTCTAGGCACTTAGTGGCTCAAACCCACCCCAGAGGCACTTTATAGTACCACACACCTCCCATGCCCAACTTATCATTTATTACATAAATTACAAAATCACAAAATCATATCAACATCAATTACATAAAATTCGTACATATTACATGAATAATGAAACACTACAGATATGTCCTTCACTAAAAAAAAAAAAACAGAAATAAAAAAAGCAAGAATTCGGCGTATCATTTCCAAACCACGACCACAGGTGCGCACCCAACTCTCTCGGTATTCCAGGGGTATTTGAATACCCTTAAAAAAACTCTTCAAATCAATTCCTTTTTTTTTACTGGCTCCAGACAACTGGTACAGCTTTTCATAACAGAGAGGGAAAATCAACATCGCCCCTCCATCGAGATAGAAAAAAAAACAAGAGGAATCTTAACCACCTCTAAAATAACAGGCATTCCGCCATTTCGCCCCAACCTCCCAAAAATAAACAGGAGGAATTTTAAACAACTCTAAAATAAGAGGATTAAACTTGTTTCCTTCAATAACTACAAGAAACCATATCTACCACCAATAGCAATGGCCAAAGACTCTTTATCTGAAAGCACATCTTTTAAACTCGTCGGACTAACGTTCACGGGAAACATGAGTTGGAACAATTACATTGAAAGCATTGCCAGGACCGCTACGAAAAAGGTAGGATCTCTCTACCGTGATAGAAAGCTACTAACGCCCGAAAGTTTCCTGTACCTCCATAAGGCCACCATTCGCCCATGTATGGTTTTTTTTTGTCATATTTGGGCCGGTGCATCTGCTACTAGTCTCTCACTCCTAGACAAGGTTCAAAAGAGAGTCGCCAACCTAATAAGTTCTGAACTGTCAGCCATGCTTCAGCCTCTGTCCCATCGACGTAATGAAGCATTCCTCTGCCTGTTATACAAGTACTTAAACGGGAAATGTTCCGACGAACTGCAAGCACTTATACTCCAACCAGTAAAATCCCACCCCTTCGCAGTAGAGATCCCTAGATGTAAGAGAGCCTTCTACTCCAGTAGTTTCTTTCCCAGTACCGCTAGACTTTGGAATTCCCTTCCAAGTCCTGCTTCCCCAACTGTACTGATATGAAGAAGTTCACGTGTAACGTGAACCAACATCTTGCTGCCCAACTCCCCACTTAGGACCCCTGTAGCCTGTGTCGCTAATAGTACCCCCTATATCAAAGTGACAATGTGCCTTGTTTGGGGTGAATATGTAATAATATTTTTTTTTTTAAATACTACCCGGTTATACTGTCTGAAAATATTGGTTTCTTGGTGTAAAATGTACCAAATATTCATGTTATCATTATTTTAAACAGAAATGTTTAAAAAACTCAACCATGTTCCTCAAAGTCAAAAACAAAATAACATTTTTTCTCTACAAAACAATCAAACATCCTGAACAAATTGTTCAATTAATTGAACTTAAGGCCTAAAATATGTTTTCGAAAAATACTGGATTCAGCATTAATTACCATTAAAGGGTTGATACGCCGTTAAACCAAATCACCAAATGAAGCATCATGAATAAATATCTGGATATATGAAAGGCATTGGTTTCCCAGATACGTTTTGATATACGAAAGGCATGAAACATAAAAACTTGTTTCCAAATCTACTAGATTCACCAATAAATAAGCCGAAAAAATTCATCGCATGAATTCGAATATTTTTTTGTCGGCATTGGTTTCCTTGATACGTGTAATCGGAATAATTTCTCGAATGACATCGGGTAGTGATGGGAGAGACGATGTCAAGGTTGCAAACGTCTCATGTTAAAGTGATTTTTTTTTGGAAGAACTGAATACGAAATAAGAACACCCAGATCGCCAATTTGTGTGATTAATCACTCGGCCATCGATATGGTATGACGTAAACCAAACAACAAAGCCAAGCAACATGAATAAATATTTGAAAACTAGAAGCATATTTTTTTCGCAAAATTACTGGATTCGGTATTAACTAATACGACAGAGGTTGATATGATAGTCAAGATAACCAAACAAAACATCATGAAAAAAGTGAGTATATAAAAAAATTTGAAACATAAAAACTGTTTACAAAACTAATAGATTCGACATGAACTAACCCGAAAAAAGATTGATATTCCGTAAAACATAAAAACAAAACCACATGTCTACTAAGACATACCCAACTCACCTTAGCGCATGAATTAGCCGCCATTATTACTATCCGTAATTCAATTCACATAGAATTGACTGGCGACGAATCAAGATTAACCAACAAAGATTTTCCAATATAAATTTCCTCGTGATTTACTCAATGCAATTATTTAAAAAAAGATGAAAAACAGGAAGCTTTCATCCTGTTGTCGATATAATTGATGAAAGCGTGCAATTATAATTATATTTCAATACTGCTAGCTCCCCGCATTAGATATATACAATTGACTATTCAAAAATGGACATTTCTTGGGATTTCAGAATCGCTGTCGGTCTCATGGTGGTGGATATGTTGGCAAAGGAGATGGTAGGACGGGGAATGTGGTAAGGAAATCCGTGTATTTTCTGTTTAAAAAAGTGTACAAAAGAATTAAATATAAAAATTAAATCTCGCTAAATTCAAAGGCATTATTTTAAGGCTTAATTGAAATGTCAAGGCCGACATTCATTGTGAAACGAAATATGTTAAATTGATGTAAAGACAATCAGGAATATGGATAACACGTGACAACTTAGATCAATGGCGCCTATGTATTGATCTTATTTATGTATGCACATGGATGCATGCATATACTTACACATAATGTTTTGCTACAGATTTCTAAAAATAATGCGGAACAAACTTCATTATATATACACGCATTATATACATGTGTGTGTTTGTGTGTGTGTCAGTGTATATGTGGTTGTGAATGCAAACATTGATAAAATAGAAAATCTTTCCGTGACGTGTTCAAAAGGCGGATCTAATGTATTAAATTAAACATTGTCTTTCAAACTTCAACCGCTGTCACATTGTCGTGGTTTTGCATCCCTATGGTTGTTTTACAAGTACTTCAATGGACGTTGCTATGACGAACTTGTTGCATTTAAACCCGTCCTTCAATGTAACTAACCAAGTCGTCAATCAACAACATCCCATCCTTTTTTCTGTAGAGTTTCCCAGATGCCGAGCAATTCTCTATTCTGGTGTTTTTCTTCCTCGAACTTCTTGCTTTTTTTACTTCTCTTAAGGAGCCGTTTCCTCGATTGCACGTGTACACATTTTAATGCAATGTGAACAAATGTCCCGCTGCACAAGTTCCAAAATAGGATGGCTGTATGTGTCTGACTCCTGATCCATAGTAGGTCTTCGCTACTTAATGGAAATCCGCCTTATTTGGAGGTGAATATAAGTAATTAAAAAAGATAATTTTAGGATTTTCGCTTAATTTGTGTATGTTGTATGAGGCAAAATGCATCCTTTTCTAATTTATATTATCTTAGTTATGTTTTTTCTATTCTGCCCATTCTACTTTTCCTCCGAAATTCATTGGACAATTTGACTAAAATTTAGTAGTGACCTTTCTTATGATAAAGGGATAACGGACTTGGTATAAAGGACAGTTCGCTGCAAAATTAGGAATGAATAAGGCTTACTATGGATTAGGATCTAAGTTCCACTTTTTATCGGAAATTATTGGGCAGATCTGGTTGAAATTTTTATATAAGCTCTTGTTATGTTACGGTGCAGTAAACCAATTATTATTGTATCCGTACGATGCACAGTTAGGAATTTCTATGGATTGATTAGATTAGTATGTTTGGTTCAATTCTTCTCGGAAACTTCTAAGCCACTCTGATAAGGTGTAGCGAAAAAACAAATGTTATCCGTTTGTATTGAATGCAAACATGAACACAAATTTTACAACTCAGATTGCTCTATACAACAAAAGTTTCGTTTTATATCATCTAGTGGAAAAAGTAATCACGTGGTACAATAGGGAAAGTAGTGGCTGGTTACTTTTAATGCATCTAAAACCAAACTTCACTCTTTACATCATCAACATTCTGATTAACATCTGGCATCAATTGAAATGAATGGCTCTTGTCTTCAGGAGGCCTCAAGTTTTGACAAGCTTATGGGCTTGACCATTACTCCTGATCTTAAATGGAACACGTACATCAAATCTGTTGCCAAGGTTGCTGGAAAAATGGTGGGATCTTTCTATCGATCCAGTAGATATCTCACTGCTGATGCAATTCTCTATCTATGTAAGAGCCACGTACGTCCAAGGATGGAATACTGTTGCCACATCTGGGCAGCAGCTGCTAGAAAGGACTTATTCTGCCTTGATAGAGTTCAAAATAGACTTCGTAGCCTCGTAGGAGATGTCCTTTTCTCTTCCCTGCAACATCTATCTCACAGAAGAGATGTTGCGAGCTTGTCTTTGATGTATCGTTATTTTCATGGGAAGTGTTCGACTGAATGGACCTCCCTCGCCAAACTTTCACGAGAAACACTCGTCTAGCTGAAAACACTATCAATAATTCCCCCGACTCTTTATATGTGCCTAAACCGAAACGTAGATTCCATGAGCAAAGCTTGTTTCTTAGAACTGCACGCCTGTGGAATTGTCTTCCGTTTTCCTGCTTTCCGGCTGACTACAATATGGTTGCGTTCAAGTCTAATGTAAATAAGTTCTTGATGAGCCGTTCCATATAAGTTAACAAGTTTACCGAATTTTCATTACTAATGATTACTATATTGTCCAATTTCTACTGTACACTCTTTAACCCTTATCCTTGCGTGGCCTATTGGCCTTGATTATGTGGTGATGCATGTGTAAAAAAAAAACAGATAAAAATGGGAATTAAATTGTATACTCAGATTTCTGCAACAACCATTTTAATTAATCTAATGTTTTATAAAACAAAATAATTATGATTTTACTAATTTTCGAAACCAATATAGATGATACACTTTCTTTGCTCTGAAATAACATGCATGTTCTACTAAATGTTTCCAGTTCACATATACATGCAAAGGCAGACAACGTGCCAGGTGAATTTTCCGTTACATTATTATGTAGGTGAAAACAGAGAAACTTGGTAATTCAATTACTTAGCATTTTTTATATCGCCTCAAAAAACGCAGAAAAACGAGTTCTGCTGATACATAATAAAAATATAAGTGTAAAAATTTATTGTATTTCGTTTTGCAAAATTTATTATAGGCGTTTTTCGCAGAATACATAAAATGAATGTTACTAATTAATTACATTGAAGAATACACAATTTTAAGAATGTTTTCAAGTTCTTTTATTAAACGATGACGTTACTTACAAATTAAAAAATATATTGAGGAGGAGCATGTTTTAAATAAGAGTTAATTATTGAGTTTATTTAAATTCTTCGAACTTCTGTTCTTACATTGACAATATTCTTACTACCACCCGGCCGATGTAAACTCTCATCTTCTTCAGTTGTATCTTGCTGGATTGGGGAATGTTTATGTCGAACTTGGAAGTCGTTGAGGCATTTCGAACGGACGGCTTTATTTAATCAACAATACTAAAATACACTGATACTGTCAATCAGAATTGATGTTCTAATAATTCGTAATTGTAGTTTTAATATCACCCATAGTGAAGATGGAATTTTTAACCCCCGGAAATCTTTCATTTAAAACTTATTAGTACTCGGCACTTTTATTCGTTGTGCCACGGGTTTTATTGTTTGTGGTTTTCTAGAAAAAATACATTAGGATTATCATGTTAATTCATATTTCAAATTATTACGTAAAGATCGGCAATCATAGGTGGGGCGGCATAATGAAACACTAATAATGATATGTCTAGCTTGAATGTATACAGAATCTTTACAATACACAACACGCACACACACACATACACACACGCACACACCCACGTGTTGAACAAGCCAATTTAATAGAATGCCTCTGTCTGTATTTATTGCTTTTTTAATGTATGCGAATTGTGCATTGTGCTTGACGCTCGGCGACCACTAATTCTTATATCGACACAGGAAGAATAAGTAGATGAAAAGAAAATATACACAAACACATGCGTTTATAGCTAGAGAGAAGTTTAAATTAGTGGCAGAGTCACGCATGTTTACTAATATATTTAGCTTTGTTATTAAGACGTTTGCAAAACATTTTGGCAACTTATGAAGAAAATGAATTGTCTAACAATTTAAGAAAAAATCCTGTTAACAGCATGGTTATTATCCATAAATGCAAGTTCCAATAAATATCCGAAGCTTTAATAATTAGGACAAGCATGTGATCAATAGTGCAATCGATTTGGTCGAACTCGTAGGTTGAACAATAAAATAAAATTAAAAATTAAAATCTAAAAGTCTGAATGGAACGATTTGAAGTGCACACATACCATATCCCATGCGATTCACTTATACACATACCATATCCCATGCGATTCATCGTTGCATATTGTGCACTTATGTTGACAATTGTTTTTAAATTAACGTCGGAATAACCCGTTCATTTAACTGGAAATATCTTACCATAATATCATATACTTACACATTTATTGATTAAGATAACCAGCGCTGACGAATTAAAACAAGTAAAATGTAACATTTTATACAGAAAAAGTATTGATTACTTATCGTCTGATATTCAGCGAAAATCATTGCCTTTTGAAAGGTATGTCACGAATAGTAAAATGCCGCAATCCTTATCCGTTATCTTTAACAACACACACACACACACACACACACACACACACACATATATATATATATATATTCGCATATATATATATAGTTTGTTTGTGTAAATTAATGTAAGTATATATATTTATTTCAATAATATATACATATATATATTTTTATACTGCTGAAATAAATATTGTATCTTCAGCTCCCACACCCGCGATCGAGCACTTTATTGAATTTTTCTCATCGCCTCCTGACACACTATATATATATATATATATATATATATATATATATATAGCATATCTTTATATATATAGAATATATCTGAGTATTTTATTTAAAACAACTTGTACATTCCAGTATCTGTTGAGCGAATTTTGATTGCAACAATCTGGTCACGTCTAGTGTAAAACACGACAAGTATCATTACTTCCGTCTAGTAAACGAATATTTAAGAACAAAGCAATGAGAAAAAATCACTGATATGAAATGATTAATCCTATTAAAATAAAAACAACGCGCAATTCTTATAGGAAACGTGATATCTTTTTCGATGTAACGTAAAACAGCAGGCAGGGACTAACTTTACTACGATTTCCATTTTTCCCCCTGGATCTTTCTTTAGTGAACAGTATTTAAGATTCGATTTGTTTCAATTAGTCAATGTGTATCTCAGATACGGCATAACCAGATTGATAAAGCCATAGTGCATTCACCTCACATTTTTTAATGATAAGTTATGCTGTTTATGTAGAGTCAGATTTTTCTTAATTGCACTGACCTGATGGAGTACTGCTACAAAATATTGGCTGATATATCTATTACTTATCTTTCACGTTTAGACATTGTCTAGAAAATTTTTTTCCACCCAATAGAACCTGCATCATCAAATCAACTTGTCCGAGCTCCAATCTCTGGTCCCCCCTCGCCAATCTTTCACGAAAGACACCCGTCTAGCTGAAACTACAGTAGGTAATTTTACCCACTCTTTATCTGTGCCTAAATCAAAACGTAGATTCCATGAACAAAACTTCTTTCTTAGAACTGCACGCCTGTGGAACACTCTTCCGTTTGCCTGTTTCCCACCTGACTATAACATGGATGTCTTCAAGTCCAACATAAACAAATTCCTGATGAATCGCCCCTTTAAGTAAGACACTTTATCAAATCTCCAATACTAACTATTACTACAATACTATTCCATTGACTACTGTACACGCAATAACCCTTATCCCCGAGTGGCTTCCGGGCCTTGATAAGTGGTGACCTCCATGTAAAAAAAATCAACTCGGATAATTTTTTTCATCGCTTCAAATTTGCATTATTAGGCATGAATTTTGAAACTTGAATTTTGAAAGGCCAAACGCTATTCATCTGAAGACTGTCAAACAGGGTAAGTCCTAGTTCGATTATAACTAGCACGCTGTGCTCTCTGTATTTTAATAGAATGTGCGCTGACAAACTCGTAGCACTGTGCTCTCCCGACGACAATACTCCCGACTAATTCTACAAAGAGTTAAATTCCACAGTTTCACTACAGATACTCCCAGATGATAGAAAGCTTCCTGTTTTAATAGTTTCTTCCCTGAAATTGCTAAAATTTAAAAACCCCTCACGCTCTCCTACCTTCCTGACTGCTCTGTCAAATTTAAAGTGTAATATAAAAAGATATTTCGCTGCTCAATTCCTACATCGTCTTTACATAGTCTCCTTATAGCCATTGTCTAAAATAGTATTTTTAATGTCCGGCTTGTACGTGTTAGGAGCAAATATGAGAATAAATATAATTATTTCGTGGTTTCCGCTACAGTTCATAATTTAAAAATGAATGTCAAAATAAACTGTTTATAGAGGTTTAATACAATTGAAATATCATTGCACAAAATTTGTGTACTTACATGGTCAGGCATTTCTTGTTGCAAGTGAGTAACATTGATGAATAACAGCAATGCTATTTCAATATTTTCTAGAGAAAAAATATGTATTACTTCTTTCATGGGAGACAATGAAAATTATTGTTCTTCCGAAATTATGCACAACTTCTGAGGGGCAATATGCGAAAATCCCCGTTTGTTATCTAAAAAGATATAAGCCTTACATCATTTAAGAAATAATCTATGATTCACACTAGGAGTTTGTTTATAGTAGACATGCTTTGAGCACAGCCAACCTCAATCTCTCATTCCAACTTTCATCCAGCGGCAGGACAAGGTCGAGACAGCTGAAGTCCATGTTGGATGCAGGAGCTGCCGAAAGCGAATGTACTCGTACACACAACGATTGGCAAATGGACAGCATCTGGTTCAACGCGGCTTTATTTGAGTAGGAGAGGTGCCGGGAACGTGACTGGATGTGGAAGGGAATGAGCAAAACAAAAGCTATTATATACTGCTACCCGCTACCCGCTACGCGTGTGTACCTAGAGAAAAAAGGCAAATACTATGGGGAGTAGTATCTAAGGCGAGTGCTGCATCTATGACAATTTATTTAGATACAGTTCTTAATCGAAGGTGAACGGTAGAAAAAAATTAGTATCTAATGTAGTGTTGTAAAGCTAATCTGAGGTACATTAAAGCCTAATCACTGGACTCTAACGCGAGGGTGTCACGAATATAGACTCCGAGTATGTGCATATATGAGTCCTTACGTCATGTTACAGCTATTAAAAGATATTGAGGGGTGTGGGTTAGTATAAATTAATAATATAAGTCCGGGAATTTTACTAGTAGGGACGATTGTACATCAATAAATTTCTAAACCCACGGATATTTGTGAATGTGATCCTTAAGAAAGGAGTGAATTGTTTTGGGTTTTTTTTTTCGGTTGGTGTTAATTTTAACGTTTTGTTTTTGTTTTTTTGTTTTCGATATCATTTTCTTTGATTGTTTTAGTTTCGGGGTTAGAATGAATTGTGGGAATTCGGCCAGTTTGTCAAATATGCATAAACAAGTAAACTATACCTCGAGTTATTATCTAGATGTTTGTGACCTAAAGAAAGCCCACTGAAGATAAGTGGGTCCTTTTCATATGCGACCCAATATTATAATCTGTACCATTAATCTTTCAAACAAGAGCGGTCCAGACTATTTGCTTGAATATAAATGGTAAGCAGGAGTCATTTATTTAATCCGTTTAAGAGCAGAGAACGAAAGTAATGAAAGAAATAAAATAATTTAGGGACAACATTAACTTTCCTAATAAGGTAATAAGGGCAAGAACTGTGTGACTCCGCTAAGTACCTCTGATTATTTTCTTACATGGTAGTCACCACTTATCAAGGCCCGGAAGCCACTCGGGGATAAGGGTTATTGCGTGTACAGTAATCAAGGACATAATATCGTATTAATCGTTAGTAACTGAGATTTGATAAAGTCTCTTACTTAAGGGGTGGTTTATCAGGAATTTGTTTATGTTGGATTGAAGATATCCAAGTTGTAGTCAGGTGGGAAACAGGCAAACGGAAGAGAGTTCCACAAGCGTGCACTTCTAAGAAAGAAGCTTTATTCATGGGATTTACATTTTGATTTAGGCACAGATAAAGAGTGGGGAAATTTATTGACAGGGAGAAAATTATTGACAGTGTTTTCAGCTAGATTATACACCTGCATTTAGATAATAGACAAGAAGGGAGGGTCATAGCCAAGTGACAGGGAGAGCTGACCTACTGTTTAAGAAATTTAGTTCTGCAAACCGTACAATTAAAGTTAGCTGCACTAGGAAGATTGTCACCTAAGACTAAAGAGGCTCCCTCCCACAGTAGTGTTGTGTCATGACGCGTAACTTCGGTAGCATTGGTTTTCCCATATTGTTTTTCTTCTCATAAATAGATTATCTGATAAGGTCTACGGATCAATCACACAGGGAAGGTAACTCCACGCCTGAGTTATAAACTAGGTATGTCCTCGTCAAGGCAAGGAAAATATAAATAACAAGTACCTACTTCATAAAGTTTTTCTGTATTCTAAAATGTCTAAAATCATAGTATATAAGTTCACTTTTCAAAATAAGTTTTAAAGTATATAAAAATAGAGAGCGTGGGGAAACAACTAATTAGTTTTTATTAATTTGATTTAAAAGAAATGATTTAGATTGTGGTGAAAGATACAAAAATAATATTAAGAAGATACAAAGATAGAATTAAAATGAGATTGGAGGTAGATAAGGATTTAAAGTATGCGAAACATATATAGACATTTATATTGAAGTCACACAAACTTATTCATTTTAACTCTTAAGCTAGAAATGTAATTTTTTTAATTATTTACATTATTGAAAGGAGACAACATTGATGAAGAGGATGGTGTACTAAAATCTCTGTGTTCCGTGATCAGACCCATAACATGATTCCTGCTAAGAGTATTTAATTCTAAAAAGAATGATGAAACCAATGCTGTAATGCAACACGAAACAAGTATCCAAGGAATGTATTATCACGACAACTCATAGATTCTAAAAATTAATACTTTTGTTAAGAAAGAAAATCATTACCTAAAGTTCTAGCATTCTAATACATATACAATCGCGAGATTCCCATATATTTCACTAATTTTACATAAATGATAAACAATGGTAAAAATCACGGATTGGCTTTCAGATAATATGGATGTCATATCTCTAATGAAAGTTTGTGTATATTATTTGTTTGTTTATTTAGATGGACTCCCTATGGACATTTAATTTATATTATAGTGAAAAGGAATGTTGCTTTCATTTAATTTTACCCTGTGATGTTTCTTTGCAGAATATGCTTGTCTTGCTAGGAAGAGATTAACGCACACCAAACAGCAACATTGTCGCTTAGCTACTAGCTACCTTAAGTATATAAACTTGCATTTTCTTACTGACATTGCATCTTTAAATGTAAGATGGCAAGTTGCCAGTCGTTATAGATAACAAAAGCAATCAGTGATGAATGGCATCCCATACACAGACATGTAACAAGATCTCAGGAAGATACCAGATATACTTATATAGTTAGATCACAGGAAAGATTGTTAATTTTTATATCAGTCTAGTGTATGTATAAGAGCTAGTTTATATTGGCATTGCGAGTATCGTTTCAAAGATATCCATGTAAAATCAGATTATAAACCAATATTGTTATATTCTTCCTTCATTATTTCTTCGACCGGAAAACAGAAAAGAATTTGCCGATTCTGCAAGTAATTAACTTGATCCGATTTGTAAGACGATAGAACGACGACAACACGCAGCGTTTTCAGTGCAATATACTACGATACAATATCAGTAACTAATGTTCATGCGATATACGTTTTGTTTTTATAAATTACTCATTGTAAATATGCTTAGCTTAGTCTTACTTCAGTTTTCTAGTGCGTTTGAACAGATTAATGGTATGTGCTAAGCTGTCTATGTATATACTAGCAAGACTAATCGCCGTTGCACATGGAAAAATTGTTACATAGTTTTATTAAAATTTCTATCTTTCTATGTCTCTCTATCTTTATCTCTTCCCTTCTCCTTCCCCACCACTTCTTTCTCCTCTCGTTAACACATTACTCTCGAGTTCGGCATAAACATACATCCAGACACACACACATAAAAAAGAGTATTTTATATAATATGAAATTATATTCCCCCACCGAAGAAATCTGATCAGTGTGTCATCGGAGATTGATTAATTTCTGTTAAATATTAGATATTCTACATCCGGGGCACAACTGATCAAGAATATACCAACGTTGTTTTGTTGTTCGGAAACTTTTAGCTGTACATATACATATTCAAATAGGTTATTATAAGTTTTACAATAACTCCCGAAACATCTACGTCAAATTAGTTGATATATCCAAACAAGCTATATACGAGATATCGTCGCAAAAAGACAGGTGTTTTGCCGCCAAAGTGTGGCTCATATATCAAGATATTTTTAATGGGGAAAGTAGAATGGAACATAGAATTAACTTGATGCTTTTAGGTATTTATAGGAAAACATTTATCAATATCCAAAGGTCACTCGTTGATAACAGTTAATGAGCTTGTCAAACAGATTGCAAAACAACAATGTGATGATTAGTAACTGTGTTTGAGATTGAACAGAATTGGATTATTGAAAAGAAAAACACAAACAACAAATTGTAAGTAGTGTTTAAGTCGACCATGTTACAGTAAGCTGGGAAATATGCCTGAAATAATATGTTTCACAGTTGGATAGTTCTTAGAAAGAAAAGTTGCTTATGGAAGTATATCAGGTAAACAAAGTGAGAATATAAATTATTTATTATTGTTTAAGCTAGGGTAGTTCCAGTTATAAAATTAGATGTTATTCGTACCAGTGAAAGGTACGTCCTTGGCAACCCCTCTGATAATGTCTGTGTTACTTTCAAGCTGCAGTATAGTCCTGTTCTGCCCTATGGTATCCACTATATTTTAACTAGTACATGTGATGACATACCCCATTGCATCTAAATGGGGTAGATATTGCCTGAAAGGATAATACAATAAGTAACGAACACAAAATACACTAAATCTCAATTATTTGTTTCACGTACACTGTATTGTATAATAGAAGACTCGGGAGAGCCAAAAGTGTTTCTTACTATAGCAGTTTCTTATATTCAACGAGTCAAATTATTTCCAAATCATATTCCAGAAAAAAGCACACGGGGTGCTATTACATTTGTTTAAACTGTTTCAAACCGATGTTTATTTATTGGCATATAACGTGACAAAATTTTGCCCCAGCAGCATATTTCGTTTCACTGGTACTTTTCAAACATCTTTTCTATGTACCCAGAAAAAATAATATAAATATTTGAAGAAAGTTAATGCGCAACAAAACAAGGTAATAATTTATAGACTACGTGCAAAGTCAGTAAAATGCAAACTTATTTGCACGTACAAGTACATGGTTTTGTAACCAAAGACGAGGTAGTTAATCAATTTGTACTTACAAATAATTCATTTAATTGAGACTTATCGCATAAAATAATTAGTATTATATATTAGTGTGTAGAATTCTTCTAGTTGTTCGATCAGACAATCCACAGCTAAAGTAAGTTTTCGGGTTGAATTTGAAGGAAGCTTAGTAACAGAGAGCCTCACATCTCGAATACTGCCTGGCGTTGGAACGCTTCGAAGCCTACCATATGACTTTCTTTTATATGCAAAACATGTAGCTTTGAAATTTGAAACTCATAGCTGCATTGATTTTCTGCAACAGCATCATGTCATAATGAACTTGGAAAGCGCTGTGTGATGCAGTTACAGATTCACTATTCTTCAAAAACATTTCTCCATAAAAACAGGATGTGCACCAGCCAAAGCATATTCCTTAATTAAGGAACCTGAAAAAAGTGTCAAGTTATTAGCGAACTGAAAAGCATCATTTACACTTGCATAAGTTCATTAATAACATGTAGTTGAAAGTTTAAAATGTGGGGGTATTTATGCTGTACCTTGAACGTAATTTTGTTATTATATTTCTTAGTTTGATAGTTCCCTGAGTCAGAATATTTAATATATTAAACAAAATGGCAAGCAAATAATGCGCACACACACACACACACATACCTTCACATATATGAATATTTACGTGTGTGTGCGTGTGCGTAATTATAAGTAAATAACAATTTTCTGCATGCTAATAACCAAGATATTTTAACAAATCCATTTTTTTTAACAAAACTTATATTTAGGCGAATTTACAGGTTATGTCGTTCACTGGGCACAGCTAATATTTCCTTTGTGGACAAGTAAAACAAAGCTCTCAACCAGAAAAATGCAAAGAGATGTAAATTTTACAATTTTGTTTTTCCTTTTCTTTTCTTTCTTTGTCTTCATTGCGCATTCATACTTGATAAGACGTAGCAAACGCACACACGTAAATACGTCCATGTTCACAGATACCGGAAGAGGGCAGTCATATTTGTCTGGAGAATATTCGTTTTCTTTGTTCTCTTATTAATTTTCCTTTCTTTATACATTTGGTCTAGAGATAAAATAGACTACTAATGCCAACAAATACGATCGCTGTAAGCAGTACACGGTGGTCTAACTAGAAACAATGAATTGTAGTTCGCGGGTTTCACACTTCATAGTAGGCTTATAGATGAGAATGACTTCCGAAATTTTCCCACATAATATCCTAACATAAAAAAAAAATAATGGGATTTACTTAACTTTTAAAATCGTGTTGTAAACTCAGTACATAATTGCAACGATTTTAGTTTAGGTTTATACACGATTTTTAGTCGACTAATTACACGCACACATACGTATAACACCCCAAATATTATTATTTTTTCTCCTCCTCTGCAACCGCCACAAAGACTTTTTCTCCGCCTTTTAATATAATCTATTAGCACACTGACTGAATATATAACGCTTATATAAAATTAATACACCAAATCCACCTTGAATCACTTCCCCCCGGCAAGATCAAACTAACGCTACAACTATTTTACTCATAGTTTTTCTGACAATTATCTCTAACCAAATCTTATCCCGCAAAATCTAATACTTAACACCTATTAAACTTCACCCCAATTACCAATTAGCACAAATTATACCAAGAATATGTCCTCACCAATTTAAAGCCAAAGCTTAATGAAAAGTAACTTAGAACCCCCCTCCCCGGGCCTCAAACCTTAAACTAAAAAATAAGAACCTTTAAATATTCTCCTGCTCTCCCCCTTCTCAATCCCCTCCACGAATCGAACGAATTTAAGCTCCCCCATAATATAAAAACAACACATATAAACGTATGCAATTAAAATAATACTAACCCATTCAATCCAGAAATATTTATATTTAAATTTACTAAAAAATACTTCACGATAAGGGCAACCAGCTCTTTTCCTCATTATCCCCCCCGTCATCCATACCCACATACTCCCATCTCCCATATAAATCTAATGACTGTCAGTTAAGGTCGATCCAACCACCCCTACACCTTTGCTTAGAGCATTCTTTCTACCCCACCCCACCCGCGACTACTAACTTACTCTAATCTGCATTCAAATTGAAAGCAGCTGAAGCGCTCACCTCTGGCTATTCCGACACAGTTATTGAACCCGACCCGATTCTGCTACTCCATACGCAAAAGACGAATAAGGACTACATTTTATCAACACTAACTAAGGAATACCCATGGAACCATATAACACAAGAGAAACGCGGAAATACAAACACCACTCTTGAAGCTAACGAAACGAAATCGCATTATCATCTTTTAACGGACAGAGGTAATGTCTCTTTTTTCCACATCTCTATGAGTAATAAAAGAATTCATCGTAACGCCACACAGGAAGAACCCTTTTATCGTTTATAAACGAGCATATATGTAATCGGTTGTTTATATCTTGCTTGTTCAAAAATGACATAGATCACTGGTCCTTGCAGTCGGGAAATTCAGGAAAATATTGTTGACTTTTGCAGACATTTTCTTGTCGTGGAGATTGGTATCCCCCGGGGTATTGTCTACCGAACTCTCTGCTTTGCCGACTAATCCCATATATATATATATATATATATATATATATATATATATATATATATATATATATATATATATATATATTATTCCTTTGTGCCTCATTCTTGTATGCATGAACCCTAGTAATCAAACTCTGCCCCCATTTAACTAAATTTTCAACTTAGTTATTTATTTCTTTATTTCTATTCTTTTATCTTTTTGTTTTTTAATTTCTTATTTTCATTTTTCCTTTTCTTTTTCTTTTTACTATACTCTTCATCCTTTATCCCTTAATTTTAACTTCATATGTTACTTTTGACCTTATCTTTATCTTTATCCCTTCATTTTATTTACCGATTAGCTATTATTATTATTATTATTATTATTATTATTATTATTGGCTCACATGGAGTTTTCACACAAGTCATCAGAAATCTGATTCAAACCTGTAGTGTTCTCTTGTAGCTGAGTGACACAACACCTCCTTCGATAGCATTTGCAAATAAATTTGCGTCATAACAACAGCCTCTTACCATTGATTTCTCGCTGGCAACGGCTATTGGCCTATACTGGAATTTGAGTGGCACAAACCATCCAAAAGATCCCAGTTCTCTTTGCGCTTGTCCAGTGGAGGTCTGGTCAGCGCTCTCTCCTCGGTCTTTCCATCCTCCTTGAGCCTTCTTGGCTCTTTGCTATCACTTTTTTGGGGGTAATGGTGATGAGACAATGGGATGGGGATGCGTGATGGGGATGTAGAACTTATAGATATGCAGCTTCAGTGTTCTTCATTCCCTGTAACGCCTGGTAATTATATTGTATGCTTGTATTATTATCCGCATTCAAGGGTTTTCCTTAATATTTCAGCCGTTTTCATTATCGTTAGCCGTTGTACTTTTGCAGTCTTTCCTCTGATTCCAATTTCTCCCATTGTTTTTTCAATGTTTTCGGAATTGTTTCCAGTGCTCCTACTGTTATAGGTATTATTTTGATTTTCATCATCCAAATCCCTTTTAACTCACTGGCTAGCTCTGTGTATTTGCTCTGTTTCTCATTTTCTTTCATGCCCACTCTGTGGTCAGCTGGGATAGTAAAATCTATAGTTTGACAGGAATTTTCTTTCTTGTTAATTATTACGACATCCGGTCTTCTTGCTTGGATGGCTTTGTCCGTCTGTATGTCCATGTCCCATAAGATTTTGTGGTTCTCATTTTCGAGTATTGTTGCGGGTTTATACTTGTACCATTTGTCTGTACGTTCAAAATGCAACCATTTGCACAATTCCCAGTGCACCCCTCCACTTTGTCGTGCCTTTTTTTTTAATTCCTTTAGGGCCAGTTTTCTGCATTCACTTACTGTATGGTTTATCATTACCTCTCTTTTTCCACAGAGTCTGCATTTGCTGTTTCCTTGTGTTTTATCGAACTTTGCTTTGATATGGTTGGTTCTTATCAAGTTATCTTGTGTTGCAGTTATTAGAGATTCAGTTTCTCAGTTGATATGTCCTTTTCACATCCATCTCCGGGTGTTTTCGTTATTCTCATCTTTTGTCTCATGACTCTTCCGTGGATTTTTTTCGCTTCCCATTTTTCTTTTCTAGTTTTGTCATTTGTCTCTCAGTTTTCTGCTTTGTTTGTTTGTTTTTTTCAATGTCTCTCGCTGCCATAATTATCCTTTCAGTTTTTTGCATTGTGTATTTTTCTTGTTTTTTTGTGTTATTCAGACAGTCTTCTATGCAGACCAGTCCTCTCCGTCGTTTTTCCTTTTCACGAAGAGTCTGTCAATATCGTCCTTTGAGTGTAGTGCATTATGTATGGCCATGCGTTTCCTGGTCTTCTGATCGAGCTGTCTTTTGTCCACCCTATAAACGGTCCAAAGGATCTTACTAGTGATACTGTCCATGTATTTATACCTTTTATTAGGTTTCTGCTATATAATTTCGTTTCCAGGAGTTTCTTGTTCTCCTGAGGTATTCCTTTCCAATTCTCTCTTTCATTTCTGTTGCTTTGATATTTGGTATTCATAGTCGTCTCGTTCCCCTAGTGCCCTCATCTCCGTTTGGTTGGGTAGTTCCATGCATTCTGTCGTTTCTAGTTTTCCCTTTCTTATAACTAGTAGTGCGCACTTTTCCATTTCAAATTCTATTTGGATATCTTGGCTGGTAGTGTAAATTAATGTCTCTAGCCCCTTTTCGGCCTTGCAAAAAGTTTCAAATCGTCCATGTACTTCAGGTGGTTCATTAGTTTTTTCCTTGTATCCGGCTTGGCACTTTATCAGAATACTATTCAAGGGCATCATGGCTATGATGAACAATAATTGTGATAGTGAGTCTCTTTGGAAGATTCCTCTTTGTATGTTAATTTCTGTTATGTGTTGTCCATCAGCTGTCAATTCCAGTCTCCATGTTTTCATTGCTTTTTCTATTACGTTGATGATCCCGCTTGGTATTTTATACATTTTTAGGCATTCTATTATCCATGCTTGGGGGATCCTTTCGTACGCTTTTTTGTAGTCGATTCATGCCATGGCTAAATTCTTTCTCCTCCTTTTTACCTCCATTAGGATCTTTTGATTTATATATAGCAGATTATGTGTTCCTCTTTTTCCTTTTGGGCATCCTTCTTTTCCTCGGGGATCAGTCCACGATTATTTAGTGAGTTTATTCCCTCAGTTGTGCTGTCAATTATGTTATTATTATCATTGTTGCTATAATTAATATTATTATTATTAGTAGTAGTAGTAGTAGTAGTAGTAGTAGTAGATTTCCCCCTATTATCTCACCACGCAAATCATCTACATCCAAAATTATTTTGTGTCCTTTTATACACCTCCAAAAACTGTGCTATCCAATCCTTTTAACTCTGCCTTATACCCCAACCCCCTTCCTGTATATCTAATTACAAAGAAAACTTAGAATTATCGCTAAATATTATCTAAAATATATTGGTATTCTGAAATCTATTATTATAGTCTTAAAACTATTCACTCAAACCCACCCTATAACTTGCCCCTTGAACTCACATCCGAAGCTCCCTCGTCTCACTAAATCAAAACCCTGGAACAGGACGCCCCATGTAATCCCTCTTGTTCAACCCTACTTAGAATACACCCATTCACCCTTTCGCTTGAAATCATCACCATAATACCTCTCTCAAAATTATACACCGCTTAGTGCTGTTGTCGTCTCGGTTGCATCTGTCAATAACGTGCCGCTGCATAGATAATTGGCATCTTACACACAGATAAAATAGAATTACTACCCATCCACACTATACCTCCCCTTTAGCCTTAAAACATTTACTACATACTTTAAAGACTATAATAAAGACTCTATACACCTTTCTACATTATACTCTATATAATACGCACCTCATTTTTTTAGAATTCGATAAAACTCTTCCCAACATCATCTATAATTTAAATTGATCTAATTCGTTCCCAATGAATCCCACACCAGACACCGCATCCCCACTATGTTACTTAGCATCTTCTCTACTCTTCTGATGAAAAGCATTAGGCTTTGAAATGCCTTGGTTTAAAGATTCCATTCTACCCTCCAACTAATTATTTCTATTCCCCTATTGAATAAATAACCCAATCTATATTAACCAATATATAGATTTTTTTTACTTCATTTCTCATTCCTTTTCTTCTCCTATATATATATACTAGCAAAATACCCGTCGTTGACTGGGTTCAAAATCATCCTACAGAAAATGGACTCTGATTTATAAAAGTACAATAGGTTATGAAAAGGAAGAGATGTAAATAGATAGCTTCGAATTTGGGGGTATCAAAACCAAAGCAAAACATGATGAACCCTATAAGTTATTATACCATACCTGTTCACACTGAAACACTTATTACAATATTTTGTGGATCTATATTTTAAAAAAACTTTGTGACATATTTCCATTCTATGGAGGTCAGGTGCGAACGAACACCCCTAATTTTATCATACCATATTTCTTTAAACTGAAACATAATTATCAAAGTATACTTACACAGATAGATATGAAAAGTCTATATTAAAGTTTGTGCCTATTTCCATTCCGTGGAGGCCAGGCGCGAACACATGCCCCACAATTTTATTATACAATCCCTTATCAAAGTATTATTACGTACATCTATATCAAAAACACTTGCAAACGGTTTTTTTTTTTAATTTTTTATTTCCATACTTTGTGGACCGGGTGCGAACGCAGACCCCTCAATTTTAATGAACCACCGTTCTGCCAGATCAAACTTACCCATTCCTGTGTCTCGATACATCTTCTATCATTATATGCAATCAGTTTTTTTTTTTTTAATAGCCAACCTTATAGGAGCCTATTCCTGACCAGACACACACGCACACAGACATGCAGCTGTATACAATAATATATATATGTATGTATATATCTAAAAAAGTGAACGTGTATGTGTATTTGTGTGTGTGTGTGTCTCTGTGTGTGTGTACATTTCCCTACGCAATAACGCTCTCAATTTTAAGTCTATAGACTCGAAATTTCGTATAGAGGGTACTGAGATGTGACAAAATAATTGTGATCGGCCAGACATTTGGCTGTTAAGGAGTCAAAGTTCACCGATTTGACCTTTGAGAACTCTACCAAAACCTCCGTCAATTCGGTGTCTAAACACCTGAAATGTTAGATATAGGTTTCTTGGACAATGATCAATATTAATAACTTGATTTGAGCACAAACCAATAAATTTTAAGGGGTCATAATAGGGGTCAAAGTTTAAATATTTGACCTTTGCGGTCTCTACCAAATTACTCAGATAATTTCTGGTCTAAACATTTGAAATTTTACATAAAGGATATTCAGAGATACGGCAAGCTTTTTCATCGGGTTGGGTGGAAAATTTTTAGTTACTAGTATATAAATGTATGTATGTCTGTATATCTGCCTAAAACTTTCAACATAGGTGACGTATTTTACTAAGATCACTATCGTTTTGAAGTTCGACCTTTCAAGCGATATATATAATTTTAAGGGGTCATAATAGGGGTCAAAGTTAGCAAAAATGTACGGCTTTTTTTATTCTCCACATACACATCGAAACACCCGGGCAAGGCCGGGCTGAAATGTTAATATATATATATATATATATATATATATATATATATATATATAGTAGCGTCCAAAACTACGGGACAAAATTTTAACACCTAATATTTGTTAGAAATAACAACTGTGAAAATCTTAAGTTGTGACAACTGGTAGTCGTTATCTTCCATAATAACATACTAAAATTTGAATCATTTGCAAAAGATAGAAAAAAATTATAAACATCTTTTATTTATTTTCAAAATAGGAACGTTCAAAAGTAAGGGACAAAATTGATGTAAATATAATACATATATATATATATATATATATATATATATATATATATATATATATATATATATATATATATTATATTATATTATATTATATTAGAAAATTGTTCCCAAAGGTTTAATATATTAAAATTTATGTAGCAATGTGCATATATCAATAAAAGTTAAGCCAGGTAAATTGACTCAAATATTAAACAACGTGGTTGACATTTCTGTAATCAAGCATTCATATATACTTGTAAAAATCAAAACAACATGGGGTAAGATTACATTATATTTGTATTTTTTTCAAATGTTACAATTGTTTCGACATCAGCTGGATACTATTAAAATGTATGTTGTTAAAATTTTCTTAGTTGGCATCTCACCAGTCTTATAGAAAGAAATACAATAATTAGTTACCCTGTATTTTTTCAAACGTCTGATGAGATGCCAACCTCGAAAATAGTTTAACAATATAAAATTTTAAATTGTCTAGTTGATGTTGAAACAAATCTAACATTCGAAAAAATACAAATATGATGGAATCTTTTTTCTTGTTGTTTTGGTTGTTGCAAGTATATACACACACACACACACACATATATATATATATATACATATATATATGGGGGTAGGTCGAACTCGGAACTGTACAAAGTGGCATTTGAAGAAAGTTGCAAATTATGTCAAAACTTTGTATTTTGTTGAGCATTCCAACTTAAATAGCAAATAAATTCAGCTTTTTATTACGGTATCGGTGTCACTCCGGGAATATATCGCTTAAATAAACCCGATTGTTAACAAACAAAAACAATGCAATACGTTATAATAAATATTTTAACGTTTATTATTCCGCATTTTAAGAAATTAAACGAAAATATCAAAAATAAAAACGAAATAAAACGTTATGATATTTGATTTTATATAGAAATATATATATATATATATATATATATATATATATATATATATATATATATATATATATATGGAAGTTTTATTTTTTGGGTAATTAGAAGAAATCACCGGTTGAAGTTACGACCGCATGCCTGTTTATGTTTACAGTTTAATTTTTTACTAAACTCTTGAATTATCTCTACACTTTACTTTCTCTTTAAATATCGCTCAAATTTTTCATTAAAATAGACTTAAATATAAAAATAAAACGTATATAATTATTCTGAATTGTTTCTATCTTAAAAAGATAGTGTTTATTCATTAAAAAAACTTTACTGCGAGCGTGTTCCTGTTTACATTTTTAATAAACTGTTGAATTATCTCGGCACCTGATTTTCCCTTTAAATATCGCTCAAATTTTTCATTAAACTAGCCTTAAATATAAAAATACAACATATACACTTATTCTGATTTGTTTCTGTTTTTTTTTTTTAATAGTTTTTGTTCATAAAATAAAAAGTTACCAGCCGAACTCATTTTTCTCTTTAAGGTAAGTAAACAGCACTTCAAGTTATTGTATTTATTTCAAATTTTATCAAATTTATTTTTTAAAATTTAGTACTTATGCGCTTATGTTACCGTACTGAAATAATAACCTTATTATTTAGAAAACTATTTTAAGATCGAATTTAACTTGAAAATATGATTTTTAAAAATAGCACAGTAACATAAGTGCATAAGCCCCAAATTTTTAAATCAAATGTATTTAAAAATTATTTGTATAATTAAATTTCTAGATGTTTGGTTTTTTCAGATATTTTAATCAAAATGTCCCGAAAATCTACAATTATAACTCGCAGTAAAAATATAAGGACATTTTCCGGTCTGCATACACCATTAAGTAAAACGGAGCCTCCAATTTTCCGACAAATTATTCAGTATAGTTACTATTTAGTAAATACTTATCCTCACCTTTCGAATTTTGCTATTTCCAGATTAATAACAAAGGAAGTCGTGGGTATTTGGAAAGCGGTTAATCCACGTTTACCTCTTTTAAGTGAAATGACTATTTTAAAAAAGGTGACTATACTATGTTTCAAGAAATCCAAACAAATGAATAGAAAATCGCTCCCCACTTCCCAAAATAAATTCTGGCTAGAAAAAACTGGATTCACTATTTGATATTTCGTCCTGTTCTCAATCTATCAGTTTTAATTTGTGACAACCCTCATTGTAAAATGCAAAAAAAAAGTTCCAGATTGAGCACATTATTTGCACCTGTCCTCTTAAACAAAGGGTAAGTTATTTTCTATTTTTTCCAATGTCTTTGTGAGATAACATTATATCCAAACCAATTTTCATATTTAATGCAAAATCATTTTATATTAATCTGTTTAGATGTATTTTAATATAAGTAAAATCTGATTTTTCAGGTTCCAGTTGAGAACCGTAAATTCCCAAAGGATCAGAGGAGGAAAATAGGACCGAAAGGTATTTTTCAGCTTGGTTCAGTTGATAAAAGTTCTATAAAAATAAAAACGAACGGGGTTTAATGAAAAATGTATATTCATCACCAACACCTTCAACTTCAAATCTCCAGAGTAATATTTCCTCCCTCTCTTATTCATCTTCTCAAAGTGAAGAACCAGAAGAAGAATATTTGCAACCAAAGAGTCATCTAAAAGGGCCTTATAGCCTTATTAAATTTCACAGATATGTTCTTGAGTTAGGGGGTCATATCTTCTAATCCTGGAGCCAGCCTTGTAAGTACCTTTCTATTGGATTTCTAGGCTATGGGACTTCTTTTACCCAATATTAATATAAGCAATATTCTTATTGATAAATGAATAGTGGACAGGGCAAAAACTATTACAAATATTACTCTATGAATACACAGTAGGTATTACTAGAGGTAAGGTTGATTCTAGATATGTTTCATGGAAAATTGATCCTTTAAACCAGGCAAGATAACTTTAGCCATCAGACTCATGTGTTTATGGACTCACAACAAAATTCCAGAGGTTAATAAATTTTATTGTAAATGTGTATGCCATTTTTTGGTTTGAAATTAAAAGAAATAATAAATTCCACAATCAGCAATTGCATATTTTTAATATGATCGAGAGGATTAAGGATCAGCCTCATGAAATTCAGCATATCGCATTAAAAACATACATGCTAATGCATTTTGTTTACTGCCTGAAAACCTTCTATATTCAATGGTCAAATGCGAGGAAGTTGAAGTAAGAGATGAAGCTTTAAAAAGAATGTTGGTCATTACGTAAGTAAGCATTCATTCATATATCAAGGACAAAATTATTTATTCCAATTTTTACAAACATGTTAAAGATTTTATCTAATTTCACCGGAATTATTAAAGCAGTACACATTGAATTTTTTTAATATTCAATTAATCTTTATATTCTTTGAGGAGCGGGAAGTCAACCAAGACACGATTAAAAGAATACCAGATATTAATTTTAATGCGACTCATTGGACACAGTTAATAGATTTGACATTGTGTGGTATTTTTGAACCACCAATGACGGAGAATTTTACTGATTCTGAACTTCAAGAATCATTATTTAATGGGAACAAGCTTGATATTGTACACAAACATGTTGTAACCACGGAAAGAAACTCTAAAATAAGATTTATTATTTATTACAAAAAATTTAAAATTAGCCAATTACTAATAAATAATAACCCTACATCCGATGACAGTATGCTGAAAACTCGAAATGCCGTGTACGTCTTTAAATATCCCATAGGAGAATGTGTCTCCAAAAATAATTAGTACATTGGCATCACTCGTACCAGCATCCCCCGTCGTTTAACATGTCACCTGTCTTCCCCGAATAGTTCAATCTATCAGCACCTCATAGCACGCCACACCCCTAAAACTGAATTTAGAGACATATTAATGAAAACACGGCCATTTTAACTGTCTCATATTGCGAGGTGCGCCTCCCAATCTTTGATGCATTGTTATGACACATTAATAAACCAATGATTAACCAGACTCAAAATGAAACGGAGGGCACGCTCAAGTGTTTTTGAGTAATTTAGTGATTTTAAACGATTTCAATCGTCTTTTAATCGTCTTTTCATTTCATTTCGCTGTTTTCATTTTTCAATTTCATCTTTTATTTTTATTTTTTACTACCCGCCTGAGGATGACCAATGGAGGTCGAAAACGTCGCGATTTCGAGAAATTTCTGTTTTCACTCGAAAAAAACGTTCGGAAAATGGTCCGACAAAGAGAAAAGGAGGACTACAAGAAAAATAAGCAAGAGTTGTCCGTGCTATTTAATGAAACGTGCATATATATATATATATATATATATATATATATATATATAAATTTATATAAAGGTATATATATATATATATATATATATATATATATATATATAATTTAAAGGAGATTAGAATAATAGTCTAAAGAGCTAAGTGTATTTTAATGTAATAGTGAAATTACTAGTTTAATTAAAATACATGAAATGCTCGTTGTAATTTAGATATATAATAAGCTCGATAGTTAAATGTCCTAGAGCTAATTCAATATTAACCACTTCAACATTTTAATGGGATCGACGGACTCGACTCAGTACACTGATCTAGTTGGCCTTTTCCTTTTAAATGAAATACATTGTATACTCCATAAACAATTCTGAAGGAGGGCTATATAGAGATGATGCACTTTTCATAACGAATTCTACTAATAAAAATTATGAAAAAGCAATTAAAGCTCTACATAAATTATTTAAAAATTATGGACTTAGTATAAAAATTGACCCTAATAAAAAAATTGTTAATTTCTTAGACATAACCTTAAATCTTAAAAATTCTACCTTTGAACCATACCATAAACCTAACCAATCACTTCTATATGTCCACAATCAATCAAACTACCCTACATCAATATTAAAATCAATAGTTCCCAATATCGCTCTAAGAATTTCTAGACTGTCTTCTACTAAATCAATATTTACCAAAAATGAAAAATACTATAATGAAGCCCTTAAAAACTCTGGATATAATTCACAAATTAAATTCATAAATGAAAATGATAGAAACATAAACTGCATTAAAAATAAACCTATTAAGAGCGTAATAACATATAATATGGCAATGTCTTCCCGTATACGAGTTAAGAAAAATAACCAAGAGACAAAAAAAGATAAAACCAAACTACAAATATTAGATAATGATACAAATAAACAACAAACTAAAACCCGCAAACGTAAGAATAGACACAAGGAGATCCTATGGTTCAACCCCCCGTATTCCAAAAACCTAGCAACAAACATAGCTAGAGAATTTTTTAAAATATTAGATAAGAACTTTAAAGCCCCCCTAGATATAATAAGATTTTCAATAAGAACACAATTAAAGTCTCTTACTCTACTATGCCTAACCTTCATCAGAAAATAATTAGCTCTAATAATAAGAAAATTAATAAACTACAAAATACAACTATACAAAATACATCGGACTGTAACTGTAGAAGAAAAAATAAATGTCCCCTACAAGGCTCATGTAAAATTAAAAATGTTATCTATAGCTGCACAGTATCAAAAACTCCAAATATACAAGAACCTATCAACAGCCATAACTCAACTACCAGATTAAATAATAACACCAACTTAAATCAATCTACCGATCAATTACTAATCAACTCACCACATTATAATACAACAATAGACCTAACGGAAAATAATCATAATAATCAAGAGGTAATATATATTGGTTCCACATCTGGCCCAATAAAACATAGAACTTCAACGCACAAACATTCTTTTAAAAATAACTCTCTATCAAACCAAACTACTCTATCCAACTATATTTGGCAACAAAAAAATAGCAATATTTCTTTCAACTTAAAATGGCAAATAATTGAGACTTCCAAATCATATAAACCAGGAGATAAATTTTGTACACTATGTACAAAAGAAACCCTAAAAATTTTAAAATATGAAGATATAAAAAGCACAACCAAACTAGTAAATTCAAGACACGAGATTCTATCATGTAATCATAAACGTTGGTTTAAATTTAATAAATATAAACCACCTTATATCATTAAAAATTACTCATTAGTAAAAATAGATTACAATTTTTTTTTTAATAAATTAAGTTAGACCAATTACCGCCCTTAGACTCGTAAATCAAATAATAAATAAAGCCAATAACACATGACAATTATTTCCCCTTAAAAACTTGCAAAATAAATATTCTCTCTATATATATATATTAACTGTAGCGTCTTTAAATCAAAATACGCTAACGGAAACAATTTACTGCACGAGCGTCGCCCTTTTAAAATTCATCATTCAATAAAATAAAAAGCTATAGCAAACATCTAAATGACTACTTTAAACACAGTTCCTGATTTCAAAAAAAAAAAAAACTAAGAGGTAAATATCTCTATATATTTTTAAATCAAATTTATTATGTAAATTCAAAAAAATATATATTTTTTCTACTCATTTCTATCTCTAACCTATACTAATTTTCTTATAAATTTTAAATCCAAACCTTTTATTTCAATTTTTCAGATTCATCTGCCTTACTTTTAATGCTAGGTTTATTTTTGGTGTCTTTTCAATTCAATAGAAATCCTCCTAAATTTGCTGATGAGGAGACCGTGCTTACCAAAAAAACTATGTATAATTGTTCTACGTGACTTCATGTATATCACAAATAAAAAGCACGGATTTCCGAAACGATCGTACAGATAATTGACTTTGTTGTTGTTCCTTCTTATGAAACTGATTTTTAATTTAATTAAAATTTGATTTTTAAATTTAAAAAAATGTTTTTTTTAATTTTTAAATTATAAATCACATTACTTAATATATATATATATATATATATGAATAGATATTTACAAGTGAGGCCATAATGAATACGATACTTTTAAATGTATGTATGCATATGTGTGTGTGTGTCTGTGCGTGTACATTTATTTAGGAAGATTTTGCGTTGCCAGCGATTAATGATGTTCAATGAATTTTTTCACATTTCTATATGTCCATTCTTATCCAAATCGATAAAATCGCTCAATTTTCTATTAAATAGATTGATTGTTTGTTCTAACTGGGGCCACATACTGGTTCACTACCAGGGAGAAGCTCCACACGCTTCCCCACAATGACTTTGCCCACAATACATTGTAGTCTACATTGTACTGCTGATGTTATAACAATATTTATATACATAATGACTTGAATTAAATTTTTAAATGCAAAGGTAGTATTATAGTGCAATTGTTTTTTTTTTAAGTAACATTTATTTCGGATATACCCCTGTTATATCAAAGTACCTCCTGTTGATTTGATATGCCTGGCCTTTCTCCTTGTGCGGTGATAATGGCTTAAATTTAAGTTTAAAACCAAAATGTCAAATATCATGGGTGAGTTGTGCTTTAAACAGAAACTTTTATTTATAACGCACACCTGGCATATCTAATAACCTACTGTTGATTTATATTATATTTCGGCTTGTGTAGTGTTAACTTTGTTCAAGATTGCCTATTTTTGTTTAATCGGATTTGTTGATTATTAATTCTATATTTTTATCTAAAGTATTCCGATAAAATGATCACTGCCAGGTGCATGAATAACATTTGCCCGAAATTTAATAAAAATCAGCTCCATAGGAACCTACTCACACACACACACACACACACACACACACACACACTTGTATAAAATAGATAGATAGATAGATAGATAGAGAAGCGAGAAAGAAAATATCTATATATTATTCGAGAGAAACAGATGTACAGATAAATGTAAAGATATGTATTTCTAGTATAATATAAAATACACTTTTTCTATGTGTGTCTGTGTTTATGTGTGCCTGTCCCTTATGGACTCGGAAACGGCTAAACCGATTTGCATCCCGAAGGTACTTTATGTGACTGGCTATGTTCTTAGATACGTTGTGTATCGGAATGTCTTCGTGTTACATGAAATCGCTGTCCCTTCTCATGTAAGTAAGAAGACATACTAGATAAGTGAAAATGATAATAGGAAAAGGCTAGAATCGAACCCTGTAGGCAAGTATTAAAGATAATGGAAAATAGAATGTTAGAAATGCCATTGTTAATACTATTAGAAATAGATAAATATTGTTTATGTCGGAAAAAGAGTCGATTGTCCATTCTTTTAGAAATCTGGATATTAAATATGTCAGTTAAATGAATGCACAATGCGAATTTAAAAAAAAATATATTGTTAAAAATAGGTTAGAATTCGAATTGGAATTATTTTGTTTGCCAAAAGTGTGTCTAGAGCACACATGTAAAGCCACGTGAAAATTAGTCGCGTTTGTAAATACACTCCTTACGTCATAAAGAAAGGAGATTTCTGGATATAGGAATCTAAGGGTTCGAAGTTAGAAGTCAGTCGAAAGTCAAGAGTTGATGAGAGAGAGTCAGTTGGAGAGCTGAGCGCCTTAGAAGCGAAGGGGGGGATTTTTTTTTACATAGGCATCACCACATTATCAAGGCCAAGAGGCCACTCAAGGATAAGGGTTAAAGAGTGTACAGTAGAAATTGGACAATATAGTAATCATTAGTAATGAAAATTTGGTAAATTTGATAACTTATACGGAACGGTTCATCAAGAACTTATTTACGTTAGACTTGAAGACAACCATATTGTAGTCAGCCGGAAAGCAGGAAAACGGAAGACAATTCCACACGCGTGCAGTTCTAAGAAAGAAGCTTTAATCATGGAATCTACGTTTAGGTTTAGGCACAGATAAAGAGTGGGGGGAATTATTGATAGTGTTTACATCTAGACGAGTGTTTCTTGTGAAAGTTTGGGGAGGGGGGACCATAGATTGAAGCTCAGTCGAACACTTTCCATGAAAATAACGATACATCAGAGACAAACTCGCAACATCTCTTCTGTGAGATAGAGGTTGCAAGGAAGAGAAAAGGACATCTCCTACGAGGCTACGAAGTCTATTTTGAACTCTATCAAGGCAAGCCAAGTCCTTTCTAGCAGCTCCTGCCCAGATGTGGCAACAGTATTCCATCCTTGGACGTACCTGGCTCTTATATAGATAGAGGATTGCATCAGCAGTGAGATATCTGCCGGATCGATAGAAAGATCCCACCATTTTTCCAGCGGCCTTGGCAACAGATTTGATGTACGTGTTCCATTTAAGATCAGGAGTAATGGTCAAGCCAAGAAGCTTGTTAAAACTTGAGGCCTCCTGAAGACGAGAGCCATTCATTCCAATTGATGCCAGATGTGGATCAGAATGTTGATGATGTAAAGAGGGAAGCTTGGTTTTAGATGCATTAAAGGTAACCAGCCACTCCTTACCCCATTGTACTACGTGCTCAAGATCAGAGGAGAAAGAATTGGAGAGAACTTGGTCGTTTACTGTCTTAGATGTGCTACCATAAATGGTAGTGTCGTCAGCATAAATGTCTACAAATGATGTAAGGATGTGATTTGGAAGATCATTAATGTAGACCAGGAAAAGAGTTGGGCCCAGGATGGACCCCTGAGGGACACCAGCATTAATACTGTGAGCTTCTGATTTTTGCCCCTCAACTACTACTCTTATGAACCTATCAGAACGAAATGATTTAATAATTGAGAAGACATTTCCAGCAATACCATAGCTAGAGATCTTATGAAGTAAACCTTTATGCCATACCCTATCAAAGGCCTTAGATATGTCAAGAGCAATTGCCCTAGAAAGGTTGCCTCCATCGAGAGATTTGCTAATCCTATGAGTCCAGCAACTTACTCATGACGCACAGGAGACTTATTGGTCTGTACTGAGAGAGGGATTAGCGATCACCTGAATTCTTAAATACAGGGCATATTGATGAAATTTTCCAGGGAGATGGGAAACTATGTATCTTAAGACAACGTTTAAACAGTTTTGTAAGTATGGGCGCTAGTTCAGGTTGAAGTTTTTTGAGTACTATAATTGGAATACCGTCAGGGCCAGTTGCTTTACTGGAATCAAGGTTTTTGATTAGCTTGGAAACATCACGTACAGATATACGTATATCACATAGACCATGTAAATCAAAGTTTGAATTACTGACATCACTGATCGATCGATTGATGAATAAAAAAAACAATTATTTTGTAACTGTCGTCTCGTGTCGCCAGAAAAGGTAAATGTGTTTATCATTATCGTATAACGAACATTGTAACCCCTTCCAAGATTATGTGCCTCTCCATTATCATAAGCGAATAATCTCCTCCCCTCCTCTCTATATGTGTATAAGAACTATTGCATCATATCTCCCAATCCGTATTAATATGAAACTTCCAAGAATTGTCGCAGTCGTCGTCATGATGTAACATATATAAATGTCTTCCCATCACGATCATTATACTCCGTTATACATGTCTCGTTTATATGTCTCCCAACATGAGCCCCCTAGGTATCGATAATCCATAATCGAAATAATCCGATGAAAGAAAGAACAGACGATTTTGACCAAAGTTAAAACTTTCTACAGCTTAATATTACAAGTGCATTTGAGAAGTTGTATTACCACACAAGCCGAAAGGCCCAACATATAAAATCAGCAGTAGTTTTGGATATTACAGGAGTGCATTCGAAATAAATGTTTCTGTTTTAAGTACAATTAAATTATGATATGAGTTTTTCATTTTAAACTTAAATTCAAGCTATTGTCGCTGCACAAGCAGTAAGGGCCAGTGTATAAAATCAAAAGTAAGTTCTTTGATTTTTTATATCAAAGAACTTACTTTTGATGCGGTCGAAATGAATGTTTCTGTTTAGAGCGCAAATGACGCATGATAGTTTATTACATTTTGTATTTTAAGCTTTAATGCAAGTAATTATATAGAAAAATTATTTCATAAAATAAACAGTTGTTTCTCTACAGTGCAATGTAGACTACAATTTATTGTAGACTAAGTCACTGCGAGGTTCATATGAAGCTTCTTTTCCGAGCACCGTGATGGGTCCCTAACTATAGCAGGTAATCAATCGATTTGATTGGAAAATGATCGATTTCACAAATTTCGATGGCAATAAAAATATAGGAATCTGATATATTTGTTGATCATTATGAAATCCGAGGCAATGTTGGGTATCCGTACTAGTTTATATGCATATATATATATATATATATATATATATATATATATATATATATATAATGACAATGAGAAAAGGATATTCATTTATAAATAGGAAGATAAAGTGTTAGTTAGATAGATCTATTTCAGATTAAAAATAGCGTCTAATTTATGAGATCTTGGTTTGTTTTTGCTTTTTTTTTTAGTTTCATCCTTGAAATACATTCACAATTATGGTCAATCAAGTGCAAGGATTTTGCAGCAGTACTTGTTTTCCAGAAGTTCGAGTACTTGCCATGAACTGTGATCATGTTTGAAGGAGAAATCTCATCATTATTTTAGTACGCTCCTTGCCGGCTTCGTGTTTATTGTGTCCCCCCCTCCTTCCTTCGTTCAGTTCTGTAAGTGAAAAGTTCAGATTTCATTGAAGCAGTATCTTTTGACATCATTCACTTGACAGTTTTCCAATCTCATTTAACACGCATGGACTGATAGATTGATCTTACAAACATTTTATAATATCGACTTCTTGGATAATGCTATCTATGTATTAATAGCCGCAAATGCAAGCATACCTTTATATCTAATTAGCGTGTATGCCAGTCGCTCGTTTTTCTTAATCTCTACCTCTATTGATACATTCTACCTCTCTCTCACATTCCGTCTCTCTCTCTCTATTTATATATATATATATATATATATAGATATCTATCTAGATATATATATATCTTTCTCTCTCTCTCTCTCTCTCTCCCTCTATATATATATATATATGTATATATATATATATATATATATATACTGGCAAAAGCATACTAGCAACATATACTCTCATATATATATATATATGTATGCATATATATATATGTATATACTAGCAAAAGTACCCGTCGTTAACTGGGTTCAAAAGTAGCCTACAGAAAATGGAGTCTGATTTATGAAAGTAGGATAGGTTATGAAAAGGAAGGGTTGTAAAGAAACAGCTTCGAATTTGTGGGTATCAAAACCAAAGCAAAATGTGGTTAAAGTAAAAATATAATAATAAACCCCATAATTTATTATACCATACCTGTTCACACTGAAACACTTATCACAATAACTTATTCACTATATTAAAAAACCTTGTTAAACTTTGTGACATATATCCATTCTATGGAGGTCAGGCGCAAACGAACACCCCATAATTTTATTATGCCATATTTCTTCGAACTGAAACATAATTATCAAAGTATACTTCCACAGATAGATACGAAAAGTCTTTATTAACGTTTGTGCCTATTTCCATTCTATAGAAGCCAGGCGCGAACGCAGACCCCAAAATTGTATCATACCATCCCTATTTAAGTTAAAACAGTATTATTATGTACATCTATATATAAAAAAAAACACTTGCAAACGTTTTTGTTTTTAATATTTTATTTTTTTTATTTCCATACTCTGTGGACCATGCGCGTACGCAGACCCCACAATTTTAATGCATCATCATTATGCTAGGTCAAACATACCCATCTCTGTGTCTCGATACATCTTCTATCATTATATGTAATCAGTTTTCTATAATAGTCAACAATATAGGAGCCTATTCATGACCAGACACACACACACAAACGTTCAGCTTTATATTATAGATATGCATCCGTCTTTACGTCTCTATGCAAAAAGTTTGCGTTTTTTCTCTATTTCTCTAGATCGATATACAAACACACATATATATAATACACACATACATGCATACATAAATATATATATATTTATATATATATATATATATATATATATATGGATGTGTGTATGTGGGCGGTGTTAGCAACCTTCAATTTTGAAAGCTGGATTTTTTATCGCTCGTTTTCCAGTTTCTAGTTTTATATATCTTCATATATGATATTCCGTCGTTTATTTCTATTCTTTTTTTCTTAATGCTTTTGAAATTTCTCTCTGTTTTCAAATTCAATTATCTAAAAGTATTTTTCACAAATTCAGAAATCTGGATTTTTTATATTTTGAATGTGCTCAACCTTCGTTCTGATTATGGATTTTTGGATTTGATTTAACTAGAACGTAACCTGGCCGGCTTTCGGAATTATTTTAATGCCCTCACCATTTCCTCCTCTTTTTTGCGGGGTGGAAATAGTTTGTTATATGGATCTTGTCTGATACACCAAATTTTATATCCAATATAAATATTTACGTTGACGTGATTGTAACCCACAAATTCTTGTAATTCCATTACCTACCGTTCGAAAATTCCTACTGGATCTTTCTATTTTCAATTCAATTCACAAGATTCAACAAATCATATACAGAATTATTCTTATTATTTTATTACACCAGACTAATACATTCTGGATTTAGGAGAATTGTACTAGTTACATTTTTACCTTGTTGGGTTTGGAAGAATTTACCATATTCCTCGCCTTAGAAGCTTAAACTAAAAACTTTACTCCAAACTTATTGTCTTCTCTATTTACTGTTTCTATCTCTCTCTCTCTCTCTCTCTCTCTCTCTCTCTCTCTCTCTCTCTCTCTCTCTCTTCTTTGTCTATTTTCTGTTTTATATTCCCTATTTTTTTCTTTATTATTGGCTATTCTTTAACGATACTGAATATTTCATTTTTAATATTGCCTACGTATATACTAATCTTCCGATTTGCCCATATATACCATTCCTTCTTTTAATTACTATCAACCATATTATCCTATAATTTTATCCTCATTTCATTTCTAAAAATCATTAAGCCAGCTTTTTCTATATTTGCATTTTGTATAATTCTAGCCTTCCTCTTTCTGGTGAGAATCATTTAGCTCCGAACTGCTATGACCTAAAGTGCTTTTCTTAAATTACCCCTTTAACCATTGCCTATTGTTCTGATGATATAATACACTTATATTGAACTTTTATTCTTAATCTTTCATTAAATATTAATGTTAATATATATATAAATATATATATATATACATAAATATAAATATATATATATATATATATATATAAAATGAAAATTACAATTGAATTTACCAAAATGATCCAAGATGGTAAAATTTAAGTAAATTATAAATATTAAAGAATTAATATTTATAAAATTATCTCAGCCAGATATAAAAGCTTGATAAAACCAAATAGGAAATAGAGCTTATAATATGAGCAAACAGTTAATAAAATATGTTAAAAAACACTTTGAAATGAGTTAAAAACATATTTAATCTGAAAAGGAAACACTAGATAAATGGAATCCGCGGAGTTCCGAAGAAATACATTCCTTCTCATCAGAGGGTAGGAATTAGCAAAATGTGGGATCGGATTTTGCACGCAGAAGTATTTGATGAAACAACAAGTAAGTCAAAGATCTTACTTGAAAACCAAAAAAAGTGAAGCAGAGGGAACACGGTAAAGAAGAAGGTGATTACACACGAATGGATAGTCTGGTGGAAGATAAAAAATCCAGTGACGGTAAAATCCAAATGTAAAGCTTCAAGAAAGTTAAAAGAATTTCCATTTGTGCAAGTAAAATCCAAGAAAATCCCGTAATTGGAAGAAGATGGTCCATAATAATCCAAAGGCACACACACCATGGAATAATTCACAAAAATGTGTACAAGGAAAAAAAGAAAAGATTCCAATGATATTAATAAAAGAAAAATAAGATGTGCTTTTTACTCTACTTCCGAGACATAAATATAAATAAGAATGGTCTGGGAAGAGAAGAAAGAGAGAGAAGAAAAAAATGATGATAAAGGTAAATATAAAATATAAAATAAAGGGAAACAAAAGTCAAAATAACCCAGACAGGAAATGTTAAAGGCGCGAAAAAATATATAGGGAAAAATAATATAGATCAACTGAAATTTACACGTCATCACTTAAAAAAATGTCAGCAAGTGTTGTTAAACAACACTAAAAGGAAAATAAAAATAAATAAGTAAATAATAAATAAAAAAAGAAAATAAAGAATAAATAAATAAATAAATAAAATAAAATATAATAAAAATAAAATATAAAATATGAAATAAAATAAGAATAAAAATAAAAAAATAATAAATATTTAAGGGGAGAGAATGGCCGGTATCTGCAAATTCAAAAAAAAAGTAAGTAAATGCATATAGTATAATTTAAGTAAATATACATACAAGATATGAAAGTGTGGGTACATTGATATATTAGATAGGAAAGTTAAAAGAATAAAGCAGAAAATGCAGATAAAAAACCGACCATGAAAAGAAGAGATAAAGAATTAAAATAAAGGATTATTAAATTATAAAGTATTAAGAAGTATGTCGAAAAACGATAAAGTTAAAGAAACATCTTTATATCTATATAAAGGGTAAAAGTAATAACTATGTAATTTCAAAATTGCCATAGTTACATTTGGACTTATGTTTACAGAAAGAGATCAGTTCATTTTTAGAATTTATTATATTGTTACTTTGAGGGGAAGTAATTATAGTTATACTTGGAGTTTACTTGTACAAATGGAAATTCTTTTAACTTTCTTGAAGCTTTACATTTGGATTTTACCGTCACTGGATTTTTTATCTTCCCCCAGACTATCCATTCGTGTGTAATCACCTTTTTCTTTACCATATTCCCTCTGCTTCACTTTTTTTGGTTTTCAAGTAAAATCTTTGACTTACTTGTTGTTTCATCAAATACTTCTGCATGCAAAATCCGATCCCGCATTTTGCTAATTCCTACCCTCTGATGAGAAGGAAAGTATTTCTTTGAAACTCCGCGGATTAAGGACTATCCATTTATCTAGTGTTTCCTTTTCAGATTAAATATGTTTTTAACTAATTTCAAAGTGTTTTTTAACATATTTTATTAATTGTTTGCTCATATATATATATATATATATATATATATATATATATATATATAACCTGTTAAAAATGGGACAACGTTACAGCTAGGTCAATTAGGATGGCTGTTTTATGATAACTTGATGTTTAATATTGTTAAATTTCTTCTCATTTTTGCATTTTGCTTCGGTATTAACATCTATGAATACACAACTTGGCATTAAATGGATACTTAAAGGTTCAGCCCGAACAAGCCAGTAAGTTCTGAAAACAAAAGTGAATAAATACTAATGGTATAATTATTACTAGCAGGGTCTGTGGAAATTTTACAGGGGACTCATTCATATGTAGTATATTTATGTTGGCATTCTGTAGATGTTTAGTGTAAATGGAAGCGCTCTGATATTATTGTAGCATTTTTGTTAAAACTGAAAAAACATTTATCCAAGCTAGCACGAACGCCCGACAAAGCCCGGTCGTAAAGTACGCTTTTTTTTACACAGTGGTCACCACTTATCAAGGCCCGGAAGCCACTCAGGGATAAGGGTTATTGCAAGTACATTACGTTAGTGTGGAGATTTGATGAAGTGTTTACGTAAGGGGGCAGTTCATTAGGAATTTGTTAACGTTGGACTTGAACACATCCAAGTTGTAGTCAGGTGGGAAGCAGGCAGACGGAAACGAGTTCCACAGGCTTGCAGTTCTAAAAAAAGAAGCTTTGTTCATGGAATCCACGTTTTGATTTAGGCACAGATAAAGAGTGGGGGAAATTTTTCACAGTGGATTCGGCTAGACGGATGTTTTTCGTGAAACATTGGCGAGAGGCGACCAGAGATTGGATTTCAGACGAGCACCTGCCATGGAAATAACGATATAACAAGCAAAGGCTTGGCACGTCTCTTCTGTGGAAGAGAGGTTGCCAGGTAGAGAAAAGGGCATCCCCCACTAAGCCACGAAGTCATTTTGTACTCGGTAAAGGCAGGATAGGCTGTTTTTAGCAGCTCCTGCCCAGATATGGCAGCAGTATTCCATCCTTGGACGTACTTGGCTTTTATATAGATAGAGAATTGCATTAGTAGTGAGATGTCTTCTGGAGCGGTAGAAGGATCCCACCATCTTTCCAGCGACCTTAGCAACAGACTTGATGTACGTGTTCCATTTCAGATCAGGAGTAAATGTCAAACCCAGAAGCTTGTCAAAACACGGGGCCTCTCCCAGACGAGAGCCATCCATTTCAACTGATGCCAGATGTGTCTCAGAGCGTTGATGATGTAAAGATAGGAGTTTGGTTTTAGATGCATTAAAGGTAACCAGCCACGTCTTCTCCCACTGAACCACGCGCTCGAGATCAGAGGAGATAGAATCAGAGAGAACTTTGTCATTTACAGCCTTTGATGTGTTGCCATAGATAGTCATGTCATCAGCATAGATGTCAGCGAATGATTTAAGTATGTGTTTAGGGAGGTCATTGATGTAGATCAGGAAGAGAGTTGGGCCAGGATGGATCCCTGAGGGACTCCAGCATTAATACTGCAGGCCTCTGATTTTCGTCCATCGACCACTACTCTTATGAGCCTATCGGAGAGAAATGATTTAATGATTGAGAAAACATTTCCAGTTATACCGTAGCTAGAAATCTTGTGAAGTAGACCCTTATGCCATACCTTGTCGAAGGCTTTTGGTATATCAAGAGCAATTGGCCTAGAAAGGAAGCCTTTGTCAAGAGATTCACTAATCCTATGAGAAAAACCGTCAGCACATCTGCGGTAGATCTTGCAGAGCGGAAACCATATTGTGTGTCATTAAGAAGGTTGTTTCTGCTGAGGTGGTTGACTATTTCTCTATTTAATATGGATTCCATATTTTAATTCTTGCAGATATCGTATATATTATTGTAGAGTTAATGTGTTATTGATTTTTATATATGACACTGTTGCATTTAAAAAAAAAGTATATCCATATTACCTGAATGCATTGAAACCGAAATAAACTTATGAAAAAATTGTATATATATATATATATATATATATATATATATATATATATATATATATACATATATATAACTTGAGGTCCTTCAGCCATAATCGAAACCGAAATCAAAACTTGTGAAGAATTTTTGATAAAATAATTTATGACAAAAAATGGAAGTACATAATAATTAAACGTCCTGGATGTAAGCGTGACACCGAAAATAACACACATGCTATCGTATTAATATATAGATTCCTGTGTGAATGGGCATTGAACGGATACAATAATACTTAGTTCACACCACCTTATCATAACGAAAGTCCATACCAGATTTATATAACGTATAAGAGAATAAAAAACACACAGCATGAAATTATCCCAATCTCATTATATTTTTCAACTTTCTATTGGCCTTTTTAAATGTATAGAACGAGTTAACATCTTACTTTAAACAGGTTTGAAATTTACGTTTTTATTTATTTATTAGAAAAGGGGGGCTTAAGACGAAAAGATAATCACCTGATTTTTTTATGTCATTTTTGTGCCCTTGAGTGATTTAAACATAAATGCAATCCATAGCTAGAAGGACAGATTAGAATACATCTGTACGAACATCGACATCTATTAAATAAAATGAGTTGATAGCTAGATGGGGATATAATTATGGTTTTAGATTATTAGTCTCTAAATTTAGAATCTATTGATTCGTGATAAATTGTTTTCGTTTATTGGAATATATTTTCTTAATGTAATCCCTAGCGAGATCTCCTTAATTTAATTAAATAACGAGAGGGTAGTTTCAAGTATGCTAAAGACAGTGTAATAGGTTGTTGCAGGCAAATAGATTGTTAAATAGACAAATTATGAATTATGAGATCGATACCCGGGTGTGATTTATATCGAGCTATAATCATGTAGTTAGTTAGAAAAGTAAACTTTCTTTGAGTTCCCAGTATTTATTCGCTAGTGTTGTTTTTATACGGTGTTTTTTTATTATTGAATGTACTTTTGTGGTCATAGTATCGGGTTTTGAAATCTAAGGAAGTCATGCCTACGTAATATTTCTTGTTATTCGGGTTTTCTTTCGCAAATATTGTTGCCTGATAAACTACGCTTTTTGTTAGACATTTATTTCGAACTGGGCAAAGTGTGCGGTGTCTAGAGTTGCATTTATCTTGTTCGTTATTAGTAGTTTTATTTATAGTATGGTTGTTCTTGTCCGGGGTTGGTTTGTTATTATTATTATTATTATTATTATTATTATTATTATTGTTATTATTATTATTATTATTATTATTATTATTATTACTCTAGGATAGCGATACAAAATAGCTTTAAAACTAATAAAAACAATAGAAAATAAACAAATAAATAAATTAAATAAACATGAATATATATAAACGATCATATATGTATGTACACATATGTATATTTATATATAAACTAATAAAAAAAAGAAAATGCCTGCCTTAAACCACTAACCTAGTTTTAAAACAGATCCTATGTTCGATTAAAATCATGCCCATTGGCTGATAGGAAGGGGTGCGGTGGATACTAGAAAGCTGATTGGCTAACTAGATCCTCAATAGAAGAGGACCATATAAAAACGATAAACAACCAGAGAATTCACGCATAAGCCTGAGGAATCCTAGAGTGGATGGAACGCCGAATATTCAGTGTAGCTTAATCGCCATATATATTTTATAAACTATTAACTAGCTCTACCTACGTATTGAGCACTTTTGAAGTAAATACTTAGTTTACGCATAAATCTATACTTTAATTTTATGTGAGTAAATGAAGTAGTTATATATATATATATTTATACATTAATATATATATATGTGTGTGTGTGTGTGTGTGTGAGGGTTAGGGGGTTATTTTGCGTGTATTTTGTGTAAAATATTGTATGTAGATATTCATACACACAAATATATGCATGTGCGTGTATGTGTATATATATATATATATATATATATATATATATATATATATATATCTCAGGTCATGTCATATGCTACTGGTATCATGTAACCCAGTACTACCTGCCTCATGGTCGGGTCACCGGCGACTAAACTGGTTCCCCCACCAGACTTGTTTGGTGAGGAAGGTGGCTAGTCTCCCTGAAGGATTAAAAACAAGATCGTCCAAAGGGTGAATGAACCCTTTTTTGGGGTCAACGGCCAACTAGCACCGTGCGTGTTTGTGTGTATGTATGTGTGTGTGTGTTGGGGTGGATAGGGCTCCCGTAAGCCATGGTGAAGGCAACCTTTCTAGGAGAAGCAAATCTCTGATTTTAAAAAAAACATAAAGCGAGAGACCAGTACCCGCATTAAGCTGGTCTGCAGTTTAACTTGTTGCTGGCTATCTTGCTCTTGCTTGTTGCTGGATCTCAACATTTTGAACCGAGAGAGAGAGACTTAGCTGTCATACAAAGCTCAGATTCTGTAACATCATCTGTGTATAGATACTCCCTCAGCCATTTGTCTATAAAAATGGTTCTGTAGCAATGGAAAAGTTGTGACGTGTAGAGGCTTAAAATGCTGGAAGCATGTAATAATTGATCTCAAGGACCATCTTCAGTGTCATGCCTGCTTGAGCGTGTGAATTCACCGGTAGGACTAAAAAAAAAAAAATTCATTTTTGGGCTCATGGATTTTAATGTCTGAGGGAGTGGCACTCGTCTGACAAGACGTTGCAATCATCATATATATATATATATATATATATATATATATGTGTGTGTGTGTGTGTGTGTGTGTGTGTGTGTGTGTGTGTGTGTGACCGTACAATACAAATATGTGTATAATATTATAATTTCATGTTTTTCCCAATTTTTTATTCTGTCCTTAGTTACTAATTAGTCCTCAACGTTTTAGTTTTTTAGCCTCATTAATAATTTTTGTGTGTAGCTGAGCCAATCTCTTGCAAATTTCACACAACGGTAATTCATGTCTGGCAGTGTACTTAGATATGTTTTGCACAGAAACTCACCCAATATGTATCGAAAATCGAAAAAATCCGATCTTCAAAATTGTTATTTTTTTTCTTATAGATAAAAAAAAGAGTTGTTTAAGTCAAGGGAGATACTTCTCAGCAAATCAAAGGAGCTTCAATTCTCAGAAATGCATTTCTTCTTTAAAAAAAACAGCAGAACTATTGTCATCTAGAGATATAGCTTAGTGATAGAGTATTAGACTATCGATCGATGAGTTCAATTTACGATAAATTCCCCGTAAATCATTTCTTCATTTGCATATTTTAAAAAAAAACATTAATCAGAATTGAGTTTCCCAAGACAGTCACTGGCAAGCTTAAATATCAGCTGACGTGATATTGTAAACAAACTCAGAGGGAATTAAATGGTCGACATTATCATTATTTTTTTTTGTTTTTTGTTTGTTTTTTGCGAATTACTCCTCTGGGCAAATTTTTCATCGTAATATATAATGTTCAATAGAGGATCCATTCCATAATATATACATACCCATTCAGCATAAATTAAAATATCATATTTAAGCGTATTGTACGATCGAACAACGATGGGCGTCCGGCTAGTAATATATATGAAGCAGAAGAATAAGGCCTTTGTTTCCATGAGTGTTGGTGAAATAAATAGATGCGTGTTCTCTATCACTAATAGCATCATGGGACGCGAGGGATTTCATTAGTATTTGATAAAGCCAAACTCTAAAAAGAACTTTCGACAGAGGCAACGGATTTTTACACGATCAGTATCGTTTTGAAGACGACAAATACCGAAAAATTGGCTAAAAGCATTAATTCTTTCACCCTCAACTGGGCACTTTTCTACAGGGAGGGGTCGCTTTTTTCGCCGATATTTTCGAAAGTCATCCCCTCTTTTCGATTGTCTAGCCTTAATTTAAACCTACGTCACTTCCGGTTTCGCGTTAGTCGTAACAGCCAAAACGATACGGTTTTTTTCACTTCTTTTCCTCCTTCGCGCTACAGGTTCGAGCCTGCTTTCCTACTACCACTTTTTATTTTGCTCAACGCACACCTCCAAACACCGTGGCAACGCCGGGCACCTATGTTAATATAAAATATATAATTATCCACTATCCATCCGCAAAATACTAAAAGATTAACAAAAAAACTTTTCCAACTCAAAAATGCAAAAATATAAATATAGCGGTATATATATTTCTAAAACAGCCACCTTATCCAGATAAAAAGCTCCATGTCAATGATAGAGCCTAAAATGAGAGGAAAGAGACAAGATATTGTAGAATTAAATTTACAATATTTTATCCAAAACAAGGAATACGAAAATAAAAGTGTAAGCTTCTTTATTCCTTGAGTTTCAAAAAATCGCTCTTCTCATCAGCCCAATAAATATTAGCTGAAGGTAATTATGGATAAGTATCTATTTTTGCTGGTTAGATCAATTTTTGAAAACAGTCAATAGATAAATAAAAGTGAAAGAAAATACAAGTTTAAGTTAAGGAAGGAGAAAAACACAAGAAAGTCCGTTTCTGCTCGTGATGTTTGAAAACTTCACAGTCAACTTATCAAGCAGCTGGGCAATGCTGGAATAGCTTACCTATCCAGAAAGACACGCTGTAATATCTTAAACGAAATTGCAAAAAGGATTAAACTTATAGAAAGACCGGTTTTAAACCAAGCGCATAAGGAAAAACGTTTGGCTTGGGCTCCGAAATACATGAAAACCAGCATTGAAAATATTCTTTTCACCGATAAGACCAGAGCAACCCTTGATGGGTAGGCCAAAGTTTAGAGTCTATTGAAAACCACATCACTCTATATAGAAGCATATAAGATATAAACTGATATATACTCGAGAGTCCAAATAATGAGAAGCGTATTCTCTTGTGATAGTCCTATCGATTACAGTTAATGACTTTTTTGATATCCTGTCTAGAAGTGAAAGATTTGTGATAGATGCGTCAGCCAAGATACTCCATGCACGGGCGAGTGGTGGCCTTGTAATCGTACAGGATATACTCAGGTGTACATAACTTTCTAGCAAAGTAGAGAGAACCCAACTTTTTTTTTTTTTTTTTTTGCAGAAGCCTTGACAATACCCACTATGTATTTGTTCCAATTCATTTTGTCTGTGAATGTTAAACTGAGATGTTTGGACGATGGCACTCGAACCCAGCTACACTTTGGCGCAGTATCTATAGCAACGTAGTATTGTACTGTAGCATCATCAGGTTGTTAAGGTGAACTTTCTTTACAATTCTATATGCTGAATATATCAGCGTATCAATATCAATCATGGTTCTGGTGACAGGTATTTATATTTATGTATGATCTTATTATAGATAAAGATATAGAAAAAAAAATGATATCTTTTTAACAATCGAACAAATGCGATCTGCTCGAGAAATATTAGCTGCGGATTAACACAGTTTCATTTATAGAACAAGGATTAACAGTTTCATCTTGAGACTTCTCAAACACGAATCCAGGATTTTACGCATGAAATACAATATTAATATACAACATTCTATGAGGATTATCAAGCACGAATATTGAATTGTATTAAGTATTTAAGATTTTTATTCCAAATGTACATCCATTACATGTTTGCATTTATATATATTTATATATAAATAAAAGTAGATACATGTATATATTTATACATAAGTGAAAATAGGTATATGTATATATTTATATATATTAATAATAGCTAAAATAATAAACAGTAGATGAATGTGCACGTTTGTATGTGTGAGAATATTTAACCGTAACTTTTAAATTACTGATCACTTACACTGAAATAACCAGTAAATAATAAGAATAGACCAAGAGTGGTTTAGAATGAGTAAAATAATACATAACGTGCGCAGAAAGATGTCAGGAAGTAGAAATTGAATATGCTCATTTCAACTTGCTGATATATTTCTATTACTTTTGGGCATGCGCAAATTTATTCACGGTTTGAAGTCGTTTGATTTTAAATATGTTTTATCTATTTGTCGATAGCTCAAACGGTAAGAAGGGCGGCTGGAGATCTAACGTTTTTGGTTTTGATTCTATTTGATGGTATCCAAGTCATTTTTTTTTTAATTTTGAAATCAGTATTATATATTAGGCAAAATATAATAATAATGAATGCGAAATCTGCATTAATTTATATATATATATATATATATATATATATATATATATATATATATGTATTTTACGGTCGCGTAAAGTCGGGTACCCCTTCGTTAATATGCAAATAAAATTTATGGCTGCTAAGGGGTTCATATTGAAAAAATTGGTCTAGACTAATGGTTATCGCACTTGACGCACAGTCTTTAGATTTTGATTTCGATCTCTGCAAGAGTATTTGTCTTGTATTTTTCTAAACGTAAGAACCATTATTTGATATTGGTTTGTCTTTACGAGTTTATTTATTTTCGACTTTTATTAGTGGAACCTATTCTGATTAAATTCCCTTTAAACTTACTATTGTTTTTTTTGTTTGTTTGTTTTTTTGGTTTGTTTGGTTTTCTGTTTTGTTTTTTTTCTCCCCCGACAATTCACCCTTGTCCGTTAGTAAATTTATCCATGTTCCTTGTCCGTTAGTCCGTTCGTCTTTCCGCACCTTCTCAATAACTACGCCATGGAATATTTTGAAATTTTGCACAAACATTAAACATGATATGAGCAAAAATGTAACAGAACGGGGTTTCCGGGAAAGCTCAGGTTGTCCCCATAGGAGTGCTTATCGGGTTAAAATGGCTAAAATTGACAATTTTGTGCTTATTAAAAAAAATTAATGCTTTGGATTTTTATAAAACTTTCTAAAAAAAATTGTAACTTATAGATTTCTATATAATTTAGTTTGTCTATACTTCGCGATAACTCTTGTGTGTGCCCCAGGGGCTCTTTTAGGGCTAATAAAAACACTCCATTTTTGGGACTATTTTACCATATCTGTCGAGAATTTTCTCTGTATGTCTATTTAGCAGTTTTGCATCGTGCTAAACTCAAATTTAAATATGTTAGGCCTTGGGAACTTTGAGTCTAAAGGGAGGGAGACGGAAATGATGGCCTTAGAAATGTCTTTTTTTGCATGGTGCAGAACTCAAGGTTACATATGTTAAGGCCTACAACTGCACTGTTTGTTCATTTTCACTAGGATCTGACGTGCCCTGAGGACTTTTGGGACTAAATGGGGGGAGGCGCAAATGCAAATTAACCTTCTTAAATTTTCAGTCTCGAATCAAGCAACATGTTCCAGCAAAAATAAGATTGGGCAACCCTTGTCGCTCTTAGCCTCTTTATTCCATCTTGGAATCTGTCATTGGCCAACACCTCCATGAAAATCCAACGTGTGCCAATGTGTATAAAATAGAGTGTTTTAGAATTTTGCATCTGGCTGACTCTCATAATCACTTGCGGATTTGGGAGTGGGGCTCCATTCTCTTACGCAGACATTCTCTCTGTCAACAGAAAGAATTCGGTAGGTCATTAGACTTATTTTGGGATATATTTTAATTCTCCCCTTTTTCCACACTCGTACATATATTTTATACACTTGTAGATATATTTTTATAATTGTAAATATTTTATTTTATTTTATTCGTATTCCCACCCGTCCTTTCTTTTTTTCTTTCCCTCGGTAAAAATTTACACGCACACCCCATTAAGACTGTTCTTGCGAGATATTTTATTTATTCATTTCTTGTTTCTATGATCAACGATTAACTCCTGATGAGTCTGCTGATGAAAGGGGCCACTCGGGTTTTGCCATATATATATATATATATATATATATATATATATATATATATATATATATATATATATATATATAATAGGAAAAATTGTTTGCCTCCAGAAAAAAACAACGTTATATTTGCCATATCTATTTTCAAAATGGTCAGACTATATCCACAGTAGGTTTTGCGCATATCAGCATTCATTCACTATCGCAACTGCCTCGTTTTATTTCGGCAAGGTTCACTCTCCCAAACAGGTAACATTAAGAGGTGGTAGCAGAATATTTCCTCCCGCATTGGTATGCAATCCTCCTAAATCAGTTTACACCGTTACCAAGTATTTCATAGGTCTCGGTTATTACATGCGTCTCTCATAATTGCATTTTATAGTTTCCTTTTGTCTTCTCGTTCCGAACGTTTTGATTGGCTCTTTGCGTACGCTTGCCAGAATATCGCATTTTCGAATTCATGTAATCCCGAACACTTAACCAAAATGGCGTACTGGCGTAATAAAAACAATCAGTCCTATCGCAATAAACATCACACATTTTTAGTTTTTGGGGCGCAGAAAAACAGCATCCACGCGTAAGTTTATTTTCGCATATTTACTTGAAAGCCTCTTATAATTCTTTGTCCGTCAAAGAAAAACGTTGCAAACACAGACAAAAGGTGTCGTTTCAGGTTTATTTTTGTGTGTGTTTTCTTTACGAGCTTCGAAGCATCTAGTCGTGTTTTTACACTTACGCAATAAATACGTCATATGAACATTATTAAATAATGTGATGCTTTGAATTATGAACTTTCGCTATCATTTTTATTGACGCTATTTTGTATGGGGGCTGCTTCCGTTCATTGACCCAATACCTTAATATTTATTAATACTTACTTTAATTTATACATTAACTAAAAGACAATAACAAGAAAGACGTTTGTGCATTTTTGAGATGAGAATTGGTTATTAGTATTATTATTCATCGGACTACTATTCTCATCTTAAGTGTTATTTTCACAACGTTTCGGTTGATGTAACATCCGACCCTCTTCAGGTTTATCTTTTCGAACTCGGGAATGTTTCTATCGAACTCGGGAATTTGGACGGAATGTCGAGTGGAACCCTTTATTTATGTCAAGGGAGTAGCGTGCTCTTGTTCCATCAGCCATGATTAGATAGAGGCCCTAAGTAATTCGAAAATGTATTTTTCAGTCGCCCACACTGAGGATTGAACTTTTAACCTTCAGGAGAATATTACTTTTACAATTGATTGTTCCAACCACTGCGCCACGGGCCCTTGCGGACAATTCTAGTAGGAAGTTTAGGGGCCTTAAACATATTTTTATTTCTAGTTGTAAAACCTATTTTTATTTTTAGTTGTAAATATCCCTATTGTTTTATTAATTATTACAATATATTAATGTATATCTATCTGAATACTTATTACTTGTATATATTAATATTTTAACTAATTACTTGTATATATTATCTGTTGTTTATAATTACTGGTTCCCATATCGTATTGAATTCTATACTAGGTGTACTTAGCAATTGGTTATTCCCCAGCATATGTGCTGCTTCTTTCAGCCGTCTTACTCTCCACCGTTCCTCTTTGTCTATAATTTTTACTTCGTTCCATAATGGTAGAGGGTTTCCTACATAAATATATATATAAAAGGCTGTTCATTCAGGTTTTCAGATATCTTTTTTTATATATTTTGGGTGGTGGGGATGCAATTAATTTTCCAACTACATTAGGTTTCAATTGATGCTGTCATTATTTCAGCGCGATAACCTCTCTACATAAGGATCACTTTGATTAACTTACATAATCACTTTTGCATATACATAAATTAATAAAAGTAACAGATACGATGCTTTAAATTAAAGTTTAACAGCAGTTTTTTGTACTTTTTATTATCACTTGCAAGTACAGAATAGTTACAAAATACCCCCTACCCATGTTTAAACTGGATTTCAAATAATAGTGTTATTAGTTCAGTACGGTTCCTTCTTTGCATAATACAAGTTTTTCATTTATATCTTTTTAGCGGGGGGGAGCAACGTTGAATAATTGTTATTACGCTGTGTATTTGATCAGTTGTTACATCACTCACAGAACTTAGCAGCAAAGTTTTCCAAGTTATGTTAATCCTATATGACTACCGCAAGGATCATTTCTAGCTCTTAAAATGGCATAGTGCATGTCATCAATTCATAGCTGAATAATGAAATTCGAGCTAAAGAATAAACTTTCACACTTTCGTTTATAATTATGCTGTCCAACACCCTACAGTATTCTTTAATCTGTTAAAAATACTTACCACACAAATTACACCTAAAAGTTAGATACCTAATTACGTTACTAAGAGCATTATATTGATCCCCGATTATAAAATGACAAGAGTGTGTGTTGATCGCATACAACAGCATGTGATGAAACCTGCCATATCAACTGATGTGGCTAAGAGAGAATTTAAATTAATTTCCAAAATATCCATTATTCTATTAGAATCTGCAATCCAATTCATAAGGATTCAGTTCCCAATTAAATTATGTTTTACCATGAAAATAAACAAGTCCCAATGATAATCCTTAGCAGTGGTTGATTTCAACTTAGCTTCACATTGCTTTTTTTAAAAGCTGAAAATTTGAAACTTTAAATAAATAAATATCTACAACTTCGCACGTAATCGTTCTTCTAATCTCACATTTCAAACTTCCTTTGTCCGCGCGCTTCTTAAAAGGGAATCTTACTAAAACTAATACTTCACACTAGCGCACGAACAGCACTGTCCACCAGATTTACAAAACACGAGCCACGTGCCAAAATGACACTAAAAAAACTAATATATTGTATTGTTTGTTTTTTTTTAATAATCCGGATGATGGCTTATAAAAAAATAAGCCGAAAAATGTAGACTTTAAATAAATAAATATCTGTTTATTTAAATATACAACTTCGTGTGTTATCGTTCTTCTAATCTTACATTTCAAAAATATTAATAAATAAATAAAGTAAAGTATTAATAACAATGGTGATAGTTTTAAATAATAATTTAATTATTTTTAATAATAATAATAATAATAATAATAATAATAATAATAATAATATTTCATTTAAACCACAGACAAATAGTAAGGTCTACATATAATATATATATATATTTATATATATATATATATATATATATATATATATATATATATATATATGTAGACCTTACTATTTGTCTGTGGTTTAAATGAAATAGTATTATTATTACATATATATATATATACATATATATATATATATATATATATATATATATATATATATATATATATATATATATATATAAGACAAAAGTAAATAGGTAGAATAGTCAAAGGTTCACAGAAATTGACTTCTGGGTGAATCTAAATGTCATTTTAATCAGCAAAAATCAACCCATCATTCCACATTAAACTCTTAATGATCGTTCAAATCACTATAGAAAAAAGTAAAGAATATCACTTCTCCTAGATGTCTTACTCATGTTTAATCAGGATCTTCGTTTTTAATAATAATGTAATTTATTTATTTCTGTCATTTCTTCGTTCACATTTTGTGTACACGAGTGTATGTCCGAAGATTTTTAAACTTTTGCTCTTTGTTCCTTTATATAAGTATACACGCAGTGCATCATTTTCATCATTCTGCTCGTGATCGAACATTGTGTGTTCTTAACAATACACGCTTTATCATACGATATGTAACAAAATAAAGAAAATAATTAATATTTTGTACATTCCTTATGTAACTTTACTGATATGTATATATATATATATATATATATAGAGAGAGAGAGAGAGAGAGAGAGACACACACACACAAATGTATATGTATATATAGTTACTTTACAGCTATAATATATACATACATATATATGTACACACGCACACACATATATATATGTATGTATACACACACAGACACATATGTGTATATATGTATATATATGTGTGTGTGTGTGTGTGTGTGTGTGTGTGTGTGTTTGTTATTTCTTTGCTTTTGTTCGCGATACATTTTCATGAATTTAATTATTTATATGTAAGTCCATTTTTACCTAAATCCGAGTTGGTAATAATTTTCCCTTTTACCAATTTGGTACCCCCAAATGGGGAGCGGCATATATCTTGTTTTTAAAATATAATATATATATATATATATATATATATATATATAGATAGATAGATAGATAGATAGATATATATATAGATATATATATATATATATATATATATATATATATATATAAGTGTAAAGTAAGAATTTATATGGTGAATAGTATTACTATAAGATCAGAAATGGATCTAATATCATGAGACACGATGCAAATACTCTTCAGATTATTTCATATTAATATAATGCCCTTTCATTTATATTTTCTTCTTAATATTAAAGCGTTCTTACTTTTCTGAAGAGTATTTGTTGGCAGTGTTAATAATTAACATGATAATTATATGATTGATAGCTACTCTCAAAAGTTGTGCGGTTTTACATTGGAAAAAATTAATGGTAGGATAAATAACATTTGGACTTAGGAATAAAGCTGGGTTTTTTTATCTTAAAATGCACGATACGTATACTTACCAAACATTGCGATTTATAAATAAACGCATTAGTATGAAAAAAGGGTGAAATATAATTGAAAAACATTTTTCATCTATAAACATATTTGTGCTTCACTCTTTGAGCTAATTGCTATACCATACTTCCTTCAACAATTTTACTCAGCGAGAAATAGAATAGATATTCCAAATAACAAATCTTACTTGATCGACATGATACAAGCTATTAATTTCTTTGTAAATAGAATCTGTTCGAAAGTTATTCATCATCATCTCAAGGAAGTGAAAATATAAATGGTAAGATGAATACAATTTTGGAATTTGGACTATAGATGTTTTGTCGTTTATTTGTATATGCTCTGTATATTTATTTAACATACAATGAGCTTTATAAATAAAAGGGTCGTCATGAATAGATGTGACATATAATTTAAAAAGAGTATTCCCCATATATATATATATATATATATATATATATATATATATATATATATATATATATATATATATATATGGAGAGAGTGAGACAGAGAGAGACTTGTTTGTAATATACTGAGTTTAACTGGGTTCGTATAATTCAGTAAATTTTCATATACCAATAAGTTTTAAGCCAAAGAGCGATGACTTAAAAAGTAAGCTACAAAATTATCATATTTCATAATTGAGCATTAATATACTGTATTAACAAAACCAAGGTTTCGAAAAAGGAAATGATAGCAACAAAAAGTGTATTTTATTGTAAGTTACAATTGTTTCAATACCAGTTGGACAATTTCAAGCATTATGGTGTTTGAAAATTTTCACATAACCAGCATTTCTTCACACATCTTGAATAAAAAACACTATGACAACATTGTTTAAAGAAAATTCCCTTAATGGAAATGAAGCATGCGAAAACATTTACCCTGGAGGCATCCTCCGTCAAAAGCCCATTCAAATATTAATATATCAGCTAATTTTCGTATCCTTATTTAAAATCCAGTCGTAAGAAGTTTCCACAAAAACCGGTAGCCATGTAAAATCTTTTAATAATACTATTCATTGAATTTCTAAATTGGATTTCTATATTCCTTTATTTCACATAATTAATTTTTTAAAAAAGAATTTTAAAATTTTATTTCTGCATTTATAATATGGCCAGAACAACCTTGCTATAACGTTACGGTTCATTTTTAGTTTCGTATTCGCTCATTTGTGGCATCAATGTTTACAAAATATCGATTGTCTTATTACTTAGATTTTTATTTAAGAAGTCTGAAGAAATGCTGGTTATGTGAAACTTTTAAAAAATTTTAAAAATTAAAACTGAAAGATAAAATTTACAATCAATTTCTTTTGTTTGAGTGAATACTCCAAATAACAATTTCCAAAGTGCTTATTCCGTATAATTCCAAAATCGGCTATTCTTGCTATACTTCTCATAGGATAGAAAAAATCAGCAAATTATATTTCTTGTAATGCTAGAATTTGCTGGTCACACTATTAAATAAAACTGCAATTTATTATGGTCACCAAACACAGCATCTCCTTTGATTTACTATATATATATATATATATATATATATATATATATATATATAAATTTTACAACAAGTCACCAGCATATTCGTGCATCTCTAACACCAAATGACATTTGCAAAGAAAATGTCCTTCGTTTCTATTTGTTGTTCACCCTTTATTTTGATTGTACATTCCTGACAAAAGGAATATATATATATATATATATATATATATATATATATATATATATATGAATCTGAATTATGTACAAAGGGAATACACACAAACACACACACACATACACATATATATAGTATGTATGTACGTATGTGTGTGGGGGGATAACAGAAGGTTAGTTGGTGTAATGTCAAATTAAGCTTAAGTCCTGTGGATAAATCTTCCTTGACAGGAATGCACATTGAAAATGATGGCATTAATAAAAATAGAAATAGAAGATGTTTCTATGTTAAAACCTCACGATTATGCTGATGACCTTCTATGGAAAATCAAATATAGAATCAGAATGTTAACCTGTGTACAAGTAACTGTTTTCTTCCTGCGTTTTAATACTATATATATATATATATATATATATATATATATATATACATGATTTATTGACTGTTTGCTCTTATATATATATATATATATATATATATATATATATATATACTAGCTGTACCCTGCTACGCTTTGCAGTGGCTCAATTTGGTGTAATGGAAAATTGTAATAAAAAGAGAAAATGCATGTTTCTTATATTCTTAGTACAGCAATCCACTCCAAAAAGTGACAAAGAAGGTGAAAATGAAAAAAAATGTACTCTTGCAGAATTTGATCCGGATCCTCAGAAGTTTCCGTCAGTCATAGTTTGGGTTCGACCAACAATTAGTGGATGATGCCGAACGTAGCAAAAATGTTGAAACGCTAAATGTTTTTTGTTGTTTTCTGTATACAAAAATGTAAGATTATAATTAATATTTGGGTGATGGAGGGGGGGGTGTTACTATACACAGATTCGAAAAAGTTGTCCAAAAAAAAATAAATGTAAGCAAAGGAAATGTAAGTCACGTTTCTACCTAACTGGATAATTATTTAGTGTTTTTATGTAATGTAAAATGTTTAATCGGCTCGAAAAACATAAATGATCGCGGACTCTGTTGAATACGTTAAGTTTGGTAAAGTAAATTTAAAACTAAAAACTATGCAAAACAGTGTCAGAATCACACCGAATATATGTTGCCATGACATAGGCTGACATAATCCCTGAGTTTCTGACGGTATTTTGAATAATATTTTAGTTTAAACTCACTTTCTCAAACTTAACGTAATCAACAGTGTCCGCCACCATTTGAATCTTTCAAATACACCGATAAACACTGTTTTTCGAGCCAACGAAAAGTTACATAAAATGCAAAGGATTTGTATTACTAAACACAGATACAAAGAAGTTGTCAAGAAATAAATATATAACAAACAAATGTTATCAAATGCAAGAAAAGTAAATGTTCTACCTAACTGAGATTTTAGTGTTTTTATGTAATGTATAATGCTTAATCGGTTCAAAAACAAGCAGTGTTTATCGGTATATTTGAAAAATACAAATGGCGGCAGACTGTATCGAACACGTAAAGGGAAATTTTGGGAAAATGAGTTTAACAAAAAAACTATACAAAATACTGTTAGGAACTCACTCAATATGTTACCGTGATGTAGGCTGACATATAGTTGGTGGTTTTAAACTTTTGCTCAATACAGGTGACGACTTTTAAGAGTCCCTTTTAGTGGTTACTAAACTCTGCCCCAAAAATTCCTGTATTATTTTACTTCAAGGCCCGTCTCACGTTCGTATATAACAAAATATTTTATTGTAGATTTCGCTGTGTTAAAAACGAACCTGCAAACCGTTTCTGTCGCAAAAAGAAAGTTTTCATGATATAAATAAATTACTTTTCGAAATGTCGGTGTTCACTTTTCGGTGTAAATTTAACTTAGAATGAGTACTCACTTTCTGTCCACCTGAGGAAGGGTGCATTTTCTTTGGTTTTGTTACGCGATACTTTTTTTAATTAATTACATTATTTCTAAGAATATGCATCTTTACCTAACTGCTAGTTGGGGATAATTTTCCCTTTTACCAATGCTGTACGCCCAAATGGGGAGAGGTATATGTATTGTTATAATATAATTATTCGCTGACACGTGTTTCGTTGTCTAAGACACATCAGAGTGGCTGAATCTAGCTGAATATATATATATATATATATATATATATAAAATATATAATATATATAGGTATAGACAGAGAGACAGACAGAAAGAAACTAGGAGGTAGCCCAGTGTTGCCCGGTTGTAAGATATGCTTTAATATGATTTTTTTTCATTCATGAGGATTACGTATTTATTATATCTAGCGAGACCTATGGAAATTCCACAGCGGAATCTTTCATATGTAATATATTGCTGTTGGGCATTCTGCAGACGTTCAGCAGGAATGAAGACACAATCATAATATTCTAGGCCTTTTGTTAAAACTATATTACCCCGCTATATTAAAAAAGACTTTATTATATTGTCTAGGCTGATTATTTCATTACAAACACACCAATCAATTAACTCGAATTTCATGATTTTTTTTATAATTCTTGGATATGTTACTAATTTCGACAATCATTTTTATTAATTTTATCTCATATTATCACCTCCCTTACTAAAATAATAACTTATATATATTTTCTGAGCTGATGATTTCAGTGCAAACACACCAATCAATTAACTCTGATTTCATCATTTTTCATAATTCTTGGATATGTTACTAATTTAGACAATCATTTTTCATAGGTCGGTAGTACTTTGTAAAGAGTAGCCTGAGATGTCGGAAAATTTATGTTTCTATGCCTATCCCTGTGGTCATGTCACTAGTAAGGGTGCTGGAGGTAAACATTTCATCTGGGCTGACGTTACCCGCCTGATAGTCAGGGGTCCGAACCTTGGATTAACCACTAAGGAGGTTGTCCTACCAACAGGTGAAAAGTACCGGGGCTGCTGTATTGCCATTTGGTGAATGGATTCTGGACCATACAGTAGTTTCTGGTAGGGCCTCTCGATGCCATACTAGGTAGTAATTGTTATTGTTTTATCTGTTCATGTGCCACAAAAAAAATTCTTGTCTTTTTCTCTCTTATTTTCCCTCTCTGTCCTGCTCCAATTTTCCAACTCTGTCCTGCTCCAACCAAGTCTACCGACCTGCTCCACAAACCCCAAAACCTCAATCATAACAAATCTCCAAAACAAAAACATGAATAAACCTAGAACCCCATCCACCAACGTAGACCCTTACTACCAGGTCTCCTTCTCCAACATCAAGGGTCTACGTTCCAACCTTCCAGAGGTTGAAACACAATTACAGGAGACGAAACCGGACATATTCTTTCTAAGTGAAACTGGCATAGGGCCAACCACTTCTCTAGACGAATTCATAATTAAAGGATCCTCAAACTTAACATCTAAATATGACCTCCAAGATCGCCATGGGCATGGAATATGTGCCTACATCAAAGATGGCTTTCCATGTGGTGGGGATATCTCCAGAGAAGACCCTAATTTACCTTATATTTGCTTTCGGGTTGCACTAGCTTACACCATTGTATTTATATTTGCCCTCTATCGCCCTCACAACAGTGGGGTTACTATCTTTAAGAGCATATCTGAGAAAATTGACCACAACCAGTCTACTCATCCTTCGGCTAACATTCACATTTGTGGTGACTTCAATGTCCATAATGTGGAATGGCTGAAATAAAACCGATGACGAGGGGAACTTTTATCATGATTTTGCCATTGCCTATAACCTCACTCAGATTGTTCACGAACCCACCCGTGTGCCTGATACTATCGGTCAATATGCAAGCCTTCAAGACCTTTTCCTCACAACTTCCCCTGAGCTGTGTTCATATTCTCTGATCACTCTATTTTAGCAGTTAATATAAAAATTAAATGTAATAAGTCTTCAGACTTACCTCTCCACCGTACTGTATATCGATACTCTATGGCTGAATTGGATAGTTTCTGTACATTCATATCTGACCTACCTATGTATTCCATGTTTAAAAAGGTGTCCTCTATAGTATCAGACCTGACCGAATGGTTAATTTTAGGCATAAACCGATTCATACGATCCACAAAATTCCAACAAAAACCTAACAGTCAACCATGGTTCTCCCCTGAATGTGCTGCTGCCATCGCGCATAGGAATCACTTTTTCCATAGCCACCAACATAATAGATATACTGAGACTAAAGCTGCTTTCAGGACTGCCAGCAACCACTGTAAAATAGTAATAAAAGATGCAAGAGAGCTATATGCTCAGTCTGTTAAATCCAAAGTAGCTGAGCAGCGGCTAGGTTCCAACCAGTTCTGGAAAAGAGCACACAGGATCTTGAGCAGAAGCGTGCGTTCTATCCCAACTATCATCAATGGACCTGAGGTCATCTCGTCAGCATCAGACAAGGCCAGACTATTTGCCAAGAACTTTGCAGCTAATTCTACCCTATGCGACAATGACCATCAACTCCTATAACAGACAACACGCTAGGTAACATACAAATATCTGTGCGTGAGGTCGCCAAGCTAATCAAGAACCTTGATTGGAGTAAAGCAACTGACCCTGATGACATTCCAGTTATAGTGCTGAAAAAGCTCCAACCAGAACTTGCCCTCATACTTACAAAACTGTTTAAGCGTTGCCTTAAGGAGAAGTGCTTTCCAACACCCTGGAAAACCTCATCAGTATGCCCTGTATTTAAGAATTCAGGTGAAAAGTCATCTCCCTCTCAGTACAGACCAATAAGTCTCCTGTGTGTCATGAGTAAGTTGTTGGGATCCATATTAAATACAGAAGTAGTCAACAACCTCAACAGAAACAACCTTCTTAGTGACATGCAATAGGGTTTCCGCTCTGCAAGATCTACAGCAGATGTGCTAACTGTTATATCACATAGGATTAGTGAATCTCTTGACAAAGGTTTCCATTCCAGGGCAATTGCTCTTGACATATCGAAAGCCTTCAATAAGGTATGTCATAAGGACCTCATTCACAAGATTCCCAGCTACGGTATTACTGGAAATGTTTTCTCAATTATCAAATCATTTCGCTCTGATAGGCTCATAAGAGTAGTGGTTGATGGACAGAAATCAGAGGCCCTCAGCATTAATGCTGGAGTTCCTCAGGGGTCCATCCTGGGCCCAACTCTCTTCCTGATCTATATCAATGAACTCCCTAAACACATACTTAAATCATTTGTTGACATCTATGCTGATGACACGACCATCTATGGCAACACATCAAAGGCCGTAAATGACAAAGTTCTCTCTAATTCTCTCTCCTCTGATCTTGAGCGCGTGGTACAATGGGGGAAGAGGTGGCTGGTCACTTTTAATGCATCCAAAACCTAGCTTTTATCTTTACATCCTCAGCGCTCTGATCCCCATCTGGCATCAATTGAAATGGATGGCTCTCGTCTTGGGGAGGCTCCATGTTTTTACAAGCTTCTGGGTTTGACCTTTATTCCTGATCTGAAATGGAATACGTACATCAAATATGTTGCCAGGGACGCTGGGAAAATGGTAGGATCCTTCTACCGCTCCAGAAGATATATCACTACTGATACAATCTCTATCTGTATAACAGCCAAGTACGTCCAAGGATGGGGGACCGCTGCCATATCAGGGCAGGAGCTGCTAAAAACAGCCTATCCTGCCTTGACAGAGTACAAAATAGACTTCGTGGTTTAGTGGGGGATACTCTTTTCTCTTCCCTGCAACCTCTTCCCTCGGAAGAGACGTTGCGAGCCTGTCTTTGTTTTATCGTTATTTCCATGGCAGGTGCTCGTCTGAGCTCCAATCCCTCGTCCCCCCTCGCAAATCTTTCACGATAAACACCAGTCTGGCTGAAACTACTGTCAATAATTTTCCCCACTCTTTATCTGTGCCTAAATCCAAACGTAGATTGCATGAGCAAAGTTTCTTTCTTAGAACTGCACGCCAGTGGAACTCTTTGACGTTTGCCTGTTTCCCACCTGACTACAACTTAGACGTCGTCAAGTCCAACATAAACAAACTCCTGACAAACTGCCCCCTTAAGTAAGACACTCTATCAAAACACCCAATACTAATGATTACTACAATGCTACCTCATTGATTACTGTACACACAATAACCCTTATCCCTTAGTGGCCTTCGGGCCTTGATAAGTGGTGACCCCCATGTAAAAAAAAGTTTTAAAATAAAATAATAATAATTATAGCAAACATTATTGCCTTCCCCTTACTAAAATAATAACTTCGATATATTGTCTGGGCTGATCATTTTATTACAAACACACGAATCAATTAACTCATATTATATCATTTTTAATAATTCCTGGATATGTTACTAATTTCGGTAATCCTTGGCCTGTAGACTTTACTGCAGTTGGGCATGTGTGGCTGCTCGACTGAACTGTGTTGGTAGTAGATCTCTCCTTTCTCTGCTTCCTCCTGTTTTCTGCGGTTGTGTAGAGGTCCTTTTCTGAGTGAACCTTGCCTTCATCCTTCTCCACATGCCCCTCTTAAGCGTAGCATCCCCACAGCTAGTGAGGCTCATATGGGCCTTTTTGTTGTGCTTATGTCTCTTATTAACTCTGGAAAATAGATGAACCTCTTGATATGCGACATTAGAGGCTAATGTCACATAGCCCCCCTGCATTATTCAGGCCATTACCTTTCCAACGAGGGCTAATTTCCAAACTTCTGATCAGAAGTTGCTGAGATTTGGAACTTATAAAATAACCGAAAAGCTGGTATATATACATCTTTGGTTGTATGACACGAAACTATATGGAATGTAGCAGGCTTTTGAAGGAAAATAATATTTTATGGATGAAATTTATGAACCTAGATTTTAAAACCAATAAAATATGATCGAATTTATTTACATTTTTATATTTATGTCGTCGCAAGTTTTCCTGCTTTAGGATGAATTATACCTAAGGTTTTTTTTTTGCTTGGTTTTCTCCCCTGTGTCCTTTTCATGCCATTAATGCATGTAAATATATACATTTATATACCTACAAAGATAATATACGTTTATACATATATATACATATGTATACATATGCATATATATACATTTATATATGCATATATGTATACATACATATGCATATAATATATATACAGATAAATATACATGCATACACATATGATGATTGCAAAGTCTTGTCAGACGAGTGCCACTCCTTCAGGTACTTAAAATCCATGAGTCCGAAGATAACCTTAACTTTAGTCCTGCCGAAAAAAAAAAATTCACACGCACAAGCAGACATGACACTGAAGACGGGAACTGGTATATATACATATATATAGATGCACGCATGCATACACATATGCACATACACACATACAAATAACCCACATATATGCATACATACATACACATTACATATATGCATACATAGACATACTTTTACATAAACATACACAAGACGGTCATTGGCATGCATACACACACACATATATATATTTAAACGCAAATATGCATATATACAGATACACACATATCTGTAAACATATACCATGAATACACATACATACATATACAGACACACATGCATACATACAGATATACATACATACACATACATACAACCATACGTACACATACGCACATACATATATACACACACATTTGCCTACATATACATACACGTATATAAATATGCACTGATACATACAGATCTACATACATACACACCTACAAATACCTACACACATATACATACATCCATACGTACACATACGCACATACATATATACACACACACTTACCTACATATACATACATGTACGTAAATATGCACCCATACACACATACATATATGCCCACACATACACACATATATATGCATACATACACAAATGCATAAATACACATACACACGCCCATATACATACATGCACACAAACACACATATACATACATATAAACATAGATATACACACATACACATGTACATAAACATACATACACCTATATATATATATACATAGGTACATATAATAATGGCAGATCAATTACTATATGCTTCCAGCATTTCAGACCTACACGCGTCACAACTTTTCCGTCGCAATAGGACCGTTTTTTTTCTTATAGCCTGAGGGAGTATCTGTACCTGATGGTGGTACAGAGTTTTAGCTTTGTACGACAGCTAAATCTCTCTCTCTCGGTTCAAAATGTTGACATCCAGCAACAAGCAAGAGCAAGATGGCTAGCAACAAGTCAAACTGCAGACCAGCTTAATGCGGGTACTGGTCTCCCGCTTTGTTTTTTAACTCAGAGATTTGCTTCTCCTAGAGGGGTTGCCTTCACCACGGCTTACGGGAGCCCCTTCCACCCCGCATACACATGGAAATAAACACATGCGTACATAGACATACGCCAACATACGTGTGCATGCGCACAGACATACAAACGTAATCACGTAGAGCCACACATATACGCATATACACACACATACGTACACACACACATGCAAAATACACACGAATAAATAGTCCAAAAGTCATAAATAGTAAGTAAGTGATCAGCAATTGGACCATTTTTGTTCCTTTTCCTCCCTGTTTGGATTTTTTTTTTAAATAAAGTTTGTTTCAAATTCATTTTTTTTTAACACATGAAGATAAGATTAACAAACTCGCACATAACTTTCCAAACAATACAGCTGATTTTATGTTCTCTCCTTATTTATTCAAGAGCTATATCAGTATACCATCCAGACCAGGTGCTTTGCCTGGGTTGATATGACTAGTAACAAGATGAGTTTCCTCTCCTATTCGCAAATCCTCCAATTCTGTGATTATTTTTGTGGCATGCCATCAATGACCGGTTCATCTACTTCTGAAGCAATGAAGAATAGATCAGTGAAATGTTCATGCCACCATCCTCAGTGCTGACCCATCCTTTGACTTAACTGAGACACCATAAGCAAGGACGGACCACACACTGGCCTAAATAGGCAACAGAGTTTCTTCGAGTTGTGTTGACTGGCTGCATCATCAATTTCAGCTGCGAGGCTGGACCATCATGTTTTTTTCAGGGTCCTTAGGTCGCACTGAAGGGCAGCCTTGTATGCTTTGTATGAGATCTCAACTTACTATCTGTTTGTCAAGTTTGGATCTAAAAGTAACTCACATAGATGTTTTCCTTCGAGCAGATTACAGATGTTCTCATCATTCTCATTAAACTAATCTCTGTGTTTCTTGTTCTCTTTACCGAGGATATCCAGCCAGACTTTGTAGACTTGTTCCTTGAAGTTCCCCCAGGTGCAAGCAAAATGCATATTGACAAAAGTGTAAGAGAGCTCTTTGCAGATATTAGGTCATTTGAGCTTTGCAACACCAGCATTTGATCAAAATCACAATTGGCACTACGCAACATACGGACACTGCATACATCTTTGAGATCCTATTTTTATGACTATAAGGTCTATTACATGGGCATGTTTATATATATATATATATATATATATATATATATATATGTATATATACATGCGTACAGACATATATACATATATATATACGTAAATACATACATTTACGTGCATATATGTATGTAAATCCTTGGTACAGCAAAATGGAAGAAGAAATTTCAGAGGAAACATAATTTAATCCAAATACTAAAGAAAACAAAAAAAAAAAACGGGCAGGTGAAATTATTAAAATTTCCTTAAGGCCTTATCGTCTGACCCTCTAAGAGGAAACGTCAGAATGATAAATTAAATATATGTATGCATATATATGTATACATAGACATATATATATATATATATATATATATATATATATATATATATATACAGGAATTCGTAATTCTAATGTAACTGATAAATCACAATTATTTTACTGTGTTGAAACTATGACGAATTACAAATAAAAATGCCTTAACAATCGAGCATCCTGATTACTGTTTTTTAACTGAATTGTCCAAAACACAGTTATGCTTAAATTTAAACACTTTTTTAGAACTGAAAAATTTTCGAGCTCATGCCACATTCAGATACGGATTAAATCTAAATATAGTTGCTTCACTGCATTTTTAATTCACACACACACACACACAAATATATATATATATATATATATATGTGTGTGTGTGTGTGTGTGTGTGTGTGTATAGATATAAGGTTGTAGTGTTCGTGGGTGTGTCTGTGTGTATAATTTCCCATGATCAAGGAAATATATAAATACGTTTTAGGTTATTTCTATCAAATGATATTGCACAATAAATTTTATGCGTCATTTCTATATATATTATTTTTCATCGAAATCTGCACTGACTGAGTGATCTCATTTACATATTACATCAAAGAAAATCTATTTTTATAATTATCACGATCTTCTTAATTTTTGCTGTAGAAGAATCCTTTTAAGAGTTCTATTTAGAAATATTATTTAAAATGTATTTATTCAGTTTATTTTAATTAAATTTATATTTGATTTCATTTATTTTCAATTATCATTATCTGAAAAGAGTTGCGATTAAAAACGGAAGTCTCATGACTTATGAGCTATTTCCCTTTAATCTAATACTTCCGGTTTTTGTTTGAAAACAGATGCTATTGTTTTATTTGCAATTGAGTTACGCAAATCACAGGTATTTGTTTTTAAACCGTAACTACTTAAAACTGTCTTTCCTTTTTATCAGAAGTGTATTTGCCCGAGAAAAGTAATATCTTTATATGTTTTCTCATACTAATTTATTTAAGATAACCTACTTGAAATTGCCTGAGTGTTTTAATATCAGAATCACTTAAAACAATTTTTAAAGGGTATTTACAATAAAATATCATTGTGTTTTCTTATACAATTTTATACAAGAAAACCTATGCAGCGTTATTTGAGGTCGTATCTTTGATAGAGCAAGTATGTTTAAAGGCTGGGTTGCCCGGGGTAGGTAACATTATTATCTTTTGTTCGGAATTGCCCGGGATAAAAAAAATGTGGCAGATGTATTCAAACACAATTTCATCATTCGTTTTTATATAGCCCGAACCACGACGGGTAGCCACGCTAGTATATATATATATATATATATATATATATATATATATATATATATATATGTGTGTGTGTGTGTGTGTGTGTAAAATACATATAAATATATCGTTGCATATCAGAGGTATGGGAGTTAAATGCTTAATCATGCAGATTTTATTGTTTTTTAGAATTGTGTCCCCTTAAGTTAATTGAATAAACGGACGCTCACGTGTATCGCTACACAGAAAGAAAACAAAAAATTCACCTGTATACTAGAAAACAAATGAAAATAATGAAAAATAGTGGTGATGGTGGTTGGTCAGTGTTCACCGTGGGTCGGTTGAACCGGCTCACCCAACTGAATTCCTCGCTGGAATTTTAACATTATTTCTCCAAAATTGATATAGTGATATGATACTCTTTAATAACAATAACTACTATGTCAAATTTTAAATTGATCTGTAGGTTTTGATTTATTAACAAGTAATACCGTCACTTCGGGAACACTTCATATAATATCGAGAATAAGTAACAGAAAAGACTTAGACCTATCCTTACGTCGTCAAGTTGAGGTAGACACTCTCATGACTGACTTCGCCGTCTTTGTTTATATTTTAGTTTCGACTGAATTTTTTTTTTTCTGTTTTTATTCATTTTTCACACCAAACAAGTTACAGTGCCACTTTGCAGTAAGGAGCATGCGCTGCAGTGGTGTTTTGAAGGGAGATGAACAGCAAGATGTCTATTTACAATACGCATGAACTTCTGCATGTCAGTACAGTTAGGAAAGCAGAATCTCGGAAGGAATTTTCAACGTTTAGCAGTTCCGGGGAAAAATTATTGGAGTGAAAGCTTTCTTATATCTAGTGATTTCTACTGTGTAAAGGTAGGATTTAGCCGCTTGTAAGGTTTATCGGAGGTATTTGCGTGGAGGGGGTACAAGTGCTTGTAGTCCGTCAGAGCATCCACCATTAAAATACACGTAGAACAGGCAAAGTGATGCAACATTTCGTCGACGGGGAAGAGGTTGAAGCTTAGATGACAGTTTAGGGCCTATCAGGTTGACAACTCTCTTCTGAATCCTGTTCAGGAGTGAAAGACTAGTAGCAGATGCACCAGCCCAATGTGACAACAGTACTCCATACATGGGCGACTGGTGGCCTTATAGAGGTACAGGATACTTTCAGGCGTAATAGCTTTCTAGCGCGGTAGAGAGAGCCCAGCTGCTTCGCAGCAGCCTTGGCAATGCTCTCAATGTATTTGTTCCAACTCATATTCCCTGTGGACATTGGGCAAAATTTCACGGTAAAATATCATAACGTTCAAATAAACGTAGAGTCTCAGTCTTTTCTATGACTTGTTGATCTAGTTGTCTTTATAAATTCTCTGTTCTGACACCTTGTTATAATACACCATTTTTGTTTAGTAGCTTCTTTCCCTAAATAAAAAAAAGAATTCTCATGAAACACTTTTCCTGCTGACTCGTTTTCTCCATTTTATATGGATGATTTCTTCAAGACTAGGGACTTGCGTGCGTGTATTATTATCTAGAGCGAAATTCATAAAATAAACAAACAAAAACCCTATGCATAATATGGAAGTTGAGTAAGAGAAAGTTGTGAATCTCAGAGTTAACAAAAGAACGTTTTTTCTGGTTTAAAAGTGTGAGAAATGAATCTAACGTAATTACATCCTTTTATGATGAATAAATGATGATCGCCAATATCCATAAATCGCAGTTATTAATGAAAGCGAGTTAAACAACATACGCTGAGTCGACACCTGATATGCTTCTTTTATGGTTAAAACCTATACATTCTTTTTTTACTTTCACCAAGCACACCAAGCAAGGTATAATCTTATCGAATCATAAGAAGTGAGTGTGATAGTGGTCAGATCTATAAAGGCAACCTGGTGAGGAATTAAGATATCAAGATTATTTTTCACTTTATATTTAAATTTCTGTGTGTGTTCCGTCAGGAAACGAAGCGCGAACGAAAGTCTAAAGGCATGAGGGCTGAGAGAAGATCTACCGCTATCTGAGAACCTCTTCTTAGAAAGCGAGATAGTTTTGCTGCGAATCGAATGGCTGAGAGTAATTTTGTTGAAGAAAACAAGTGCAGCTAGTTAATCGGGGCATATTCCGTGGAAACACTTGTAAAAACAAACACAGAGATATAACACTGCGGTAATAGGACATGGGCTGGAGCTTAGTGAATGAATAGCTGATAAATCCTCTTATAGAAACTGTATAGGAGGAAAAGGCGCTAGTATATACATTGGTTAACTAAAAATAACAAAAAGAAAAGTGAATCGGGAGGCCACTTGAATTATCTGAGCTATGCGAACTAATAGAAATAGACGTTAGGTCCCATGGTTAAAAAAAACGCCTGACAAAAGTGCTAAAATTAAAATGTTTAAAATGCTTTGCTATGATATGATCAAATAACGATTAGCGTTAAATATATATTAGTGATTTGGAACGAATATCAATGCGAATAAAAATCCTTTCTCTTCTAAATAGTTTGATTTGGAATTGGCCCCTTTTGGGGGCGTGAAACAAATATGTGTGTGTGGGGTTCCCCAATCAGGGAGGATCACATTAAGGTGCGAGAAAGAACAAACAATTAATAAGGCATGACCATGAACTTTAGGACGTTGGTGTAGCAATGAAGCCATCTTGCATGCGTACACAAGTCTTTAAGGCAGCAGTATGAAATGATCTATATATATGGGTAAGTTTCACGAATACAATATTAATATTACTAATGGTACGTATTAAACATGGTTAATGTCTTTATTTTTTTTATTTTTAATGGCTTACAAAATGAGATGAATACAATTATTCTATTTTTTTCTTCAAATCACTCTAAATAAAGAGAAATTGCTACTGAAAAGTAAGGTACTACTTTCCATTAGAAGCAATCCAAAGTGATGAGTTGTCCAGCGAGATTTGTGTTCATATGAACGTTTTGTATGTTGTGGAAACAATGTGCAGGGACGGAAATTTCAATGGCAATAGGCGTGAGGAAAGAAGTTTTTAGAGTAAAATAGTTCCAGCCTCTAGGGGCCTTTATAGGAAAAGACGTTTTTTACTGCTTGTAAGGTATATTGAAGAAAGGGCACAAGTGTGGCGAATGCGTTGCAGAGCACTCCGTTTAAATGCTTGTAAGGCAAACAGATGAACCCAGCAATTCGGGATAAAAGTTATCTCTTGAGTGAAATCTTCAAATTTTGTAAAGTGATTATTCGATCAACGCAGTGCATAACTTGTATGTCGTGCCATAACTCATCAATTTTCTATTAAGCGAATTACTATCAATTTACGGGAGGTGTCACTTTGAGAAATGTTATCTGGAAATATCAGACGGCGAATGAAATCAGATATCAATAAGTTTGCCAGAAGAGAGATATACATTATACGGGTATTTGAACAACCAATGATGAAACATTTAATTGGATTTTCTTAATATCCGTATCTCCGATATGAATGTTTTATTAGTAATATTCTTGGCTTCTATCTCGAGCTAATAGAAATATATATATTTATATATATATATATATATATATATATATATATATATATATATATATATAATTATAAATATATTCTTTTATTTATCACTTGCAAAGTATATTATTCATTATATATATATATATATATAAGAAAATCTCACTTAACCAAGTTCACAAAAAGTATATATATATATATATATATATATAATTATTTCCACAGCTCAAAGAACGTCGCAGCCCACAAGAGCCATGCCAGCCAACGAACTGGAATCTAAGACTCGAGTTTCGCCCTTATTTGGGCTCATCAGTCATACTTTTTGCTTATCCACTATTTTTTTAAGAAAAATAAGATTTGGAAAAAATGTGTCTATCTTTTTTATTTCAGTTCGTAAAATCGTGAAAGAAGTTAGATTTCGAATGAAATTGCAAACGAAATATACATGTGCATATGTAGCTAATAATGTTTTTTATAAATAGATGAATTCATACTATACATTTATGAATAAATTTTCAATATCAAAATTTTTATTATATATATATATATATATATATATATATATATATACGACTACTTTAATACATAAATTTATATACGAAGATATTTTATGCATAAATTTTCAGTATTTACTTAAACATTGCCGAACACATAGGTTGAGATAGGTAAGAAGTTGTGAAAAATATATATATGGCAATTAAGCTACACAGATAATGCTAGTTTCATTCTCGTGAGTATTTGTTAGGCTTATGCATTCGTTTCATTCTTATCAGAAAATGAAGCGCGAATTATTCTGGGTAGCTTAGTTGCCATATATATTTTCATAACTTACTATATATATAATTATTCATTTTTTCAAGTTTGTCAAAAATATATCAGATACGTTCATAAAACTTATTAATAAATAAACAATTTACTGCTAATAATTTTTAAGCGATGTGTTTTTGAATAATGAATAATTTAAAAAATATATTTGGAAATCGAGCGTGAATAATTTTTTCTACAGAAAACTGATGGCATAGTAATCTTTTCGCACTTCGCTGATAATAATCGTCGCATTACTTGTTTCTTTTGTCAGAACAAAAATATAATTTCTAACCCATGTAAATGAAACGATTGTGATTTACGAGTTGATTAAATGTCTTGTGCACGACATGTTTTACAATCTGCTAATATAAATTATTGTATTTTATAAGCCCATACAACAATTTTCTATGAAAAATAAGTTTCCGATAAATTTGATTTACGGATTTATTTCAGATTTTTAAAAAGCTTAGGTATAGGAATTAAAAAATTATATTTTCTAGAGAGAAGAGGAATTTAATAAAATTAATATAAATATTACTTTTTCTCGGAATACAAATTACGATAGTGACAATTAAAAATAAAGGCAATTCTTTCAGTTAACGGGTTCCATATCTAACCGGAAGATAATTGTTTTCGATATTGATTGCTTTAAATATGATTTTTTTTCTGGATATTCATATCTATATATGTCTTTTTCATAGTTTTCAACGCAAGGTAAAACCTGTACTGTTATATTTCACTGGAATAATAATTGAACAAAGATTTTTAAAAAATATAATAATATATATTTTACAACATTTTTTCGTATATTTTTAATGTTCTTCGTATATTTTTAAACTTTTTTAATATATTTTTAAGGTTCTTCGTATATTTACAACTTATTTTTCATATATTTTAATGTTCTTCGTATATTTCACAACTTTTTCGAATATTTTTAATGTGATCCGTATATTTTAAAATTTTTTCGTATATTTTTAATGTTCTCCGTATATTTTACAATATTTTTCGTATATTTTTAATGTTCTTCGTATATTTTACAATATTTTTCGTATATTTTAATGTTCTTCGTATATTTTACAATATTGTTCGTATATTTTTAATGTTCTCCGTATATTTTACAATGTTGTTTGTATATTTTTAATGTTCTCCGTATATTTTACAACTTTTGCCGCATATTTCAAATGTTCTTCGTATATTTCACAACTTCTTTCTCATATTTTTTATGTTTTGGATATTTCACAAATTTTTGTCGCATATTTTTATGTTATGCGGATATTTTACAATATTTTTCGTATATTTTTAATGTTCTTCCTATATTTTAAAATATTTTTCGTATAATTTCAATGTTATATTTATATTTCACAACTTTTTTGCATATTTTTAATGTACTTCGTATACTTTACAATATTTTCGTATATTTTCTAATGTTCTTCGTCTATTTTAAAATATTTTTCGTATGTCTTTAATGTTCTTCATATATTTTATATCTAATACGCCATTGTTATTTCCTCATTTTATATTTTTGTGACGTTCAAATCAAATGTTCTCCCCTATAATCACTGTAAAAAAGTATGTTATATGCGATTTTAACCTTGATCCTTTCTCTCTTAAATAGAGAAAACCGTACGATGAATTAATGTAATTTTACTAGTTTTTACTAGAGATGAATATCAACTAAATTCTGATGAGATAACGTTATGATATGAGAATGCGTTCTATATTGTTTTATTTCAGTTTTTATAGTGTTCACTTAAAAAGAAATGAGTCTGTAAAAGTTTACGACATTTATCAATTATTTAGTTTTGTAGAGAGGTTAAAAAGTCGCGTTGTTTTCATTGTTTACGACAAAATATGTAGAAATGACATTTAGTTTCATTTTTCCTGTTTTATGATTTGGGGAAATATTTAAAAAAACATCACTGTTTTTGCGGAGAGTAAAAAAATTATGAGATATATTAAAAATCCGTCTTCTTGAGAATACTGCATAAATTACAATGAATCACATTTTACTATATTATTTATTATTTGATATGGGGTCGAAAATTCCGCCTTTGTTAGTATCATAGCTAATATAATATATCGACACACACACCCACACACACACATATATATATATGTGTGTGTACGTGTATGTTCATGTCTATGTATAATTACGTGTAAAAAAGACAAGTGTAACTTGTATATTCAGTAAACGCGGCCATATATAATTATATGAATGTATATTTCAGAACGAATTTAAGTTGAGTTAAACTAACACCCAAGCTGAAGGACAAAATCATAATCAGTGTGGATAAATTTTTTGAAAAGTATTTAAATGACCTGAAATTTATGTAGGTAAAATACTTGAATGAATTTACTTTTGGTCGATAAATTTCCTCTGTAGTTTATTCATATTAAATTTATATATCTTTTCTTATATTAATATTTTAAAAAGTGTTCAAAAGATAATGTAATGTTGGGTAAAGTACGACAGAGGAACGAATTCTCTACTTCGCTTATCGGCGATTTATTTACAAATTTATAAATCAACTTGACTGTATATATTCGAAGGCAGGGGTTAAAAGGAGAAAAGGTGATATATGGGAATAAGAAACAGAGGGAAGGTTAGAAGTTTACTGATATAGGGTTTAGAAATTGGAACGAGACATTGGAACTTGCTATGATTAAAGGAGTCCATAAACCAGATAAATAAATGTAGAGGTACACATATAGTCGTATAGAGTGAAGTTTGGAACACCTGAAGCTAGCGGAGAATCTTCGTGTACACGTCTGACAGTTTACAAATTCTGATTTTTGTAAGCAGATATGTGGTAGTTTGTTCTTTTATATATATATACATATATATATATATATATATATATATATATAGTAAGTTATGAAAATATATATGGCAATTAAGCTGCACAGAATATTTCGCGTTTCATTTTCGTGAGAATTTGTCAGGCTTAATCCTGACAAATTCTGACATAATGAAACGCATGCTGAGCCTAACGATTTCTCACGAGAATCAAACTCGGAGTATATGTGTAGCGTAATTGCCATATATATTTTTTCATAACTTCTAGCCTAGCTCTACCTATGTGTCGTCATATATATGTATATATATATATATATATATATATATAAATATATATATATACAATAACAACAAAAATAACAAAATGAAAAACCAACATGAACAACAGTTAAACCATTTAAGATTAAGTTCTCAAACAGCAAAACATTCTAGAGATTTTTTTCCAAGAGGTTCTCGAATATTTTCGGTTGAGGATATCTTAAATTCACGGACATTTATTGTAGCCTGACTAATGGAGAAACATATCCGGCATATTATGAAACAATATCAGGCAAAAATTAAACTTACGAGGATTTGTATATAACCCTGGAAAATAGAACGCGTAAAACGAAAGTCGTAAAGAAATTTATTTTGTATAAATCAAGTTATTTTAATCAATCTTTGGGAAAGGCGGATGTAGACGTTCAGTAGAAGTTTAAATTTGGATAAGTATTTAAATCAGGGAAATTTACAATGCAAATAAAAAAGAAATTAAAAGCAGTATATTCAGAAGGACTTGCGATCCGTAAGTAAACTGAACTTACATTTGATTTGAAATATAAACTTTACCTAGTTTACACAGCAAAAAAACAATATACCGTAATATATATTATAACTTGATGAAAATTAATTACAAAACTGGAAAAGATTGAAGTAATTGAAAAATTTTATTATTTTTGGCATCTCCAACAATGTATCTTAAAAAGGAATAACAATTTAAGAGTATGTGCTGATTTCTCAGCTGGTGTGAATGATTGAATATGTGTATGTGCAAACTTTTAACTAACTCTTGTAATCCTCTCACATCTGATCTCTACCGTCAGACACCCCGAACTAGTTTATTAAACCATACAATCATCGCCAGTACATTATCACATCTACCTAATCCTACCTAAACCTTAGGACCTACGAGCCACTATAACCTAACCCCTACCTAATGAGCAATGCAACTCCATATAGACTCCCAAATATTAAACCAAAAACATATATTGGAACATATTTTATCACGCATCTATCTAATCTCGCCTTATTTATTATACCCATTTATTTATCCTAACTTAATTTTATTTACTTAGTATACATATACACATGTCTATGTATAAATATGTATGTCTGTATGTATACATATATATATATATATATATATAGATGCGGGTATGTGTTTTTTATGCATATATGTATGCGTGTATGTGGGTACGTGTGTGTGCATGTGTGTGTATATATATATGTATATATATATATATATATATATATATATATATATATATATACACCAATACCTTACTGGATATCTGTATCTCCACATCTGTATATGTATGTATATATGTGTGTATGTATATATATATATATGTGTGTGTATGTGCGTGTTTTTACATGTATGTTTGCATGTATATTGTATATATATATATATGAGTGTATGCGTATGTATGTGGATATGTGTGTATGTAGGTGTGTGTATATATATATATATAAATATATATATATATGCGTGTGTGTTTGCATATGGACTCATTTTTTAATTCAAATGAATAAATGGATTCAACTTTCTTCATGAAGACGCACCGTGGCTGCTACGATCAATCTGAAATGAAGCCTTAACATGTCAAACACGTATGACACGTACGCAAATCCCCCTCTCTGTCTCTCTTTCTCTCTCTCCCTCTCTCTCTCTTTCTCTCATATATACCTATATTTCTATCCGCGCCTTCCTTGATTTCCTACCACCCTGCACACACAACAATTTAATGTTCTTTAAACCTCAAAACTTAACTATTGTCGATCTCTACCCCCTTATTATATTCCCCCTTTTTCCTCCTACTTCCTCTAAAATCGTTCTTCCAAATAATAATAACCATTTGTATAAGGTCTGCCGAGGTTGCTGGATTGTAGATATTGTTCGGCAACCGAAACATATGTAACTAAACAGATAAAACGGTAATAAAAATAAAACATATATATATATATATATATATATATATATATATATATATATATATATACCTGCATACACTAGTTTTCACATTAACTCCATCATCAGTGTAGCAAGCGATAATAACTGTTGGATAGGAGATTCAATAGTTGGCTATATATAAACATATGTGCATATATACATATATATACATATGTACATATATGTATATTTATACATACATATGTATATATATATGCATATATATGTATATATATAATTATTATATGCATTGTTTCGTCAAAAATCGATATATATATATATATATACGCGTGTGTGTGTGTGTTTGTGTGTGTGTTTGTGTGTAATATCGATTTATAACCAAAAATTATTTATTCATTGAGCACACAGAATTACAGAAGGACTAAACGTCAGCTTTTATGCTTGATAAGGCACCGGTAAAAGGGCATCGATCGGACTTTTTGAATTAATCAAATTTGCCCGAATTAGGTCTATTGTGAAGTCAGTCGTGACGTCATAAATCATTGCATCCACGTTTATCTCAGAAAGAATCCGTCAATCAAACAAATGTTACGATTTTTGATTTAGTGTATTGCATCAGTAAAATATATTTATCGTGACCATCTTTTGATGCACAGCTAAGTTTTATACTTGATTTATACCTAATGCCTATTTTATCGATGATTTTTAGATTTCCTATTCCGTCGTGTGTAAATACATCGACAACTTCAATGATATATGTGATAACTTATAGAATTCCATTCTATCTCACGTATTTATATTATATTCATTTCGCATTATTTCGTTGAGTTCGGTAAATCGTCTGACACAGATGCGTAGAGGAAACGTGAACTTAAATAATGAATACTTCTCTACAAAATTAACTAATATCTTCAATAGAACTTTTGTTTTATTAATCTATTTAAATATAATGATAATTATTATAATAACTAATGTTATTATACATGATTTTTTCTCGTAAGTAGTATTGTTCAATATTGCGTATTAAAACAATGTCCTCATAAAAATAGAACCGGTTAATAAATTAACAATCATTTCTGCAATCCAATAAGACCTGTTACAAAGAGACTTTAATATATTCTTGGCATGTCTAACAAGTGTCGGAAATGAATGGTAACCAGGCCTTGCTTTATCTCCATTTAATTAAATGAGATACACTTTGGTTATTGCCCAATCAGTTGATTCTGAAGTGACTTTATACTTTTTGGTCCTGAATATATTTTTTTATCTGTGGGCGATATTTTTTTTATCTGTGATGTGGTCTTAAAATATATTTGAATTAAATAAACTTTAGTTTAATCCTAATATGTTGTCCATGTTTTATTCATGAGTCTTAGTTTTATCTCAGTAAATTATATGTTATATTATATACAGGGTGTCTCAATAAAATGTATACACTCTTTAAATAACCATAAGACCAACATTTATCATAAGAAAGAAAATGTTCATACATCAAAATATTGTGAACAAGTATATAAACCAGCTAATTATCGAAATGTTCAAATTATTGGCGATTGTGGTCCATGAACAGCTGACAAGTCTCACTGACTGGATCGAAAACATCCCTAATTGCTTCGATTGTTATATTCGCACATCTTCTTTCAATGGTTGCTTTCAACTCATTCATTGTAGCTCGTTTTGTGGTGTGAATTCCGTGTCTAAAATGCCACCCATACCGCCGCCAAAAAAGAGAACAAACTAGGGGGGCTCAAATCCTGTGAGCGTGGACACTACTCGATACTCCCTCTTTGTCCTAACTATCTGTTTCGCAGGTGACTATTAAGATATGCTCTTACGCCATGACAATAGTGGGGAAGTGCTCCATCCTGCTGGAAGTGACATTCTTTGTTCTTAATCATCTCATGAGAAGGTAATATAGCGTTTCATGTAGCAAGTTGAGATAATTTAAAGAGTGTGTTCATTTTATTGGGACACCCTGCATTGGATGATCGTCTCAACAGTTTGAGTTAATTCTGAATCGTTTCACATTCACCTCACCCCAGCCTCAAAGATTTTTCTAGTAAAGTGATTTCAAAAGTACTTGTTTGCAGGAGTACCAGACTCATGCTACACAGCCAATCGATCCCTATAAACGGGTTGCCCCTTAGGATATCGATTTATCTATCAATTCAATGAGGAAGATGTACCAATGGGTGTAAAGGTTATGCATACTTTTATACCTAAAAGTTTCGAAGCCTAATGCTTCCTTTACAGAAGAGGGGAAATGGAGCTAGATGACAAAGGTGCATTAGGAATGAAATAGAAGAATATTTTTACAAAGCGTGTATAGTGGAAGGGGAGATACTCAAGGGATTATTGAGATAATAGTGAGATTGTAATTAAGCCAGAATGGTGTTTTAACAGATTCGAAATTAGTGACACGGTATAGATTGAGAGGTTTACCATGATACACTAGGGAATACAATTAGGGTCTAATCAGTTTAAAATAAAGTAAGAGATAAACTAACGAATAAAAGTAGAGGTAAAATAGGTTAATAAATAATTAGATGATAATATAAGGTAAAGGAACAATACGATAAGACTAAGTTGGGATATTATAAATAAAAACAGAAATTAAGAATAAAAGTAACAGTAGGATTGTAAACAATATGACGTAAAATTAAATACAAAATAAAACAATAATAATAATAATAATAATAATAATAATAACCCCCTTCTCTCGAATAACCCAATCACCCCCCCCAAAAAAAAAGAATAATGCCAAATAGACGAGAAGTGTCAAGGAGGATAGAAAGACCAAGGAGACAGCACGGACCAGACCTCCGCTGGCCAAGGGGGAAGAGAACTGCGACCTTGGGGAGGCTTATTGCCACTCAAATCCCAGTGGAGACCAATGGCCGCTACTAGTGTGAAATCAATAGTAAGCGACTGTTGCGATAATGCAAATTCATTTGCAAATGATATCAATAGAGATGGAGAGTACATTTTTAAAAAATAAATATTCATATTAATAATGTTAACAATCACGTAAAAAAGCAGAAAAGAGCTAGGAAATGAATATATAGTAGAAAAGCTACACGAGGAAGATAATGAGCAGAATAATGAAAAAAAATGTTTAATTAATTAAATTCAGGAAAAATGAAAATTGGGTGCCAAGAGATTACAAATAAAAAATGGTTGCAAAGAGTTCACACGACGCGAGTGCACATAGAAATTCGGATCGTGGATAAGATTGGCCACATTGTTGTAGTAGTCCAATGAGTCATGGTTGATCAGTTCCTCTCTTGTAACCCAGCCTTTTTGAATTATCCATATCTATATATCTATAACAGTGAACGTGTCTGTGTGTCTGTTTGTGTGTCTGTGTACATTTTCCTTCGCAATAATTCTGTTAATTTTCAGTCTACAGACTCAAAATTTGATATACAGGGTACTGAAAATTGGGAAAATCTATGTGATCGGTATTCGGCCAGAAATTTGGCTGTTAGGGGGTCAAAGTTCAACGATTTGACTTTTGAGAACTCTACCTAACTCCTCCGACAATTTGGGGTCCAAACACTTGAAATTTGAGATATATGTTTCTTGGACATGGATCATACTTAATAACTTGATTTTAAAGGGTCATAATAGGGGGTCAAATTTTAAAACATTGACCTTTTTTGTTTTTTTGTTTTTTTGCTCAGCATACACCTCCAAACACCCGGGCAACGTCGGGCACCCATGCTAGTATAATATATATTTTGAATTATACATATGAAATATATATATATATATATATATATATAAGTAGATACACATAGTGGATAAAAATGTTCCAATGTAATGAATCATCAAATAACCAATAATTTATTTATAAATTCTTCCTGAAGGAGTGGAAGGAGATAGCTACGATAGTGTGACCTTGACTGGGACATATCCGATAAGGATATAAGCAGTTCGTTCTAAAAAGCGTATACAATTTTCAGAAAAAAAACAGAAATCTATTCATCGATATTTCTTGTTAGAGAAGCTATGTGTACAAAAATAGAATAATACCAAAAGGATACTCGCTCGGAACGGCTAAGATGAATAAAAAAAATTACAAAATATATAAAGTTAAAATGTGAAATAAATCACAAAATATAGACAAGCTTCATTAGCAGAAGGTGTACAGTGATAAGATAAAAAGAATAAAGTCGGAAGAAGGTAAGGAATGGTGTAGTGTTTAGAATTACGTGGTTAGAGAGAAGGAAAACGAAGCAAATCTACAAGAAATGATAATAAGCAGAGGTTTATTTCTGAAGATTGGAGTCGGGTGGCGGAGTGTTCTAGCTGTTGGGCATTCTTTCACGATGTTTGAGGGGGGGGGATCACACAGGTAGAATATGAAGTGTATCAGTAAACTACAGGATGGAACGATAAAAGTGTCGCTCTACATCACAGCTTTATTTTAAAACTTTTATTGAAAAAAAGCAATCCAGGTAACTTGATAATGTAGTAAAACTGATATCTCTTCAATGTAACCGCATTCAACCTCAATCGCCGCCTCGATAAAGGTCCGGAACTGGGAGCATGGTTTTTGCACAAGCGCCGTCGAGAGTTCGGCGAATATTCGGCGGATAGCTGGCGTTTGTGTTGTGGGAGGTCATGTTGGTAATGTTCTCGACGGATTAACAAACGAGGTTTCAGGACGGGAGAGGGGCGGGCCAGTGAGACAGGGTTCAAAGTCGTAGCGTTCTTTCTGAAGCGAAGCCTGGGTCTCTTTGGAGTTGTGACCTGCACCGAGTTCAGCTGCCACACCCAGTATCTGCCAACCACACTCTTCAGCACATCCAGGTACACTTTGATGTTCACTTTCAAACCGACTTCGAAGATGTGAGGATGCATGATGTGGCTCTGACTTGAAACCACACCAAAGACCATAACCGTGGCCGGAAAGTTCGTTGAGCTTTGTCGTTAAGCATTGAAACGTGCGCATTTTGATGATGCTGACAATATTCCTGTTGTTATAACTTAGATTGGTATAGAGTATGAGTTGTACAGTGGCGCATCTCTGATCCTGATCGTTTAACATTGTGTCACTTTCAGATATAATAGAAGGATTCTATCGTTGTTGGGATTTGTACGCAACTGATCAACTATTAGATGGTCTGTAACAAAAAAAGAAAATCGGTTTTCTTCGAATAGAGATGGATTTATAGCGGCTTTTCTGGGGAGACAATTTTATCGTTCCACACTGGATTGTCAGATTAGTAATAGAATCTGGTATTTTTCTTTAGGCTTTTTTAAAAATGAGATAAAATATATTAAATAGGTACAGAACGATGCGAGAATACTGAAATTGTTAGCTGTCCTTGGTAGGGTAACTAGTAACGTATTCTAAGACGATGAGTATATTCATAATATGTGAGAATTGAGAGAGGACAGGAGATGCATATTGAGTAACAATATCCAATTAATTAACATAGTGAAGCGTAAGAAAGGTAAATGGAGGTTTAACTAAGTTTAGAAATGGTAAAAGTAAATACGTAGAGAATGCATATAAACACTCTTATAGATTGTTGTATATCGGATTAATATGCAAGCACATGCAATTATCAGAAAGAATGGGAAGAAAAGTATTAAAGTTGGTCTGAATGTATTCTAAAATTGGCTGATAGCATACTTAAAATTATTGATCCTTTTAGGGAGCATAGGGGACTGGAGTACGAAAGCAAATATGATCGAAGAATCTAGTGCGTGTGTTTTAAATATGGTCTACATTGTGGAAAAGTTCATACATATGGGGTTATCACGAGTATAGAGTAAACTGTGTGTACGATTATCTACAAGGGTTGGGGGATTTTGCGATTGTTATGGCAGAGTGAAATTATAAATGATCTTGTTGGGCTACTTAATGTGTAGCGGCAGAGTGGCCACATTGACTAGTTTCTAATTAGGAGGACGTTTATCAGTTTAAATGAATTCCGTATTTGAATTAAAAGAAAACATTTTACTTAATTAGGATCCTAACAATATCTTAATAACCCCCGGCTAGCCTTTCTATCCCTATTCCCATTGACATGTATCCTCCTTATTGAATTGATAATTAAATCTATATAAACAAGTATATACTTTGTATTGTCGATATTTATGTGTGTGTGCGTGTGTGCATGATTGTGGCCTCATAGATGTTAATCAACTGAAGCTACCGTGTCAATTAAGATTATACTCAATAACAAGAAAAGCTGTATTTTAGTAAATAGGTTTATTTATAGAAATACTTTGGGCTACATATGTGCATTATTATTTCAGTATATACTTCATTTAATGTCTAACTTCCTCGTGCCTCAGTAAATAATTGAAGTTATTTATTATTTCACTTACACTTAGAATAAAGTCGCAGCTGAACTATGTATGCACATATGTAACCAAAATTGTTTACATGAATAAAAATTGATGATACATATAAAACGTATATGGAGAGAAGATTGTTCATAGGAGTTAATTTTATGGTGCGACAGAATATATGTTATGCTTCATAACAAATATATATATATATATATATATATATATATATATATATATATATATATATATAGTGTATAAGAAGATCAAATAATCATATGACAATATATTGTTGGATTCTGAGTCTTTTCTAAGATACATTTATGTACGCTGTTTGTTTTAACTTTCGAGACGATTTAAATCTCTCCCCCCCTTTCTCTCTCCTTTTCTCTCTTTCACTCTGTTTACATACTTTCCAATAAAGGCCGGATGTGACATGAGGTAAAACTTTAAGATAGTTTGTGATAATTAGCGAGCAATACATACTCTGCTGTTCCTCTGCTGTTCCTCAATGGTCGTTAAGAGCTTGCTGAACCTCTCGTAGAAGAATTAGACACAGTGAACACAGCAGCATATAATTCCACTGTAGACAATATATTATAATATTGCACATTGTTCTCAAGCGTGTTAAATAATTCATGAAACAAATATTTCTAATCACTTCCAGCCTATCCTATCACATCTAATCATGAATATATATATATATATATATATATATATATATATATATATATATATATATATATATATATATAGCGATTGTATCGTTGTGTTTTCTAGATATATCAGGTGTATAAGAAAATTCTTCCGGTTTCTAACTTTGAAATTCAGATGAGCATATATCAGCATAAACAAATATTTATTGGTCGAAATATGCACCATCTGAATAAATCAGTTTTTGCCAATGCGGAACAACATAAAAACTTGTTATTTGGTGGTGAGAAAACCGCTTAGGTTTTTAGAAAGTTTTCTTAAGCGCAAAGTTTTCGAGATGGTTGAAATGTTGTACTCGGTAGCTGAGACGTATGGAGAGTATTGCGGATGAGACAGAGTTCGTAATTCAATTCGTTCAACTTCTGTAGGGTCTGTTTAGCAACGTGCGGTAAAACATTGCCGTGGAGGAGAATTGGGCGTTTTTTTCTTGACTAATGTTGGGTGTAGTTGTGGAAGTTTCTGATGCATTTCATCCATTTATTGATAGCGCTTTTCCGCCGTAATGGTTTCGCCTGCATTCGAAAATGGATGTATGGATGAGACCGATTGCGAACCACCAAACACTCAGCATGACTTCCTTTTTGTGCAACTTTTGGTTTGTAAAGTGTCATGGAGCTTCATTGGTGTCTAACCACTGAGTTAAGCGTCACTGGTTGTCGGAAAGAACCCACTTTTTCTCACAACTCGGTCGAAAAACGGGTCGTTCTCGTTGCACAAAAAAGGAAAGATGACACCACATAACGGCGATTCTTTTGGTTCTTGTTAAATTCGTGAGGCACCTTTATCAATTTTTGTATCTTTCCAATCTTCCTCAGGTGATTTGAAGTCATCGTATACGTTACGTCTAATTCATAACAGTTAGTTGTGTATTTGCTTCGACTAAGGCTCTTAATTGGTTGTTATCAACATCCAATTGCATTGCCGATCACTAGGGTCATCATCTTCAAGACTCTCGACGACGCCACGAAATTTCATAAACAACCATTGTGCCGAGCGTTCCATAATCGTTCCTGGGCCAAACGCATCGTTGATATCGCGAGCTGTTGCATTAGCCATTCGGCATATATGGAATTGAAACAAGAAAAGTATGCGAATTTGCTTTTTTTTCCATTTTGTATTCAACGTTCTAAAAAGAAGGCATAATTGTTTTGGAGCGATTGAAATTTAAAAGATTGATAGAGCGAAAAACGCTATTTAAATTATACAAAGGTTATTATCACGAAACCTTATTTGAAAATGCATCGTTCGAAATCAAAATTTTAAAAATTCGCAAAAAACTTCTGTATCGTTGCACTTACAAACAAGCAGAGGAAAGAAATAAATGAAACTCTGGGTCAGCATATTTTACAACAAAAGCATTTATTTCTGTTCCTCTTCCGTCTCTACACAACTTTAAAGTTTTTCGCCATCGCCCATCTGCCCTCATGTCGGCCGTCGCCAGCCATTTCTCGCCTGCGACTTTACAAACCCATTTTACCCCCTCGATCACGTGGTGTCTTTTTTTTTCATTCTTCGGACGCCAATTCCCGCATACTCCCTAATTTTTATATGTGTGTTCTTTTTTCTTACTGCTGCTGCTTATTTTTTCATCGCGTTCATACGCGCTCTGTTACATACCCTTCCTTCCAAAATAAAATTATTTACAAGAATTTAATTAAACCTGCCTGGGTAAATAAAAGCAATCAAGAAAAGAAAACTCCAAACTTCACAGCAAAAAACAGGAATACTTAAATCCAAATTCGACATTTCCATTTTATATTTTTTCAGAAATCCGTTTTCTCATTCATTTTTTCCATTTGTAGAAATAAGTGAATTCCACCGTATTCTAGAAAATATATAAAAGCAAAAGTTTAATACGTTTATATGGAATAAAGTCAGTTAACTGTTTAAATACTGTTTTTTCTTGTATTTTGAGACATTTCACTGAAGCAGTGTTGAAGTGTTTCAGCTTATTTGTGCAAGAATGCAGTTTAAAATATTATAAATATTTTACAAAGCCAATCATAGCATGTTAATACTGAATCAGAGTTTAAAGTGTGTTTAATATTTGTTGGTTCTGGTTCTGAAACGGGATATTTTTATTTTAGTAATAAAATCAGTTTATTGTTCCTTGACATAAACCAAATATTAGAATGTTAATTGCTTTTCAAAACACACTTATACATATATGTTTTTCGTGTCAGTTTTTTCGCGCAGCTTTTTATTTTATTCTCTTACATAAACCTCGATGCTTTCTCAATATTCTATCAGTCATAACATTTTTTACATTGGCATCCAGACTTATTAATATCAAGAGGCCACTCGAGGATAAGGGTTAAAGAGTGTACAGTAGAAATTGGGCAATATAGTAATCGACAGTAATGGAAATTCGGTAAATCTGTTAACTTATATGGAATGGCTCATCAAAAACTTGTTTACGTTAGACTTGACTACAATCATATTGTAGTCAGCTGGAAAGCAGGAAAACGGAAGACAATTCCATGGGCGTGCAGTTCTAAGAAACAAGCTTTGCTCATGGAATCTACGTTTAGGTTTAGGCACAGATAAAGAGTGGGGAAAATTCTGATAGTGTTTTCTGCTAGAAGGCTGTTTCTTCTGACAGTTTGGCAAGGGGGGGACCATAGATTGGAGCTCAGCCAATCACTTTCCATAAAAATAACGATAAAGCAGAGGACAAACTCGCAACATCTCTTCTGTGAGAAAAAGGTTGCAGGGAAGAGAAAAGGACATTCCTACAAGGCTACGAAGTCTACTTTGAACTCTATCAAGGAAGGATAAGCCTTTTTAGCAGTTCCTGCCCACATGTGGCAACAGTACTCCATCCATGAACGTACCTGGCTCTTATATAGATAGAGAATAGCATCAGTAGTGAGATATCAACTGGGTCGATAAAAGGATACCACCATTTTTCCAGCGGCCTTGGCAACGGATTTAATATATGTGTTCCATTTAAGATTAGGAGTAAAGGTCAAGCCTAGAAGCTTGTTAAAACATGAGGCCTCCATAAGACGAGCCATTCATTTCACTTGATGCTAGATGGGGATCAGAGCGTTAACAATGTAAAGATAAAAGCTTGGTTTTAGATGCATTAAAAGACATTTATACCTGCCCTCTGTTCATTGATAGACTTTTATGCCAACTGTCCAAATTCTTTAAAACCTTGACTAAACTAGTTATTATAATATTGTTCCTATACCTATGACCCATTTCCTTCTTTATTGGTCAGTTTATTTAACGAGATTATTTGAGAGAATATTAGTTAATTTAACACTTTATTTAGTCCGATCCCTTTTTGTAGTCTTAACGGCTCAGCTCCGGTTTGGCGAGATTATTCAAGACAATTTGAATAGTCAATTTTATTCAAGATAATCTCGTTAAAAGTGGTTGATCACCTAAGAGACAAAACATCTCTTAAACACTCAGTCACTTTTGACGAGATTATTCAAAACAACTACGGTTGACACATGACCCAACGGGCCAGGGGCATTATTCGTGCCCTGACTTAATCGAATTTCACCTTTATCCAACCACTAGCAGTTCCGCCTGGCTTTGCATGGGCCCTATATATTGTTCATATCTTTATGTGCATATGTATATATTAAAAAGTGTGCATATTTACGTTAATGCCTTTCTATATAATAGGCTTTCTTTAACTACCATAGAGAAAAGTTGGTAGAGACCGCAGATGTCACCTTTTTTTAAATGTTTAACCCATGTCCAAGTAACCTACATCTAAAATTTCAAGTGTTTGGAAGCAAAATTGTCAGAGGAGTTTAGTAGAATCTGCAAAGGTCACCTTTGTAAACTTCGTCTCTTGGCAGCCAATTTTTCACCCAAAACCTGAGTAAAAAGCTTGCTCTATGTCTTAATACTCTTTATATAAAATTTCAAATGTTTAGAGCCAAAATTGGCTCAATAGTTGCTAGAGACTGAAAAGGTAATATCTTTTGAACTTTGACCCCTTGGAAGCCAAATTAAAAAAACGATTAAAAAGCTTGCCCTCTGTCTGAATACAATTTATGTAAAATTTCAAATGTTTGGACCACAAATTGGCTGAGCAATTTGATAGAGACCGGGGAGATCAATTATTTTTAACTTTGGCCCCAATTACGAGTCCTTAACCATTACTGTTTTGGATTCAAATCAAATTATAAAGTTAGATTCATGTTCAAGTAATCTATATCTAAAGTTTAAAGTATTTAGACTCACAATTGGCGGAGGAGTTTGGTAGAGATCTCAAAGGGCAACTCGTTCAGCTTTACCCCATTAAAAGCCAAATTTCTAGCCGAAAATGGATTACAAAGATTTTCCAAATCTCAATACCCTGGACAAATTTCGAGTCTGTAGACTGAAAACTGAAAGAGTTTTTGCGTAGGGAGATGTACATAGACAAACAGATACGTTCACTTTTATAGATACATACATATACAGAGATAATAATTAAGGCCTACAGACATTATTGTTTCATCCTTTCGGGAATCTTCAGTGCAGGGTGTCACGATTAACACCAGTCGCTAATTTTGGGTCTAAACACTATAAATTTAAGATATAGGTTCCTTAGACATGGATCTAACTTAATAACTTGATTTGAGCCTAAAGCAATAAATGTTAAGGGGTTATAATAGGGGTCCAAGTTTAACTTTTTTTTTTACCTATGCGGTCTCTACCAAATTACTCAGACAATTTCTGGTCTAAACATTTGAAATTGTATATAAATTGTATTTAGATATAGGGCAAGCTTTTTAATCGAATTGGGTGGAAAATTTGTGCTACAAATATATAAATGTATCTATGTATGTTTGCATGTCTGCCTAAAACTTTCGACAGAGGCAACGGATTTTCACAAGATCAGTGGAGTTTTAAGATTGACCCTTCATACGACAAATACCGAAAAATAGGTTAAAAGCATGAATTTCTTCACACTCAACCGGGCACTTGTAAACAGAGAAGGATCGCTTTTATCGCCGATATTTCCGAAAGTCGTCCCCTCTTTTCTATTGTTTAGTCGTTGGTCGTAACAGCAAAGACGTCACGTTTTCCCCCGTTCTTTTCCTCCTTCGCGGTACGGGTTCGAACTTGCCTTCCTACTACAATTTTTTTTTTTTTTTACTCAACACACACCTCCAAACACCCGGGCAACGCCGGGCACCCATGCTTGTATTTATGCATATATACTAACAGTTAATCCCGGATTTGCTCTGGCCCTATGTACTGTTCATAAGCTTATGTGCATATGCATATATTAAAGAGTATGAATATGTACGGTAATGCCTTTCTATATTATAGGCTTCCTTAACTACCATAGAGGAAAGTAGGTAGAGACCGCAGACGTCAAAAATTTTTATCACAATTTTGACCGCTTGATATTTATTGTTTTTTGGCTCAAATACAATAAAAATGTTAGAGCAATGTCCAAGTAGCCGACATCTAAAATTTCAAGTGTTTACACCTAAAATTGTCGGAGGAGTTTAGTAGAACCTGCAAAATTCAACTGTTTCAACTTTGATTCTTGTCAGCGAGACATTCGCTCAAAAACTGATTAAAAAGCGTGCTGAATGTCTAATAGCCTTTATGTATACTTTCAAATATTTAGACCCCAGGTTGGCTGAATAGTTTGCTAGAGACCGCAAAGGTAATATCTTTTAAACTTTGACTCCTTGGAAGCCAAATTTTCGGCCAATAATCGATTATAAAGCTTGCTCTATGTCTGAGTACACTTTATGAAAAACTTCCAATGTTTAGACCAGAAATTGGCTGACTTATTTGGTAAAGACCGCAGAGATAAAATTTGTTTGAACTTTGACCCAAATTTGGACCTTTATCATTTGCTGTTTTGGGCTAAAATCTAATTATAAAGTTAGATCCATGTCCAAGTTACCTATATTTAAAATTTCAAGTGCTTAGGCTTAAAATCTGCGGAGGAGTTTAGTAGAGTTCTCAAAGGTCAAATCATTGTACTTTGACCCCTTAACAGCAAAATTTCTAGCCGAAACCCTATTAAAAAGGTTTTCCCAAATCTCAATCCACCTTACGTGAAATTTCGAGTATTTAGACCGAAAATATATTTGGTAGGGAAATGTACACAGACAGGCACACAGACGTTTTCACTTTATATATATATATATATATATATATATATATATATATATATATATATATATATATATATATACATACATATATATATACATACATATATATATATATACATATATATATATATATATATATGTATATTGTGGGAATCAGACCTACACTCCGCACCAGAATATATGTTTTTGTTCTAACTCTAATAGGTCTCAATGAAACTTTTTAAATTTAGCACTTTATATGGCAACACTAACACAAGCGCAGATTGAAAATTTTTAGCTACTCTTCACAGTAATAAACAATTGGCAGACATTTTGCTGATTTGCATTTTTTCTGTGTGCCAACTTTATATGAAAACCTATGCTAAAATATGTGGAAGTGCTATAAAATTATCGAAACATTTATTATTCTAGGAATTTATTAATTGAGAACCACAATAATAAAGAACAAACAACTTCAATACGGTTTCATAGTACAATCAATATCTTACATAATTGCCATTTTTATTGACAAGAGCAAAAAGCCTTTGGTCCATTGAAGATGTCAAACTTTGAATTTCATCTGATGAAATGTCATTGGCAGCAGTCAGAATAGCATTCCAGAGGTCATCCTCGGAGTTGTACTACCTTCCTCCGGAGTAAATATTTTGTTTCAAGATGCTCCACAGATTTTCGATGGGATTTAAATCTGGAGAACAGGCTGGCCATCGTACTATTTTTCCATGTCTGGCAAAAACTCTCTCCAAATATTCAGTGGCTTTACTTGCAGAATGAGACGGTGCATTATCATGCATGAATACCATTTTTTCAGGAATGCCAAATTCTTCTTCTTGTGCCAGGGTTCCAAGTGTTCCTTAATGAAGTTAATATAAAGTTTGGCGGTGATTTTCACTCCATCTACGACTCTGACTGGTCCTACCAGCTCATTGCCAATGATTGCAGCCAAGAACATCACACCACCACCTCCATGTTGACGCCTGATCCTTTGGAGACGTAGACACTCATTATGGTACCATCCTCCCCTCCACCCATCTAGTCAATTATCGAAGTAATATTTATTAATCATATCTACATTTTATATTTCATTATTATATGGAAATAATATTTATTATATTACAATAGTATTTATTTTTACAGTGCAATAAAATTGTATAGCATTACTTTATATTGCAATGACATATATTTATGATATTGCAATACTATTTATGTTTTATAGTGCCATAATATTAACTCAATATTTTAATAACATTTTATTGTAACGCAATAAAATGTTTAAATTGCATAAATATTATTTATTATATAACAGTAGCAGTTTATTATTATATAATTTTAATAGTCATTTATTTTATTTCAATAATATTTATTTAATATATTGCAACAGCATTTTATCATACTGCTGTAATATTTATTTAACATATTCGAATGACATTTATTAATTATCTTACTATTACAGTAATTTATTGTATGGCAAAAATATTTATTCATATTTTTATTATAACAAATTATCAGAACATAATTAATAAATATGATTACACAATGATAAATTTAAATATTTAACAATATAATGAACAAATATTTTTGCAATAGATTATTTAAATGTTATTATATGAAAACCTTTCTGTAAAAATATAAAATTTTGCAATATAATAAAATATTATTCCAATATAATAAAGTAATATTTTATATAATGAATGCAAGAATTTTTATTTACTTTATCGCAATAATATAGATGTAATATGTTGCAATAATCTTTTATTCTATTAAAATGACATTTATTTATTATATTACTATAAGGTTTTATATATTGCAATAATATTTATTTCAATATTGCAATAATGTGCAATATTTTATTGCCGTATTTTCTTTCCATTATATTGAAATTATATTTATACATTATATTGCAATAATATCTATTTTTAAAAACTATTTATATATTATATTGCAACAATATTTATCATTTTATTGCAATAATATTTATATATTGTATTGCAAGAAAATTGTATTATATTGCAATGATATGAATTTAATTTAATACCATAATATTTATTTATTATAGTACAATAGTATTTATTGTTTATAGTTCAATAATATTTAGTTCTTTTTACAGTAATTTTTTATTATATTGCATTAACATTTTTATTATATTGCAATAAAATTTATTTTAGTGCAAGAATATTTATCGTATTATATTTCAATAAGATTTTATTATATTGCAATAACATTTATTTATTATATTTAAACAATATTTTACTATTATATTGTTACAACATTTCATTTTATTGCCATATTTTGTATTGATTATAGTGGAATAATATGGTATTATCATATTACAATACCATTTGCTTATATTATTACAATAATATACATTTATAATACAGGGTGTTCCAAAAGAAGCTGACGGATTCTAAACTTAAATTCAACTGAAAGTTCCACTCTATGATAAATATCGACTCCTTGATGGCGTATCGATTCATGAAGACTTTTGTATAGTTAATCAAGATGCTCTGAAATCTTTTCTCAATGGTTTGATGCTTCTATTGTTCAATCTTATATTTGATCAATTCAGCTTCTTTTGGAACACCCTATATTTCAATAATATTTTTCTATATTAGGTTAATACAGGGTTACCCCCCAAAATCAGAGGGCATTCAATTGTTTTTCTGCGCATTTCAGAGTCCACAGAGAAAAAAGGCATAAGACCATAGTGTTTTGATGTGATGTTTGGTATATAATAAACTAGTTATGACCTAATTTTCATTTCATTCGGACAAAACACTAAGAAACAGGGCCTAATTAGAGTTGGGCCCGTTTTGGAGGGTCACCGTGTATTTATTTCATATATTGCAATAACACTGATTTATAATATTACAATAATGTTTATTTACAATTACATTTATTTATTATATTGCATTAATATTTTATCATATTGAAATAATATATTTTCTATTGCCATAATATATATTTCTTATATCACAACAGTGTATTATATTGCAAATAAATGTGTGTGTATGCATTGACGTAGAACACGAATACAAAAACGTTGCATATCTGGTTTCTGCTTATTACTAGGTATGACTTCTAACAGAGAAGCGATCAATTATCTTTACTTGGGTGGCTAGTTCTTATGCTCTCGCCTCTATGAGACTCTCGCCCCTTTTGAGGTGAGACCCCTTTCAGACCATCTTCTTCTGTTAACGTCCTCAGTTCATCTCCCTATCTTCTCAGCTAATTAGAACACGTGATCACATACACATACTTCCGGGTCAGGTATCAGACTCTTCCTATGCAATTTATCGGTCATCGAGTTTAATGTGACTTTGGCATGTTTTAACAATATATCAAAACACAGCTCACACTTCTACGTTCACCACGCCAGTCAGATAGATCATTATATAAATAGATAAAAAGATAGATAACTAGATCGATAGATATATCGATAATACTCAAAGATATATAGATAGATTGACAGACAGATAAATGAAAAATAATTTATTGTGTTCTACCTACTACATAACATTCCTTCCCCCTTTTTATCAAAATGTATGGCAACGATATACAATTTTTTTTATTCACATTCCACTAAGAAACAAATACATATCCTCACCCTGCTGGAAAACAAGGCTATCATACCATATCTAAGAAATATTAATTATACAAATAAAACTCAAAAATACCACAATAATGCCATGTGGCACTAATCCTATCGCCCTCGAAGCCTGCGAACACATGGTCTCTTAATAACCCAAATCAAAATTCCAGGAGCATCCTTTATTCCCGTCGACACTACATGTGGTCGATAAATCCTCAGCATCTAGTCGAACAACAAAAATCGGTGTCCATCTACCCCATCAACACGGAATATCATCGTCCTTAGTTTTACATACCAGCTTTATGTTTCTATGGGTGAGACAAAAATTTTTCCACATATCAGTCCTTACACACTATGTCATCATTAACCTACAATTATATCACTAATATCTTGTGGAACACATAGAATACTGCCCCTATCATATCTGCTAGTCAGCACTATAATTTACATTATATCTTTTTCTATATTTCAACTTGATTTCATTAGTCAAAACGTCGACCAATCCTTTTTTTATATATATATACCCCGCCTCATCTCACCTCAGTGATTACATTTTGATTGATTTCAACCGCCATCACGCCCCTCCTTAAACCTGTTTAGGGATCCTTAGTCCCCAGAATTGATCCTTTCCAATTCGCCATAACGCACGTTAAGCTGAATACGTCTACCTTATACGTTGTGTGGAGGAATTTCTACCCCCAAACCGGTAACCGCAGTCAGCATTTATTGGCTCACAACATACAGAACTTAGATTAATATGCGAAGAGCCTTTTTGCCCCCTCGATACTAAGCATCATCGATGGAATCTCGAAATTATATTTAAAAAAAAATCAACGCAACTTACTCTGAAAACATTAAAAGCAAATATTGCCGCCGTTACTAAACCTTTCTATTAAACTATTAACCTATTGCTGGTCCCTACAACTTATCATCCCATAGTATGTCTTTTTCTTTTCATCCATTTTCTACCTGAGTATACCGTTTAAATTTTCTTCTTATTTCTTATTCTTTTTCTATTTTAAAAATTATTATTATTATTATTATTATTATTATTATTTTAAAAATTATCATTTATTGTTTTATTTTATTAACGTCATCCCATTATTTCAAAAACTATTACTTAAATTATTTTAGCATGATCTTAATATTTTAAAAAATATTAATTATTTAACTAACCTCACAAAGCAAAGATCACTCGACGGCTCAAATTGCAACTCCAAATGACAAAAGGAACAAACAAAACTTACGAAAATGGTACAACATATACAAAATCGGTTGCATACAAAAAATAATTCCCTTATAACATCTAGACCCAGTTTTTAACAAACGTCTCTTAAACCAAGTACAAAAGTTCAAACACAAAAAAACACATATATGTGGATCCCACGTCAGCATAAGTTTTGGGTCGGATGAAATCGCTTTTACTACTACAACAAAAAATAAATTTCAGATTTGTTATTGCTTTTTTCCAAGCACACATAAAAACCAATTCTCTCTGTCTCTCTCTCCCTCTCTCTCTCTCTCTCTCTCTCCTTTAGACAACACAAAAGAACACTGCTTCAACATTATGCAGACATCTGTGTTTTTTTCTTAATCTAAAAAAGCATTCATTTTCTATTCTGTATTACATATAAATCAAAATTTCATGATGCAATTTTCATCCGTTGACATACAATTAACAACATATTTTCCAGTCACCAAAAAAAAATCTGAAAATTTTGAAAACACAACTCAAAGTGGAAATAAAAATATTCATATTGGCAGAAATTGTCCATGGTTTCACTCCAAAAGAACATCGAATTATACAATGTACAAATTGTGACACTTAAAACATACGAATGCCTTATTTACTGTTAATATTTTCATAACAATATTTTTGATTGACAATTATTCATAACAATTTTGCCACTGCGTATTCATTCAACATTTTCTTTTCTTCTTTTTCTCGACAGGAGGCATTTTATTAAATCTCTTCCTTCGTTTTCCCGTCCGACATTTGTTCAATAATTCAAATATATTAGGATTTTTTTCTTTAATTACCTAAAACGTCTTTGTGTGTGTGGGGGGGGGGTTGCTTGGGGTTTTTTGGGGTTTTTTTTTGTATGCGTGTTCCGTGTTTATCATTTTTTTCTTAAGGACTGCTTTTGGAATAAACACCTCAACCTCCGCAAATTTAACCTTAATCGTCGCTTTCAGGATCCCTACACGCAAATACTATAAACCAACAAAGAAATTTGGGGTGGCAGTGTCGGTCGGATACAATAAGGTTGTTCAAAACTACGTGCGTATGCTAAATATCTGAGATTTTCTGAATCAGTAGAGTGGAGAACCTAAAAAATTCGTCATTTAAAAGGATATTGTGTAGGTGGCTCTAAGATAAAGATTTATCTATAAAAAATGGGTCTATAATTAAACAGCACCCGCCCTCGCATATATAATCTTGCATATAATCTATACTATATATTATTTTAATGGTGTGTTTATATTTTCTTTTCGTTTGTTTTTCTTTCCTTTGTCCATCGTGATAACCCCAGTTTTTCCTTGTATATTTTTTTTTCTTTTACGTCTAGTTTGTATGACCTTATTTTCTTCTTTTTTGTTATTTTTTTAAATCGTTTGCTTGTTTTTTATCCTCTTTTTTACGTAATTTTGTGGTAGCCTGAAGGTTCCTTTTTTCCCGCACCCTTGTTGGGTGCCCTGGTAATGAGCATCAAAACCGAATTGTTGTGTAGTCACGTAATGCTAACCTATGTTTGATTGTTGGGTTTGAGTGTATTTATACAATGAATAGCCATACTGCGTATGTATGTGACGAAGAGTTCATATGAATGGGTGTACGTGTCACTAAATGTTTATGGTTGGTTCTTCACTAACTGAACCCTAGCTTAATGTGTTGCAGTCAAAGTGTGTGTTTTTAGAATTTTCTTAGGGTATAATGAGCTCTTTTCTTTAATCCTTTTAACGTTGCCATGTCTAGTGAGTATTATCTCGTCTAGTGAGTGTGTGTGTGGTGTACATATAACACGAATACTTAAACGTGGCATACCTGGTTTCTGCTGTCAGCCTCTGGAATATTTTTAGCAATTCTTGGGGAGAAGGATTCTGTGTAAATTAAGACGTTTCAGCAGAGATACCAAGACGCTGTGTATTTTTATACAGTTTATTCACTCCCAGGCGTGAGGAGCGATCGACGATCTTTACTTGTGTGGCTAGTTCTTACACGTCTCACGTCTGAAACACTCTCCTCTATGAGAGGAGACCCCTTTCAGACCATCTTCTTCTGTTGATGTCCTCAGTTTAACTCCCTATTTTCTCTGCTAACTAGAACACGTGATCACATACACGTACTTCCGGGTCATCTATCAGTCTCTTCCAGCGTAATGTATCGGTCATCGAGTTTGATGCGACTTTGACATGTTTTAATATATCAAAGCACATCTAAACTTCCCATTTACTACGCCAGATAGATCGATAGATCCATAGATAAATTGATTTAAAAAAACTAGATAGATAAATAACTAGATCGATTAATATATCGATAATACACATAGTATATAGATAGATCAATAGACAGATAAACAACAAATAATTTATTGTGTTGTACCTACTACATAAAAATACTTCCTCTAAATATATTGGCGATCGTGATGCTGTTTCGCCTAAATGTAATGCATGATTTTATAGCGAATAAATGTCCATAAACAGGGTTCTAAGGTAACAGAAGACCGTGAATAATAGTTTAGACATAATAAATTTATATGTGACATCTGTTATTGCAAACCTACTGTAATTTGGTCCAGAGGGGAATTTCTGCAATAAAAAAAATTATACTAAGAGATTATATTACAACGGAAATCATTTATGATATTACTATAACATTTAATTTTTTATATTACAATAATACATACACACACACACACACATATATATATATATATATATATATATATATATATATATATATATATATATATATTCCTAAACAAAAGTATGACAACAAATTAGTACTTGTTTGGTGTTTTCTATTCTTTCAATAAATATTCGATTTCATACGTCTTTCTTTTGGATTCGTTAGCAAAGGTGATATCTATTAAAGTCTGGAAAGCGAGTCTCAAATTAAATCTTTTCTCGGGAAATAAAATAAGCGTCAACTAAATTGTTCACAAATATAATACATGCGGAGAGATTGCTTTTTGTTCTTAACGAATATATAACTTCTTTACTATTCATAAAATTAAGACATGCGATAAGGTAATATATATTTTATACATTTGAAGTTTTTACTTCGTTATATTATATCCGCGACATATACTCATTTTCACAATATATATATATATATATATATATATATATATATATATATATATATAGAGAGAGAGAGGGGGAGAGAGAGAAAGAGAAAGAGAGAGAGTAAGATGATTGATAATTTATAATTAAAATTAAAAATTAAAAATCGGTTTCATAAGGAAGAACAAAAAATCAATCAATTGTACGATCGTTTTGGAAACGATATTTTTATTGTGACAGACAATGAGTCTTGGACTATAATTTTATCATATAGTTTTTTGAAACAAAGTCTCCTCATCAGCAAAAAATATTAGGTCGGTTTTTTCTAAAGACACAAACAATAAACCTAGCATTTTTAAGTAGGGCAGATTTATCTTTTAATGGTTCGCCTTCTAAAAGTCGTACGTATCATCGTCAATGTATTCATTGGGATGGTAAAACTAGTTTATGAATGCTTGAAAACTGGGCAAAGGGTGCGGTGTCTACACCGCATACTTTGCCCAGTTCAAAATAAATGTCTAACTAAAAGCGTAGTTTATCAGGCAACAATATTTGCGAAAGAAAACCCGAATAACAAGAAATATTACGTAGGCATGACTTCCTTAGATTTCAAAACACGATACTATGACCACAAAAGTACACTCAACAATAAAAAACACCGTATAAAAACAACACTAGCGAACAAATACTGGGAACGCCGGTAGTCGAATGGAAAATAATAAGACAAGCTACCTCGTGTAGGCATCTAGACGACCCATGTAGATTATGCCTTCATAAAAAATTTGCTATCCTGTACTTTAAAGAACCCCAACATTTATTAAACTGTAGAAGAGAAATAGCAAATAACTGTGTTCACAAAATAAAATTTACTCTAGGACAGCGATACAAAATAGTTTTAAAACTAATAAAAACAATATAAAACAAACAAATAAATAAATTAAATAAACATGAATATACATAAACGATCACACATATATGTATGTATATATGCATGTATATATATGTGCATATATGTATATACACACATATATATATTTATATATATACTAACAAATAAAACACTAACCTAGTTTTAAAACAGATCCTTTGTTCGATAAAATGCATGCCCATTGGCTGATGGGAAGGGACACGGTGGATGCTAGAAAACTGATTCAATAGAAGAGGACCATATAAAAACGATAAACAACCACAGAATTCGCACATAAGCCTGAGGAACCCTAAAGTGGATTAAACGCCGAATATTCAGTGTAGCTTAATCTCCATATATATTTTATAAATTACTAACTAGCTCTACCTACGTATTGAGCACTTTTGAAGTAAATACTTAAAGTTTACGCATAAATCTATACTTTCGTATATTAATTTTATGTGAGTAAATGAAGTAGTTATATATATATATATATATATATATATATATATATATATATAATATGTAATATATTAGATTTTAGTACATTGGGGTCTTAGCTTCTCATAAGATTACCATTACATAGATAACGACTAGCAGAACTACCTGTAACGGACGGTAAATGGTACGCAAGCTTAACGCTAGGAACAACAGCTTGGACTACGACACTTCTTTTATACGACAACTTACCAGAATTGTAGCAGAAACTGTAGCAAAACCTGCTAAGCTTTTTCAACATATGTATTTCTTTTTGCTAGACATATCAATTTCCAATTCGGATAGAACTTATGGGATGACCTAATATATATATATATATATATATATATATATATATATATATATATATATATATATATATATATATATATCAGATCATTACATTAGTTCTGTCCAAATTTATGAATAAATAAACGAAGTGACCAAAAGTTATATTTTATTAAAGATTTAATCATCAATTTATTTCCCTGATGATCTATGATTTGCTCCTATCTATTAACAAGCTTATTAATTCCATCACTATAAAATCCTTTGGACTTTGATTCGAAGAACGTACATGTGTCAATTTCATTATCTTTCGTAAGCTGTTCGTTTCAAATGATTTTGTAAGCGACGAAACAAATAGTAAAGGAGCAAGTCCAGGAGAATATTGTGGATGAGGAAATTTCTCCGAGCCAAGTTCTTCGATCTTTTGTGAGGTGATGCTTGCTGTGTAGCAAATCATGTTCTGTTAATTCTTTCATTTACAAATTCCTTTCCATAAACATTGCCCTGATGAAACATCAGCCCTTTTTATTCACTAAAGCAGGTCGTTTTCCCCTCAAAACTTGCTTCAAACAGTCTAATTGCTGACAGTAGATTTGAGCATTATTGTTTTATTAGATGATAACAATTCAAACTTTATTCTCATGAAGTTCTCTTTTCAGCTGTAGCTGAGGTCTTTCCTCTTTACCAATCCATTGTCTCCGACGCTTAACATTTCGATAAAAAGACTATTTTTCGTCACCAGATCTATCCAAAGGAGGTGAAACAAGTTGGCGCGAATGTAGAGAAGAGCAGATGTCGACTCTGGATGAGATTGCTTTCAGACAATCCATGAGCCCCCCATTTCCGCAGTTTAGGAACTTTTCAGAGTTTTTGAAGATGACGATGAACATAAAAATGTAAAACGTATTGTTTGAACTCACTTTTATTGCCAAATTCATCAACTGATAAAGCAGGATTTTCTTTAAGAGCTGCTTCAAGAAACTCATCATCAAATTCAACTGGAAGTCCGGTTCAATCTTCATCTTCAAGAGTGAAATATCCACTTTTGAATTTCGCAAATCATGTGCTGTTAATTCTTTCATTTACAAATTCCTTTCCATAAACTGAGTGAATATTTTTAACCGCTCCGGCTACTGAGTTTCCATTCCTGAACTCATAAAGCATTATTTACTTCAAATTATTCTTAGGCACTTCCATGTTAGTAGTGTTGTAATAAAGCAAATTTAAATTTTATCGTTCTGTAAAGAAACGATGTAATCAGTTAAAATGCACGTAGATATAAAAATGTAAAAAAAAATTACACAATATTTATTTAAAGTTTCGTTAAATTAAATAACAGAGGTAAAAATTCGGACATAACTTATGGGATGACCTGATCTATCTATCTATCTATCTATCTATATATATATATATATATATATATATATATATATATATATATATATATATATATATATATAGGTAGGTAGATAGATAGATAGATAGATAGATAGATAGATATACTAGTCTAGATTACTTGTCAGCCCTTGAAGGGTAAGAGGAAAAATGTCCCAAATGCAAAGTTATTTTTAAATCATACTAGCGAGGGGTACCCGGCGTTGGCCGGGTGTTTGGGGGGGGTAAAAAAAGTAAGTATGATGATCGAACCCGAACCGTTGAGGCAAATTTGTGAAAAAAAAACGTGCGACGTTAACCATTTCCCCACCGCGAAATGCTTACGGAATCACGTTTTAATTTATTTAATTAGTTGGATTTAGCAGGTGCCTGTTTTAATGAGTTAATGAGGTCAGGTTGGACTGCGGGATGGTATTTACTGCTGAACGCCCCCCCCCGAAGATGTCATAGGAAAAAGACTAAGCCACATGCGGCGAGCGACAAATATTGAATATTTATCTTCCCGAAATCGAGCAAATTAAATAGACAGGCGAGCTTCGTTGTTAAGTGTGAGATATTACGATTTGTATGTGATATAAAAAGTTGTAAAAAGTATTTAAGCTAGCGACCGCTTCTCTCAAAGAAGCCTTTTATAGATACACAGAAAAAGCGAACATACATACATACATTTTCGCTTTTATATGTATAGACTGTCTGTTGTTGTCTTGCAAAACATCGTTTTAAGTCATGAGTTAAAAGGTTAAACTCAGGACGTCGTCAGAGCACTACTGCAAGCACTACTTATAATAAAGGCTACTCTAAGAGTACTAATAAAACTAAGTTTCTTACTATCCCTAGAATAGCTAGCACCCGAACTTTCCAAGCTCTACAATAAATGTCTCGCAGGATCTTACTTCCCTAATAGCAGGAAGGTGGCCTCTATGGTATCAGTATACAAGAATCTGATGAAAATACGAACTCTCTCAATTTTCGCCCTATTAGTCTCCTCCTCCTCTTCGCTAAAATCTTTGAAGACTTAATTATTCAAGCACTAATCCACCATCTCGCAAAAGCAGTTTCCTCTCTGACAAACAATATTGATTTAGGCAATGTGGTTCTACTGCAGATAAATTAACAGCCATCTCCGAAGGGATATACCATGTGCTGGATAAGGCGGGTGAAGTCAGGGCTGTAGCTCTTGATATATCCAAGACTTTTGACGGGCTGCTAATAGAAATGTAATGCTACGGTATAACTGGATGCATACTAAATATAATTAGATACTTTTTTAGACAACAGGCTGTCATTAATAGACTACACCCAAGCAACATAAAATTTTGCGGGAGTACCTCAGGGATCGATACATAGACCACTATTAATACTGATATTCATAAATGACCTCCCCGATAACATTGTGTCCAAGATGGGTATATTTGCTGATCATACAACACTCTTTCTTATCAAATTCTACCGATTTCCATTCGCTAGATGTGTGATCATTTCCTAATTTTTAAATTATAAAACAAATGTTTAACCTAATAGAAGGGAGAACTAATTAGATTGTAAAAGGAAAACACAATGGTTTTCAGTGAAAAACACAATGTACAACAAATAACAGTTGATCTTAATGTGTAATTAGAAAAAATATAAGTTACGGAGATATAAAAAAAAATGCAGATATTAGAAAAGTGTCAATTTTTTAGGTTTGTGACCTACAAGAATATACATAAATAGCAGAACCCCGGGATACGGCATTTATAATTAGTAGCGAAATACAATGCAGTGCATAATACATATGTATATAATCGAATAACATAAATAACACCGGAAGGCAGTGCAAATACCGTAACCAGGCACGAAAAAAAAAACATCGTATTAAACATCGTATCTCAGAGTTAGCGTATCCTGAAATTATATGGCACATATATATATATATATATATATATATATATATATATATATATATATATATATATTACACGGTGGTCACCGCTTATCAATGCCCGAAGCCACTCAGGGATAAGGGTTATTGCAAGTACATTACGTTAGTGTGGAGATTTGATGAAGTGTTTACTTAAGGGGGCGGTTCATTAGGAATTTGTTAACGTTGGACTTGAACACATCCAAGTTGTAGTCAGGTGGGAAGCAGGCAAACAGAACAGAGTTCCACAGGCGTGCAGTTCTAAGAAAGAAGCTTTGTTCATGGAATCCACGTTTTGATTTAGGCACAGATAAAGAGCAGTGGAAATTTTTCACAGTGGATTCAGCTAGACGGGTGTTTTTCGTGAAAGATTGGGGAGGGGGGACCAGAGATTGGAGTTCAGACGAGCACCTGCCACGGAAATAACTATAAAACAAGGATAGGCCCGCAACGTCTCTTCTGTGGGAGAGAGGTTGCAGGGTAGAGAAAAGGGCATCCCCCACTAAGCCACGAAGTCTATTTTATACTCTGTCAAGGTAGGATAGGCTACTTTTAGCAGCTCCTGCCCAGATATGGCAGCAGTATTCCATCCTTGGACGTACTTGGCTTTAATATAGATAGAGAATTGCATCAATAGTGAGATATATTCTGGAGTAATAGAAGGATCCCACCATCTTTCCAGCGACCTTGGCAACAGACTTGATGTACGTGTTCCATTTCAGATCAGGAGTAAAGGACAAACCCAGAAGCTTGTCAAAACACATGGCTTCTCCTAGACGAGAGCCATCCATTTCAATTGATGCCAGATAGGGATCAGTGCGTTTATGATGTAAAGATAGGAGTCTAGGTTTTAGATGCATTAAAGGTAACCAGCCACGTCTTCCCCCACTGAACCACGCGCTCGAGATCAGAGGAGAGAGAATCAGAGAGAACTTTGTCATTTACAGCCATTCATGTGTTGCCGTAGATGGTCGTGTCATCATCATAGATGTCAACGAATGATTTAAGTATGTGTTTAGGGAGGTCATTGATGTAGATCAGGAAGAGAGTTGGACCCAGGATTGACCCTTGAGGGACTCCAGCATTAATACTGCAGGCCTCTGATTTGTGTCCATCGACCACTACTCTTATGAGCCCTTCAGAGAGAAATGATTTAATGATTGAGAAAACATTTCCAGTTATTCCGTAGCTGGAAATCTTGTGAAGTAGGCCCTTATGCCATACCTTGTCGAAGGCCTTTGATTTGTCAAGAGATTCACTAATCCTGTGAGGTATAATCGTTAGCACATCTGCGGTAGATCTTGCAGAACGGAAATCATATTGTTTGTCACTAAGAAGATAGTTTCTGCTGAGGTGGTTGACTATTTCTCTATTTAATATGGATTCCAGCAACTTACTCATAACACACAGGAATCTTATTGGTCTGAACTGAGAGGGAGATGACTTTTCACCTGAATTCTTAAATACAGGGCATACTGATGAGGTGTTCCAGGGAGTCGGAAAGCACCGCTTAAACAGTTTCGTAAGTATAGGAGCAAGTTCTGGTTGATGCTTTTTAACACTATAATTGGGATGCCATCAGGGCCAGTTGCTTTAATGGAATCAAGGTTCTTGATTAGCTTGGCGACTTCATGCACAGATATGTGTATGTTACCTAGCGTGTTCTGTGTTATAGGAGAAAATATGGAGAGCTGATGGCCTTCGTCGCATAGGGTAGAATTAGCTGCAAAGTTCTTGGCAAATAGTCTGGCCTTGTCTGATGCTGACGAGATGACCTCTGGTCCGTTGATAATGGTTGGGATAGAACGCACACTTCTGTTCAGAATCCTATTTGTTATTTGCTAAAATTGGTGGGAACCAAGCCGCCGATCAGCTACCTTGGATTTAACAGATTGGGCATATAGCTCTCTTGCATTTTTTATTACTCTTTTACAGTGGTTGCTGGCAGTCCTGAAAGCAGCTTTAGTCTCAGTGCATCTATTACGTTGGTAGCAATGGAAAAAGTGATTTCTGTGTGCGACAGCAGCAGCACATTCTGGGAAGAACCATGGCTGGCTGTTAGGTTTTTGTTGGAATTATTTAGATGGTATGAATTGGTCTATGCCTACAATTAACCATTCGGTCAGATCTGATACTATAGAGGACACTTCCTTTTTAAACATGGAGTGCAGAGGTAAATCAGATATGAATGTATGGAAGCTATCCCAGTCAGCCATAGAGTATCGGTATACAGTACGGTGGAGGGGTACGTCTGGGGACTTATTATATTTCATTTTTATCTTAACTGATACAACGGAGTGGTCGGAGGATCCTAGAGGAGAATGAACGGAACATGAACATAACTCAGGGGAAGTTGAGAGAAAAACGTCTAGGAGGCTTGCATATTGACCAGTAGTATCGGGCACACGGGTGGGTTCGCGAACAATCTGAGTGAGGTCATAAGCAATGGAAAAATCATGACAAAACTTCCCCTCATCGTCTGTCTTATTTGAATGGGTCAGCCATTCCACGTTATGGACGTTGAAGTCATCACAGATGTGGATGTTAGCCGAGGGATGTGTAGACAGGATGTGGTCTATTTTCTCAGATATGCTCTTAAACATAGTAACTCCGCTGTTATGGGGCCGATAGAGGGCAAATATAAATGCCGTTGTGTAAGCAATATATATATATATATATATATATATATATATATATATAGAGAGAGAGAGAGAGAGAGAGAGAGAGAGAGAGAGAGGGGGATATATATACATATATATACTATGTTCTCTCTTAAGCTAATATATATATCACATTTCACAGTTCCATGTCTTCAGCCAACTGTCCATGATGGCGTTTGATCCTTCTTATCATGGCAGCAGAAGCAAACAGTTTTGCGTATGTTGTCTATTCTCAATCACAAAATCAATACAACATATTTAATTATTATGAATATCTAATTTGTCACAATTCATTTAATGAATTAATTTTTTCCTTTCCTTTTGGATGGATTTGGCTTTACATGCAAATGTCAAATAATTGTTATCGCTATATTCACACCATAAAATACGATACAAATTAATTAAAATAAAGTATTACAGATGTACGCACAGAAAATATAAAAATGAAAGAAATTAATCATAATATTTGATTTTATTTTTTTGCTGTGTTACGTAAGATTAATTAGAATTTATGGATAATCAGAATATTCATAAATTTGTATGGATATTTATGAAGTAGAAATTATAAAATTGATTTGTTTTTAATTTGTATTTTGTTGGAGCGTCCTGTGGAGATTATTTCAATCCTTTTAATAATCTATCTAATTAAAAATGCGCCAATTGAGCTCAACGATTGTATTAGAAATGAAAAACATTAATATTCACCTTTCCTTATTTTCTTGTATCTACAATGATATATATATATATATATATATATATATATATATATCAGATATCAAATATATCAAATATATATATATATATATATATATACATCATGAAGTAAAAATTAAGTTCACAAGCCAAATGCGTCTGTAAACTTAAAGCGCATACAAATAATTATATTTATATAGTAATCCCACCGAAATAAAAAGTCTAAAATATGATTAATGAAGATTGTCATTTAAGAACACAATTTAAAACTGTAAATTATAATTTACAAGAATTCATTGTTCGACAGGACACTCAGAAATATTAAGATCTTCTTTAAGCCGTGAGTTTTAAAAAATGTGTGTGTTTTTTTTTCATCAGAGGAAAGATATTAGCGAAGCCAAGAATTTTCTGGTAAAGGCTTAAATGATGTTGCAGTATATGTAAACTAGACATATATTCATGAAGAAACAATGAAAAATAAAAAATATATAAATTGAAAATTAAATATTAAAACTCAGATGACAGGATAAGTATAACAACTGACAATATCGACCACCCCTCCCTCTCTCTTTGTAGATCATATAAGTAACTCTTCTCCCGTTTATTCAATAGAAAATCACAATAACTATGATCTACCTTCTTTCCCTGTTCAGAACCATTATAGAAATTACCACCTCAGAAATAATCGCCAGACTTCACTCAAAGTCTGTACATACACTGGAGTAACTTCTACTTTAATCAAGCTAAGTACACATATTCATTTAATAATATAAATACAGACAACTTTAACGTCTTTAATGACTTTAATAAAAATAGCTTAGATCTAGGAACATTACCTTCTCAATCAATCAAGCTATTCTCGGTGAAGCTAAGCCATATTCCATCGGGCTGCAAGTCATGTGCATTTTGGGGGCTGGTAGAATAATAACACACTTCCAAAGTAATATGTGATTAATACGAACTAACGTTGCAATGCAAACATAAAGCGAAATACAAATACATCAATTTTGAAATTAATTAGACTCCATTAAATCTCATACACTACCTAATCACCAATTTGAAATCATTTTAGTATCTCACATAACATCGATAAGCTTATTTTCTGGGAGAGTATACGCGTTATTTTATCCTATATCTATCTATCTATCTATCTATCTATATATATATATATATATATATATATATATATATATATATTGCGTCAATCGCTTTATTGCAGATAAGTAAAATATTAATATTTCACTAAATATACGTCCCAACAAAATGAAATATATGCCATCAAACGACTGCGTTAAGGTTAGTTACTTCCCAAAATGTTGTTCAATTTCATACGATATTCACGAAGTTATGACATGTTATTCGTTATCGTGGGAGTTCCACTGTCCATCGCTTTATTGCAGGTCTCTTAAAATGTTGTTTTACGGCGAAAATACAATGTCTTATCATGCGAACTTTATTTTTTATTATATTTTTCTATCATAGAATAATGAGAAAAAACACATCCTAGTTGCTAAGCCTCTAAATAATGAATTATTTATCGACATATCCACTATTTTTTTTAATAATTTAAAACAACCTTTTGCGCCCTGAGGAAGTCAATTCCCTGTATCTCCAAAAGTAGTTGTGGCTCTAGCATCTTTTGAACTAAATTGCCCTCTTCCCTCATAAACTCTTCTTTTTCATATTCATCAGAGATATGCAATGGGTTAAGATCTGGAGAACACAGTGGTCATGTCATGACAGTAGTTCTTTAAAGAAGCCCATGATTCATGATTTAACCCACATTATCGCTCACCTCTGTCTAAAATAATAACTTTGAGACATTGTCTTGGCTGGTTATTTCATTACAAACACACATTCCAAATAACTCATATTTCATCAGGGTTCATAATTCTTGCATATGTTACAAATTTCGACAAACATTTTTCATGATTTTACTTACGTAATTATCTCCGTCCGCATTCCCTTACTAAAATAAAAACGTTGATCCATCGGCTAGGGTGTTTATTTCATTACAAACACACCAATCAAATAACTAACATTTCATCATTTTTCATAATTCTTGGATATATCACTTATTTTAACAATCATCTTTCATGATGTAACCCACATTATCGCCCTCCTCCCACTTACTAAAATAATAACTTTGATCCATTGTCTGGGTTGTTTATTTCATAACAAATACACCAATCAAATAACTCACAGTTCATCAGTTTTCATAATTCTTGGATATGTTACTACTTTTGACGACCAATTTTCATGATTTAACCGACATTATCGTCCCACTCTTACTAAAATAATAACTGTGAGCCATTGTCTAGGCTATTTATTTCAATACAAACACACCAAACAATAACTCATATTTCATAATTTTAAAAATTCTTGAATATGTTACTAATTTCGACAATTATTTTAATGATTTCACCCACATTATCGCCCCACTATTATTAAAATAATAACTTTGATACATTCTGCTGGTATATATTTCCAGCAACGGCATTCAATACCGGGTGATGGCGGGTGCAAAGCTAGTATATATTTCCAGCAAGGTTATTCAATCCCAGAATATGCCAGGTACTGTGCTAGTATATATTTTCAGCAATGTAATTCAATCCAAGGTCATGCCAGGTACGCTTCTATTATATATTTCCAACTATTTAATCCAATCAAGGGCGACGCTGGGTATTCGGCTGGTATATATTAACACATGCCTCATTCAATCCTGGGCGGCGCCGGGTATTCTGCTAGTATATAATTCAATCTACCCCATTCAATCTCTGGCGAGGATGGATTTTTTGTTAGTATATATTTCCGCCTATATAATTCAATCACGGGCGATGCCAGGTATTCGGTTAATATATTTTATCACCTATATACTCCAAACTCGGATGATGGCGGGTATTCTGCTAGTACATATTTTGCCCTATCTCATCCAATCCCAGGCGAGACTGAGTATTCTGCTAGTACATATTTCCATCTATCTCATCTAATCCCAAGCAACGCCGGGTATTTACTAGTTTATATATCCACCTATCTCATCACATTACCAGCACCGCCGGGCATTATGGTAGTACATATATCTACCCATTTCATATAATCCCAGGCGATGCTTGTTATTCTGTTAGTATATATTTCCGCTATATAATTCAATCCCGGACGATTCCAGGTATTCTATTAATATATTTTACAACCCATCTAATCAAAACCCAGGCGACGTTGGGTATTCTGCTATTTACATATTTCGACCTATCTCATCCAATTGACGACAACGACGGGTATTCTGCTAGTACATAAATCCACCTGTCTCATACAATCCCAGGCAACGCCGGATATTCTCCTAGTACATATATCCACCTATCTCGTCCAATCTCAGGTGATGGTGGGTATTCTGCTAGTACATATATCCCCCTATCTCATCCAATCCTTGGCGATGCCGGGTACTCTGCTAGTACATATATCCAACTATGTCATTCAATCCTAGGAGGTGCTGGGTATTCTGCTAGTACATATACTCACTTATCTCATCCAATCCCGCGCAACGCCGGATATTCTGCTAGTGCATATTTCCACCTATCTCATCCAATCCCAGAAGACGCGGGGTATTCTGCTAGTAGAAATATTTACTTATCTCATCCAATCCCGGGCAACGCCGAGATTCTGTAAGTATATATATATATCCACCTTTCTGATCCAATCCCGGGCAACGCCGTGTATTCTGCTATTGCATATATCCATCTATTTAATCCAATCCCGCTCAACACAAGGTATTGTGCTAGTACATATATCCCCCTATTTCATCAAATCCCCAGGCGTCACCAGGTATTCTACTAGTACATATTACTTCAACATTAATTGTTTAGTGTAGTATCAGTCTTAGCATTCGATTGACTTTAACCCCCTCCTCCTTAACTCAGGATTACTTGATATATTTACATTGTTTCTGAAATGTTACAAATAAGCTCTCAGCGTGCACTGATTCATTACCTGCTTTTGGGAATCAGCAGTTCAGCCATGTGATTTTTGGAATATGACATCTTGTGTCGATGTAGTACATGATAATTATATAATATGCATCTTTTTTAATAGAATAGATTGTTCGGTAATAAATTACGCTATATAATACGCTTACTCGAAAATAAGGAGGAGGTTATACCTGGGATCTCAAGCTTTAGAGAAACAAACGTTACTCGAAAATAAGGAGGGGGTTATGCCTTGGATGTCAAACTTTAGAGAAAAAAACGTTACTCGAAAATAAGGAGGGGGTTATGCCTTGGATGTCAAACTTTGGAGAAACAAACGTTACTCGAAAATAAGGAGGTTATAAAACTGATTAACGCTGAATAACTTATATAATGTTTAATTCGTTTAATGTTTTTATTTTAGCGCTGTCTGTATTCCGTAAAAGTAAAATACTAAAAATATAGCATCTTTCGATTTACTCGAAAATAAGGAGGAGGTTATCCCTGGGATCTCACTAAATCCATTAACTTACATTCCTGATGAAATTAAAATATGTAAGTATAACTCTGTATTGAAACAAACGCTGTGAACTCATATTATGCCTCCCCCCTTTCCCTCCCTACTTGCTCATATGCAATGGTTTGAGAAATGCATTGTTTACACTTTAAGATTTAGCAACTCGATCCTCGTCGGTAAAAAATGTCAATCACTTATAATTTTATTTCGCCCCCCCCCCCTTTGATTTTCCTGTAAATTTGGTATTCTACGTTTTGAAATACGTCAATTACGTTGGTACCAATTTTTCGACTCGAACATTAATATTTAACTCTGGGCTATAATATCAAGTTATCCTTCGAAGACGGTTAATGTATGTATTAAAACTCGCCATTAAAGCGAGTTGATGTCACATCACTTGACATGACTAAGCATTTTTTTTTTTAATTATGTATAAATAACATGAGAATCTATTTTAAATTATAGAGAATTACGTAGTATTTAACGTTAAAATGTCACTAAATTCGATAGCCCCAATGCAGAAAAACGGCTAGGTGACCAATTTAGAGTTGACTGTTGGGTTCAAAATTTCAGTATTTTTCGTCGGAAGGTTGGAGGTTCAATATAATACCAAATTTTTCAATGTTGGTTGCGAAAGTTTTAGGCGGACATACAAACATACATACACACTAACAGACATTTGAGATTTATATATATAGACTAGCAGGGCTACCCGGCGTTGCTCGGGACCGTATAAACAATGAAAAAACAAAAGCAGATATTGAATATATGTTTTATTCTTAGGGGAGAGGAATCTTTCATCTCTATGTATTATTTGTTTTATCTACCCTAGGACTGGTATTGTTCATGTTTTATCCCTAGCGTAGGTAATTTACAGCATGTATATGAAATTGTTTTACCTTAGGGAGAAGAGAACAGGTAATATACAACATAATGTGTCTATATTACATCCCTGGCAACGCCTAGAAACCAGCTAGAACATGTATTTCAGTCAATCTTTATTACATCCTGGGCTATGCCGGGAAACCAGCTAATCTCTATTTAGTGACTTGACCACCAAAATACCTCCCTAAGTGTGTCCTTTCTTTTGAACTTATTAGATATAGGTATCTAGAAATTTGTGTGAAATTTTGTTGAATGCATTGTTCACTATGATTTTCTTATTGTTCTACACAATATCAACTGTAGCGAAATAACACAGTAAACTTAGTGTAATGTTAGAATAAAGAGCAAAGGAAAAAATTAGAATCATATTCTGTAATTGCAAATCTAAATTTGCTAGCGTGTACCAGTATTTGCCAGGTTGTGGAAATTTGGAATTTATAACATATGTAGTGGCTTTTTCCTAGATACCTATTTTTATAATTGTTTCAGTACATTGCTACAAAATGTGACATTTGTTGGCGTTTGTAAAAAAAATCATGAATTTGCTTATATTCCAAAAAATAAAATATCAGTGCACAGTATTGAAAGTGTTTGAGATTCAAAAGTCTGTAACATTTCTACTAACTTCATAAGATGTCATGTGAGAAACTGAATTGAATATCAAGACATTATCTGAAGCGTTTTTATTTTGGTGTAACATATGTGTTTACAGTGAACCTTAACTTTTAATAAACAGATTGGTATGCAATGACATAGGCTAGGAATCTTAGACAAAATATATATAAATTGAAAAAATGTGTGAACAAATGAAAAAAAAATGATCCGCTCCACTTGATGACATCAAGCACAGTAATATTTTAGTGAAGAAAATATGAAATTGATGTTCAGTGATTAGTTTGGATGAATGAGAAAATGTAATTGTTTGATGCATAAAAAATAACTCATTTGCTGTATTTGATATTAAGCAGCAAAAAAATAGTGATTTGAATATTAAGGAAAACATCAAATCAGATTATGTAAAAAAAAAAGATGAAATTAGAAAATATATATTTTCTGTTTATGAGTTTTGCCAATCAAAATTTTGTGGCAGAAATTGGGTGATTACCATGCAATTTTATTTTGGTAAAATTCTTAAATTATTTCAATGTTTATTATAATTTCTTATTAGTGACTTGTTATCATCAAAATCCGCCCCAAAAAGTGTCCTTTCTTTTATTAGGTATCAGAATAGGTATCCAGATTTCTACTTCTATACAAATATGATAGTGTAGTACAGTAAATGTCAAATTGTTTTTCAAGTATTAGTTTGTAACGTTTGTACTGACTTCATCAGATGTCATGTAAGAAACTGAATTCTATGTAAGAAGACTTTATCTGAAGTGTTTTTATTTTGGTATATCATGTGTGATTACACTGTAGTAATTGCGCTGAAATCATGTTAATTACAAATGACAAAAGTTAAATCAATTTCTTATTCAGCTACACAATATAAACTAAAGGAAATCAAATTTGCAAAATAAAAGAAATATGTAGTTATGGGTTAGTTTGGAGTTAGAATAAAAAGCCAACAAAACAGTTAGTTTGTATTGTGTAGATTGGTCATTTCTGATAGTATTGAGAGTCGTCAATGAAAATCTTAATTTCTGACAAAATACTGAATGTTTCTCGGATACCCATTCGTAAAAAGTACCTTTTTTGAAAAAAAAAAAAAAAAGCACTCCCCGGATCACCTTCACCACCTTAAAAAAAAAAAACTTTATTCTTCAAAAAATGTGCACATTGTTAGTGTAAAAAACAGATTCGCACCACTTGATGAAATCAAGCATAGTAATATTTTAGTAAAGAAAATATGAAATTGATTTTCAGTAATTAGTTTGAATGAATATCAGAAAATGTAATTGTTTGATGCCTAAGAAAGAACTCATCTGCTGAATTTGATATTAAGCAGCAAAATATTTCAAAACATAAAAATGTGAAACATAACATGAATACTCTCCGTTGTCACTTGAAAACATTGATCTTGGTAGGAAGTTTATTAGATACAGAAATTGTGGTCTTGGTATGGTGTGCTTAATATTATTGTATGCAAAATTTAAAAACACAAAAGAGGGTACAATCAATATTGAAAAAGTAACATCTGTCACAGAAAATAGTAATTTATAAATATCAAAAGAAATATTATTCTGTACTTAAAATGTTAAACTTACTGTTAACAATAATTTAAAATGGTGATCAGGATGAGTCCAACAACTTAGTCCTTGAGCTTTCTTATTGGTCATAGTAAAAAGAAATTGTAGTCTTTCAAGTTTGTTGGTCGCATTGGGATTCTTGGAATGTATCAACTGATTCCTGCATATGAATTTTTGTTAATTCCACACAATACAAAATATATATACAAAACAAAGTAAAGCAAAGTATAGGGTTAGTTGTGTCCTCTAATTATCAACCAAGTATATGTATTGATAAAAAGATAAAAGCAATAGAAATGTTTATTACAATGTATCAATATTAAATTTTTATCATGAACAACAAATCGAAATTATGATAGATATTTTGTGCTTATACGAAACTGGAATCAAGGATTGTCACCTGTGATTTTATATATGTCAATAGTGCATGCCACTACAAATGATATTAGCCAAATTAAGTTTTGTTTATTTCACCCAATATAAAATATATACACAAAATGCAGTAAACAAAGTTTAGGTTTAGTTAATGATAAGTTTAGGTTCGAGAAATAAGCAAAGAAAAGAAAAAAAGATACATTTGTTTATAGTGTGTAAATTGTAAGTTTGTAAATATTTAAAACTATCCACACTGGTATGTGGAAATTCTAGGTACCTATTGTTATAAAGTTCCAATTCATGTTTGATATATCACTCTACATGTTCCCTGTTGCACTCCAAATGTAAATAATTATCGAGAAAGTGAAATGAAACAGTATTTGAAATAAAATAAAATAGAAACAAATGCTGATGTTTACTATATAAAACACTGTGTTCAATGGAATTGAGCCTTATACAATATTGGTGGAATAAAAAAGTTCATTTTTTTAATTCAATTTAAGAAATGAGCAAAAATTTGATATTTAAAATATTTGGCATGAAGAAAAAGAAATATAAGATAAAAGGTGATAAAGCAGTAAGAATCATGTGCTGAATTCAATTAAAAACAAATATGATTGTCAAAGAAATATCATGAAAATTTTGTAAGTGAAAAAAAATTTTTTTTGATATATTTGGTTTCGAAGTATTAAGAAACATGTACAACTTCATTTTAAAGACAAAACGAAAACTGTACTAATGATAATGACAATGGTGAAAGGAAATTGGAAAAAAATATATCAGAGGTAAAATGTTGGTCACATATACGTTTGTGTGGTATGCATGAAACACGTGTAGAAAATTATATTTTCTGATGCTGAAAGTAAGAAGAGAAACATTGTTAAAAAATGATCTAAAAGACAATAGTAAAATCCTCATTTTTAGTGAGGGATATGTTGTTTGTTTCAATTGAGAAAGGAAACTTTAATTTATACAATTCGATGTTATAGATCACAAGTTTTATTACAATAAACATTGTGTTCTTTAATTATCAACCAAGTATATTTATTGATAAAAAGAGAAAAGTAATGGACATGTTTATTATAATTTATCAATATTAAATTGTTATCATGAGAAACCAATGGAAAGCGTGAATGTCATTTGGTGTTTTTGAAAAACAGCTACCAATGATTGTAACCAGTGATTTTTGTGTACGCCAACAGTGCAAATGTGGTGGTGAAATGAATTTTTGTTTATTCTTCACAATATAAAATATATACACAAAACTAAAACATAATTTACGGTTAGTTAATGATAAGTTTAGGTTAGAGAATTAAGCAAAATTATAGATACCTATTGTTATAAAGCACCAATTAATGTTTGGTATATCAATCTACATGTTCCTTGTCGCACCCCAGAGAGGTAAATGAGTGTCAACAAAATGAAATAAAACATAGCATTTGAAATAAAATGAAAAGGTGCTTGAAAAGTGAAATATGCTGATGTTTACTATCTAAAACATTGCGTTCAATGCAATTGAAACTTATACTATATTGGTGGACTAAGAATTAAAGAAATAAAATTTAAGAAATTAGCAAAAAATTGATATATAAAATATTTGGCATGAAGAAAAACAAGTATAAGACAAAAGGGGAAAAAGCAGTAACAATCATGTGCTGAAGTTCATTGAAAACAAATCGTTTGTCAAAGAAATATAATGAAAATTCTCAGAGTGAAAAAAAATGGGATTTTTAAAAAATCTGGTTTCCAAGTAATAGGAAACATGTACAGCAAATCGAAATAGTGATAGTTATTTGGTGCTTATACGAAACAGGTATCAAAGATTGTCACCAGTGATTTTATTTATGTTAACAGTGCATGTCACTAAAAATAATGATGGTAGCGAAATTAAGTTTTGTTAATTCTACCCAATATAAAATATATACGCAAAACAAAGTAAACAAAGTTACGGGTTAGTTAATGATAAGTTTAGGTTCGAGAAATAAGCAAAGGAAAAGAAAAAAAAGGTACATGTGTTTATATTGTGTAAAATGTTAGTCTGTAAATATTTCAAACTATCAACACTGGTATGTGTAAATTCTAGATACCTATTGTCATAAAGTACCACTTCTTGTTTGATATATCACTCTACATGTTCCCTGCAGCATCCCAGAGAGGTAAATGAGTGTCCACAAAATGAAATAAAACATAGTACTGGAAATAAAATAAAATAAGAATATGTCTGAAAAGAAATAAATGCTGTTTACTATATAAAAAGTTGTTTTCAAGTGTCAAATGGAATTGAACCTTATACAATGTTGGTGGATTATGAAATTGCATGAATGAAATAACATTGGAGAAATAAGAAAAAAGTTTATATATACAATATTTAGAAATATAAGATAAAAGGTGAAGAAGGGTCAAATCCGAGATCTATAAATCGTAAATTTTCAAAGTGAAAACATTGATTTATTTTTTAGATCTGCTTTCCAAGTAATAGTAACCATGTACAGCTTCATTTTAAATGAAAACAGTACTAATGATAATGTTCATGGTGAAAGGAAATTGGAAAAAAATTAAAAATGTCAGAGGTAAAATGTTTGTGTGGTATGCATGAAACACGTGTAGAAGATGATCTCATGCTGAAAGTAAGAGAAACATAGCTAAAAGATTATGTAAACGCAATAGTAAAATCCTCATTTTTAGGAACATAGTGTGGGGTATGTTGTTTGTTTCAATTGAGAAAGGAAAGTTTAATTTTTAGAATTGGATGTTATAGATCACAAGTTTTATTACAATAAACATTGTGTTCTCTAATTATCAACCAAGTATATTTATTGATAAAAAAAGAAAAGTAATGGACATATTTATTATAATTTATCAATATTAAGTTGTTATCATGAAAAACCAATGGAAAGCGTGTTGGTTATTTGGTGTTCATAAGAAAAAACATCATGGGTTGTCACCAGTGATTTTATGTATGCTAACATTTCGCTGCAAATGTGGTAGCGAAATGTCTTTTTGGTTATTCTACACAAAATAAAATATATACACAAAACAAAGTAAAAGAAATGTCAGGGTTAGTTAATGATAAGCTTAGTACCAAGAAATAAGCACAGAAAAAGGAAAAGAAAGATACATTTGTTGATATTGTGTCAATTGGTGAATTTGTTGGTTCATTTTGTTTTATGACATATCAACACTATATCAGGTTATTTCATGCCAAATCTAGTGACATTTTTTTTCCTAGAATATATTTGTTTATTTAATGTTGGTTTCTATTTAACTCATAATTGGGACCCTAACAGGTACTACCACTCCAGATCAGAGTGGACCTGGTAGCAATAGCAATTAAATGGTGGCTTCACACTTCACAAAACCCCACGTTTGGATACAGTTTATGGTCATATCCAGGACCTGGTGAATTTGTAAATAATTGAAACGATCAACACTGGCGAGTTAGAATTCTGCATACCTATTGTTATAAAGTACCAATTTATGTTTTACATATCACTCCACAACGTTGCTGCAGAATCCAGACAGTTGAAAGAGTCTCAAGAAACTGAAAAGCTATTTAGTACTCTTAAATAAAATAACATGCATAAAGAAATCCTAATATAAGACAATAGATGAAAAAGCAATAAAAATTTTGTGTGGAATCAAGTGAAAACAGTTTCTTTGTCAAAGAAATTGCATGAAGATTCTCAGATACTTTTCCTTCCTCGTTCCCTTCCCTTTTGGTGGAAGGAAACTTTCACAGTGGCTCAGAAGGTGGGCTGAGCACACTTCCTACAAAGGTGGGATGGGTAAATTTCTTTTTCATTTGGTTGCCTGGAGGACAGGCTTAGCCCCCCCTGTGGCACTATTTCATTGTGCCACTGTTTCTAACACACTCTGCAGCATGGACGGGTGGTAAATTGTCCATGAGCGTAGAGATACAAAGAAACCCCTTCCCATAATCCCCTTGCTATCTTTCTGTCTCTTTCCTGCACGACCACCATGATGTGAGGACGCATATTTTGTCTCTCCGTAAATGAGGGGGGCACCCCCTCCCTCAACACTAGTTAGGGTAGGTTAGTTAGCTTTGAAAAGCCTATTGTAAAAATTAATTGTAAATTGTTTTTTTTTGTAATATATATTGTATCTCTGATGTAAAATAAAATAGTTAGTTATACCTTTGTATATTACAATTGTGTCGCGTGTCATTTTTCTTGTGTCTGCCATGAATGCCTTCATAAATGTCTGAAGTCAAAAGGCGGCCCTGAGGACAGGGAGATGAAGATTCCCACCAGAATGCCACCAGGGTGAAGAGATCATCTTGAGAAAAGAAAGCAGCCACACCCAGATCCAACATCTCAGGTATGATTTTCTTCTTGTTACTCAGACCCTAATGACTGGCCCATCTTCATGTCTTCATGAGACCGCTTTAAGACATTTACTATAACACGTCTGTCGGTCACACCCCAGTGACCGGCTGATTGTGGTATAAATGGTTGCCTTAAGACGCAGGATTGACCCTGGTTAATTACCAGACGGATCTCGTCGCATCTGTGTCGCAGTATAAATTATGCACTATGACCAAGACATATTGTTTCCCAGCATGGAAATAATTTCGACTCTTAAACCCACGGCACAACCAAAAATAACGACCACTAGACGAATCGAATAAAAAAAATGGTCCACGGTCTTTAAAAACGGAAAAAACTATTTCTGGCAAAATTTAAAAAAAAATGGCAGACCAGTACACACGCGCACAAAAAAAAAAAAAAAAAAACGCACTCAAAAAGGAAAATTCAGAACCTGAACAAAAAATTGTCTTGCACCTACAAAAAAAAAAACAGTTTACAAAAGATCGATTTAAAAAAAAAAGAGTATTGAAAGTAACCCTTCGAAAAAAAAAAGTAAGAAATGTGTCCCACACAAAAAAAAAAAAAAAAACAGAGATGAGAAGAAATTGTCTCTAAAATATGCAATATCTCTTTCTCTCTCACGCTTTCTCTCTTTCTGTCTCTCTCCGGATATATATCGATATGTGTGTATATCTATGCATCTTGTTATTACATGAAAAAAAAAAAAAGAAAAAAATCCTTCAAACACGAAGCTCGAAAAATAAATTTAAAAAAAAAAAAAAGGAAAGAAAATAAAGGATACCTAACATTTTTTATCTGATCTTTATTTCAGGTTTATAAAGATATAGGACTTTTTAAAAAATTGCTTTTGACTTTGCAAGTGTTAGATTTAGATTTGAAAAAAATAGAACTTTTACATTACATTTTATTCCATGAACAGTTGATGTGTTTTTTTTTTTCGGGTTAGATTAGCAGTTAATGCCGAAACATATGTGGTTTTTTTGATTTGATTATGTTTTTTTTTATTAATTTTGATTTGTCTGTTTAAAAAAAAGGAAAGAAAAAATGGATTGCTAAAAATGTGGATTACATAATGTGAACGTTTTTTTTTGTGTGAGAATGCCTTTAACAAAATTGTTCAAAATAAGATTGTTTTTCTATTTAGTTAATTGTTTTAAACTCGTAGAAATGTTTAATGTCTACCTGTCACTCATTTGTTTGAAACAATGGCCGCACATAGGAAGGAAGCGAAGATGACCTCGTCATGGTGTTTGTGAGGGTGTTGAGGGATGGGTGGTGGAACAATGCGACCTGCCTCTGTTTCTCTTCCTCTCTTTCACCACCTCTCGTGTTGTCTACCATTCTTTCACCCTCTGCAAGCTTTTTTGGGGACGAGAGAGTGACTTTTAAAATCGAAGAGTTTTTTTTGTGAGATTACGTAATAGTGTTATGGGGGTGGTAGGGTGTGTAATGGCATCGCTCTGTCTCTATCCCCTTCTTTCCCCCTCATTCTCTCTCTCTACTCTTGTGTTTTAATGATTGTATAGCTAAACCCCCATGGCTGATTGCAGGAGGGCATATAATAACGAATTAACTTGGAGTTTTTTAAATTTTTCTACCAAGTTTAAAGAACAAAATTATTTATGCTTCGTTAAATTACATTAAATGATGTCTTCAATTGGTTTTTATTAAAAATAAAAACTGAGACGATTATTCAAACAGCACTTAAAGTACTTTTTTTTGAAGTCTTCGAGTGTTTGGAAAAGCCAACTGTTACATGATTACGTTAATTTTTTAAGAGTTCTCTGAGATGTTCATAGTTTTTCTTAAAGAAAAATTACGCTATTACATTTCGAATATTCTCTGAATTTTTAATAATTTCTAAGGAAATATTGTTTGACTAACGAAAGAGATTTTCCTGAACTCTAGATGATTTTAAGGAAGAATTATTCGAGCAAATTCTTTAATTGAAGGTTTATTTGAAATTGGACCGTATGATAGGGGTCCCTGAAATATTGACTGAGGAGTATATACGTAAAATTGAATTAATTATTAAGAAAAAAAAAAAGATTTCCTCAGTCTAGAAAGATCTCTCTTTAATTGAAACTTTAATTTTTTCGAGCTGTTAACTATACAGAACTGGTCGTTAACTAATGTGACTCCCAGGTGTGGCGGGAGTTTATTAGTTCGAAATAATCCTTGTGAGTGAGTTTAGGAAAAGAATTGCTTTTAAATGATAAAATAATTACTTGGAAAATAAAGTTAATTAACATGAAAAGTTTCTGAATTCGAAATGACCTGGATAATGGTCTAAAAGAAGAAATGATTTTTAAGAATCAATTAAATAACTGTAAATGTACACTGAATTTTAAAAATAATAATTACGAAATGAAAAATTTGGGATGTTTCTGAATCTCATTGTGAAGGGTGAATTGATTCAAAATGAATTTTCTATGATCTTTTCGGAAGATTAATTTTAATAATGAACCAAATGTTTGGAATAATTTTTGAATTGTATTACGAAAAATGGGTCTATTCGAAGTTTATGACCTTTTGAGAAGATTGGTTTTTATAATAATAAATGACTTACTTTGGAAAGAAGTTAACTAACATAAATTGATTTTAACGATGAACCAAAATACTTGAAATAATTTTTAAATTTTGGAATTAAATTTTAATGATCTTTTGTAAATCAAGTTTTGAAAAAATACATATACTTTTTAAATGTACCCTGAAATTTGGGAAAAAGTTAATTATGAATGTAATGACTGAAATGCGTTTGCATTGTGTAAACAAATTCTAATTGTGACCGAGGTGCTCTGAAATGATTTTTTAAAAATGTTTTCTTTTTAAGGAAAAAAAAATTGTTAACACCCTATTTCATTGATTTAATGTATACCAGGTTTCTGAATTGTTTATTTTTGGAAATTTTTTTTCCCCCCTAATTGAGTATTCTAACTCATGAAGGCTGAGTGCCCTTCTTAATTAATTCTTTATATAATTAATAAATATTCCGTGGTGGATAGTTTTTATTGGTCGCTCGGCGGCAGACTCCTTGCTCTAACAGAATTAATTGGATTAGAACCTCTGAAGACCAAGGTTTTACTAAATCCATATAGGTCGGCGTGATGAGGTCACGTAACCCCGACTTATTAAAAAAATATTATACTGGTTGCTTAAAAAAGTGTAAATCCAGTTACTCCATTGCCTCGATGGAGGGCGAGGATGATTACCCTCTCTGGTATTTGAAGCAGTATACCAGTCTACCAGGAGCCTGGTGGAAAAAGATAACTTGCTTCACTGAAAATACATTATACTGGTTGCTGAAGAGAGCGTAAGTCCAGTAACTGAAGTAATAACTTGGAATACATATAGGTCGGCGTGATGAGGTCACGTAACTCCGACTTGGTTAAAATACATTATACTGGTTGCTGAAGGGAGCGTAAATCCAGTTACGAAAATAATGTTATGCAGACTAAATTAAAATACGTATAGGTCGGCGTGATAAACTCACGTAGAATCCGGCTTAGTGAAATATGTATAGGTCGGCGTGATAAACTCACGTAGAATCCGGCTTAGTGAAATACGTATAGGTCGGCGTGATAAACTCACGTAGAATCCGGCTTAGTGAAATACGTATAGGTCGGCGTGATAAACTCACGTAGAATCCGGCTTAGTGAAATACGTATAGGTCGGCGTGATAAACTCACGTAGAATCCGGCTTAGTCAAATACGTATAGGTCGGCGTGATAAACTCACGTAGAATCCGGCTTAGTGAAATACGTATAGGTCGGCGTGATAAACTCACGTAGAATCCGGCTTAGTGAAATACGTATAGGTCGGCGTGATAGACTCACGTAGAATCCGGCTTAGTGAAATACGTATAGGTCGGCGTGATAAACTCACGTAGAATCCGGCTTAGTGAAATACGTATAGGTCGGCGTGATAAACTCACGTAGAATCCGGCTTAGTCAACTACGTATAGGTCGGCGTGATGAACTCACGTAAAATCCGGCTTTGTTAAAAAAATATTATACTGGTTGCTTAACAAAGTGTAAATCCAGTAACTGAAATCGTGATGCCATTGCCTCGATGGAGGGCGAGGATGATTACCCTCTCTGGTATTTGAAGCAGTATACCAGCCTACCAGGAGCCTGGTGGAAAAGATAACTTGCTTCACTGAGTTCCTGATGGAACGTAGAGCATGGAGACATTGATTGCTGACGGCCGGTTGACGCACCATTCACGGAAAATTATGGACTTCTGAAATTTATGAATGCTCATAAATTTCGGATAGCATAGGGAGGGATGTGGCACTATTTCATTGTGCCACTGTTTCTAACACACTCTGCAGCATGGACGGGTGGTAAATTGTCCATGAGCGTAGAGATACAAAGAAACCCCTTCCCATAATCCCCTTGCTATCTTTCTGTCTCTTTCCTGCACGACCACCATGATGTGAGGACGCATATTTTGTCTCTCCGTAAATGAGGGGGGCACCCCCTCCCTCAACACTAGTTAGGGTAGGTTAGTTAGCTTTGAAAAGCCTATTGTAAAAATTAATTGTAAATTGTTTTTTTTTGTAATATATATTGTATCTCTGATGTAAAATAAAATAGTTAGTTATACCTTTGTATATTACAATTGTGTCGCGTGTCATTTTTCTTGTGTCTGCCATGAATGCCTTCATAAATGTCTGAAGTCAAAAGGCGGCCCTGAGGACAGGGAGATGAAGATTCCCACCAGAATGCCACCAGGGTGAAGAGATCATCTTGAGAAAAGAAAGCAGCCACACCCAGATCCAACATCTCAGGTATGATTTTCTTCTTGTTACTCAGACCCTAATGACTGGCCCATCTTCATGTCTTCATGAGACCGCTTTAAGACATTTACTATAACACGTCTGTCGGTCACACCCCAGTGACCGGCTGATTGTGGTATACCCCCATAAAAAAGGTTGGAGCCGGGGAACTTCTCCTCCCAGAAGGGGGAGGGGGGCCCGGGAAGGCTTCTCTTCCCATATTTTTTGTTTTGTGTAAGGTTGATCTCTTTCCAAAGGGAGTAAGAGGATATCCCTCTCTTAGGAGGAGAGCGAAGGCTCCCTGGGCCTCCCATCCTCCTTCTGAGAGAAGTTCCCCGGCTTCCACATTCATTGCTCAGCCCGCCGTCCAGGCAATCAGAGTCTGATTGTCTGCCGTATATAAAAAGGCGATTTTAGCTTGTCAGGCGGTATGCTCTGCGTTGACCATTTTTCTTCCACCTGTTGACCTTCCCTCCCTGCTACGCAGATTAGGGAAGGGCTGAAGGGGTGATTTGCTTTTATTTTTTACCCCTCGGTATAGGGAGGTGACTGATCATCCAACCAACTAAGGGGATGGGGCAGGAAGTCTACCCTCTCCTGCCTTAGGGAGGGAGTATTTTTTTTTAAAGTTTGCCCGGAGGGGAGATGGGCAACCTCCCTGCACTTGGGGACGGGGGGGGTCATGACCTTATTCGCACGGAGGAAATAGGGGTCTGAAGTAAACTTGAGTTTAGTGTAAACATGTTTATTAGACCAGCTTGCTATAGCTCTCTTTATCTTTTTAAGTTTTGTCATCTTATGATGTGTATAAAAAGGCTCTTTTAGTTTCCCAGGGTGTATACCCTCCGTTGACCATTTATGTTTAAGCGTTTTCCTTGCCCCTTCTCTGCTCCAGAATGGGAAGGGAGCTCTTTCCCACTGTATGGGGGGGCGGCTTTCTTTTATGGTTATGTGGGGAGCCTTACCTTTAGCCCCCTTAAGGTGGTAGGTCTTTTTTGTAAAATTGTTAGTCAAATGTTGATCAAATATTATAAGTTTGTGTGATATGCATGAAACATGTGTAGAATATGATCTGCTCTCATGCTGAAAGCAAGTAGAGAAACATTGTGAAAAAATGATGTAAACCTAAGCTAAGCAAACGACCAGTCAATGGAAATGTTTATTATAATGTATCAACAATAACACATTATCATAGTTATTTGGTGCTTATACGAAACAGGTATCAGGGATTGTCACCAGTGATTTTATTTATGTTAACAGTGCATGTCACTACAAATAATGATGGTAGCGAAATTAAGTTTTGTTTATTCTACCTAATATAAAGTATATACACAAAACAAAGTAAACATCTGCTGAATTTGATATTAAGCAGCAAAATATTTCAAAACATAAAAGTGTGAAACATAACATGAATACTCTCCATTGTCACTTGAAAACATTGGTCTTGGTAGGCAGTTTATTAGATGCTGAAATAGTGGTCTTGGTATGGTGTGCTTAATATTATTGTATGCAAAATTTAAAAACACAAAAGAGGGTACAATCAATATTGAAAAAGTAACATCTGTCACAGAAAATAGTAATTTATAAATATCAAAAGAAATATTATTCTGTACTTAAAATGTTAAACTTACTGTTAACAATAATTTAAAATGGTGATCAGGATGAGTCCAACAACTTAGTCCTTGAGCTTTCTTATTGGTCATAGTAAAAAGAAATTGTAGTCTTTCAAGTTTGTTGGTCGCATTGGGATTCTTGGAATGTATCAACAGATTCCTGCATATGAATCTTTGTTAATTCCACACAATACAAAATATATATACAAAACAAAGTAAAGCATAGTATAGGGTTCGTTAAGACCTCTAATTATCAACCAACTATTGCTAAAAAGAGAAAAGCACTGGAAAAGTTTCTTATAATGTATCAATATTGAATTGTTTGGTAAAATTCTTAAATTATTTGAATGTTTATTATAATTTCTAATTAGTGACTTGTTATCATCAAAATCCGCCCCAAAAAGTGTCCTTTCTTTTATTAGGTATCAGAATAGGTATCCAGATTTCTACTTCTATACAAATGTGATATTGTAGTACAGTAAATGTCAAATTGTTTTTCAAGTATTAGTTTGTAACGTTTGTACTGACTTCATCAGATGTCATGTAAGGAACTGAATTCTATTTAAGACTTTATCTGAAGTGTTTTTATTTTGGTAGATCATGTGTGATTACACTGTAGTAATTGCGCTGATAGCATGTTAACTACAAATGACAAAAGTGAAATCAATTTCTGATTCAGCTACACAATATAAACTAAAGGAAATCAAATTTGCAAAATAAAAGAAAAATGTAGTTATGGGTTAGTTTGGAGTTAGAATAAAAAGCCAACAAAACAGTTAGTTTGTATTGTGTAGATTGTTTAATTAACTTTGTTCATTTCTGATAGTATTGTGAGTGGTCAATGAAAACCTTAATTTCTGACAAAATACTGTAATTTTCTTGGATACCCATTCGTAAAAAGTACCTTTTTTGTGAAAAAAAAGAACACTCCCCAGATCACCTTCACCACCTAAAACACAAAAACAAAAATATCTTTATTCTTCAAATATTGTGCACATTGTTAATGTAAAAAACAGATCCGTACCACTTGGTGAAATCAAGAACAGTAATATTTTAGTAAGAAAATATATAATTGATTTTCAGTAATTAGTTTGAATGAATATCAGAAAATGTAATTGTTTGATGCATAAGAAAGAACTGACTGTTTCTAATTTCGTTTCCTTTTAATTTCATTTTTGTCCAATCCAATCTGAAGGAGGCGGGTGGTATACCCTGCGTTGTACAGTTACTTTAAGACTCTCTCCAACATGTATGTAACACAAAGGGTTTTTCCATGGCGCATTTCGCATTCTTTTCCTTCTGGGAAAAGTTTCGTAATCATGTCTGAATGATAAGTCAGAATTGTTAATGTTGGCTCAGTGTTTTATTCTTATAATCTGTTGAACAAAGAATCAATCAGACTGTCTGTGTGTGTCGGTGTATATGAGAAGTTTATTTTAGATCCCCAGGGGTTAGACCGTGTGTGGACCATGTATTTTTAAGGATTTTCCTTTCTCGTTCCCTTCCCATCTTGGGAAGGAAACTTTTTTTTTTATGGTGGCTCAGAAGGTTTGCTGAGCACTCTTCCCACAAAGGTGGGATGGGTAATTTTTTTTTTTTATTTGGTTGACTGGAGGGCGGGCTGAGCACTCCTCAAAAGGTAGGAGCCGGGGAACTTCTCCTCCCAGAAACGGGGCCCGGGAAGGCTTCCCTCTCCCCATATTTTTTTTGTTTTTTTTGTGTAAGGTTGATCTCTTTCCGAATGGAGTAAGCGGAACCGACAGGGGGGGGTCAATCAACCATACAAAAGGATATCTATCTCTTAGTTGAAAGAGGGAAGGTCTCCCTGTCCTCCCATACCCCGTCTGAGAGAAGTATCCCCAGCTCTCAGCTTGGGGGGGTGTAGGAGGGCTTAGCCCGCCCTCAAGGCAAATAGTCTGACTGTCTGCCTTATATAAAAAGGCGATTTTAGCTGGTCAGGCGGCATGACCTGCGTTGACTATTTTTCCTCCACCCGTTGACCTTCCCTCCCTGTAAGAGGGAGCCGTGCTACGCAGATTAGGGAAGGGCTGAAGGGGTGATTTGTTTTTTTTTTACCCCTCGCTATAGGGAGGTGGCAGTCATCCAACCAAAGAAGGGGATCAAGCAGGGAACATTCTCTCTCCTGCATTAGGGAGGGGGTTCTTTTCTTTTTAAGTGTGCCCGTTTTAATAATAAACACATTTTATTATTTTAAATATTAATATTTATTTTTAATAATAAACACATTTTATTATTTTAAATATAAATATTTATTTGTAATAATAAAAACATTTCATTTTAAATATGAATATTTATTTATAATAATAAACACATTTTATTCTACTTTAAATATTAATATTTATTTTTAATAATAAAAACATTTTTATTTGAATATAAATATTTATTTTTAATAATAAACACATTTTTATTTTAATATTAATATTTATTTTTAATAATGAACACATTTTATTATTTTAAATACTATTATTTATTTTTAATAATGAACACATTTTATTTTATTTTTAATATTAATATTTATTTTTAATAATAAACACCTTTTATTATTTTAAATGTTAATATTTATTTTTAATAATAAACACTTATTATTTTATTTTAAATATTAATATTTATTTTTAATAATAAATACATGTTATTTTATTTTAAATATTAATATTTATTTTTAATAATAAACACATTTTATTATTTTAAATATTAATATATATTTTTAATAATAAACACATTTTATTATTTTAAATATTAATATATATTTTTAATAATAAACACATTTTATTATTTTAAATATTAATATATATTTTTAATAATCAACACATTTTATTATTTTAAATATTAATATTTATTTTTAATAATAAACATTTTATAATTTTAAATAGTAATATTTATATTCATTAATAAACACATTTTATTTTATATTAAATATTAATATTTATTTTTATTAATGAACACATATTATTATTTTAAATATTAATAATTATTTTTGATAATAAACACATGTATTTTATTTCAATATGCATAAACATTAACGTTGTAATTTAAAAAGAAAATGCTATTAAAAATTATAAAAAAAGGTAAAAAAAAAAAAATTCCGAAAACATGGAAACAAAATATTTTTACCCAAAAAGTATTAGCATATGAGTTAAATAAATAACTGTTGCCAGAAGTATTTGTAATAAAGTGTATTGTAAAATTCCAAAAATATTAGCATATGAAATAAATAAATAAATGTTATTAAGTTCTATAAATAAAAAGAAAGCAGTCAATATAACTCCTCGAAAAATGAAATTCAAGCCCTAATTTTTTTTTCAAATAAAGGAGCAAGGACCAAGGTTCCATTAAAAAAAAAAAAGAAAAAACAAATAACGTGGTTTAAAAAAAAGGTTTTAAACTTCATTAATTATTTACTATCGGGTTACTAAATTAAGTATTTACTTTTTAATAGACACTTAAAAATTGGGATGGGGGGTTCGTGAATTTAAAAAAAACGATTGTCTAAAATATTATATTCGATTTATTGGAAAGAACATAAAATTTCACATAGACCCTGAAAATATCGTAAAAATAGAATAAATAGAAAAATTTTGATAGATTTTAAAAATTGAAAAATTGCAAAAATATTGAGTTAAAAAATTGAAAAATATTGAGTTCGGAAAATTCATTACTGTTTAAAAAAAATATTTGGGTTTGTATTACTGTACACATAGATTCAAAAAAGTTGTCAAAAGACAAATATATAACAAATAAATGTTATCAAAGGCAAGATAAGTTACTTTTCTATCAAACTGGATATATTTTTTGTGTTTTTATTCAATGTAACATATTTATTCAGCTCGAAAAACATACAGTGTTTACCGATGTATTCGAAAAATGCCACCCGTTGTTTACAAAGCCATTTGCCGGAAGTGACGTTTTATCTAAGGATGATCAAAACCGTATAGAATGAACCTTTTTTTTTATATAAGTTTTATTCAAACAGGCTTTATTTGAACTTAATGGACTTTTTTTTGTATTTATTAACTGTTTTGTTCTTTTTATCAAACAAAAATAGAATTTTTATATTGACATATTATGGACTGTTTTTCGAACATCGAAATTTTAAAATTAGTTTTATTAAAAAAAAAAAAAGACGGTGTTTTTTTTTAATTGAATTCTAAACTTTATTTGAATTTTTCAACAAACTTTTACAGACATAATGGACTGTTTGTCAAACATCGAAATTTTAAAATTAAAGTTTTATAACCCTTCTAGAGTTATCGAATCTATAAAGTCTATTTTTTTATATGCTAGTGCAGAGAGTGATCCGTGCTAGATTAAGAATGGCTTCTAATAATAATAATGTGAAAGCCTTTAAACTGTCGAATATGATTTTAAGTATACTGTAATTTTCGTGTACATAAGCGTCCTCACACTGAGTTTAAAAAAAAAATTCGAAAACATGGAAACAAAATATTTTTACAAAAAAATAGTAGCATTGAGTTAAATAAATAACTGTTGCCAGAATTTATCGAATTTTTATTTTTTAATAGCATTTTCTTAAAACGAATAGAAAAATAATTTCCCATGAAAAAAAAAAGAAAATGCTATTAAATATAATAAAAATTACTGAGATAAAAATATAAAAATACGTACGTAAAATCAAAAACACACCGACTGGTTTTAAAGAGGGTAATAGAGAAAGTGTGTGTGAGAGAGAGAGAGAGAGAGAGAGGGGGGGAAGAGAAAGCGGTGTATAGTGAAGTTAGTTCCTTTTAGAATAATAAAATTTGTTTATTAATGAAAAATCGAATCAGCACAAAAATTAAGTGTTTCCATAGTAACCAAAAGCGGTGCATAGTGAAGTTAGTTCCTTTTTGATTCGCCATTAGTGGACGTTGACGTCACGTCACGTGACATGACTAAGCGTTTTTAAACGAATAGAAAAATAGAAAGAGGGTGATAGAGAAAGTGAGAGAGAGAGTAAGTGTGAGAGAGAGAGACGGTGTTGGTTTTACTCCTCCCCCCCTTCCAGTTTAAGAGGGATGAAGTCACGTGGTAATATACAAAATGGCTAATTATTTTATGACATAAATATTATGATATTTTTATTATCGTCTAATATTTTGAAAGCTGAATTTTTTTATTCCTGTACATTTTTTCCTGACATTTTTCGTTAAAACTCTTGTATAAATAATATTTTTAACCAGTTAATCACGATTGAAACATTGTCACAAAGTTTAATAATATATATAACGAAGGAGAAGAGAAAATGCAAAAGTATCGGAGACAGAACTTGTTATTTACAATTGTTCGCCATTAGTGGACGTTGACGTCACGTCACGTGACATGACTAAGCGTTTTTTTTTACGTATGAATTACATTGGATCATTCAAGAATTACGTAATAAAAAGCATTACAATGACAGGTTTTTTTGGGCCCCCCTTGGAGATAACTGATACGTTTACCCCTTTCTCCTCGTCCGTTTGACGTGAAATTTCGATATTTGTCATCCGGGATATGGGGCTTCGATATGATACAAATTTATCAAGTCTGGTTGTATCTTTCAAAAGTTTTAGCGTTACATACAAACATACAAACTCACAGACGTTTGAGATTTATATATATAGAAGACTAGCAGGGCTACACGGCGTTGCTCGGGACCGTATAAACAATGTAAAAAGAAAGGCAGATATTGAACATATGTTTTATTCTTAGGGGAGAGGAATCTTTCAGGGTGAGAGAGAGAAGATAAAGAGTGTGAGAGAGAGGCAGAAGCGAAAGTTGTTCGATCCTCTTTCCCAAATTTGAATACTGTGCACGTTTGAACTCTCATCGTCGAGTTGATCCTCGAGTTGCCTATTGGCCTTGATAAGCGCTAATATAGAGAGAAGAGAAACAGGGTGAGAGAGAGAAGATAAAGAGTGTGAGAGAGAGGCAGAAGAGAAACTTGTTCCATCCTCTTTCCCAAATTTGAATACTGTGCACGTTTGAACTCTCATCGTTGAGTTGATCCTCGAGTTGCCTATTGGCCTTGATAAGTGCTAATATAGAGAGAAGAGAAACAGGTGAGAGAGAGAGAGAAGTTAAAGAGGTGAGAGAGAGGCAGAAGAGAAAGTTGTTCGATACTCTTTCCCAAATTTGAATACTGTGCACGTTTGAACTCTCATCGTCGAGTTGATCCTCGAGTTGCCTATTTGCCTTTATAAGTGCTAATATAGAGAGAAGAGAAACAGGGTGAGAGAGAGAGAAGATAAAGAGTGTGAGAAAGAGGCCGAAGAGAAAGTTGTTCCATCCTCTTTCCAAAATTTGAATACTGTGCACGTTTGAACTCTCATCGTCGAGTTTATCCTCGAGTTGCCTATTGGCCTTGATAATTGTTAATATAGAGAGAAGAGAAACAGGGTGAGAGACAGAGAAGATAAAGAGTGTGAGAGAGAGGCAGAAGAGAAAGTTGTTCCATCCTCTTTCCCAAATTTGAATACTGTGCACGTTTGAACTCTCATCGTCGAGTTGATCCTCGAGTTGCCTATTGGCCTTGATAAGTGCTAATATAGAGAGAAGAGAAACAGGGTGAGAGAGAGAAGACAAAGAGTGTGAGAGAGAGGCAGTAGACAAATTTGTTCCATCCTCTTTCCCAAATTTGAATAATGTGCCCGTTTGAACTCTCATCGTCGAGTTGATCCTCGAGTTGCCTATTGGCCTTGTTAAGTGCTAATATAGAGAGAAGAGAAACAGTGTGAGAGAGAGAGAAGATAAAGTGTGTGAGAGAGAGGCAGAAGAGAAAGCTGTTCAATACTCTTTCCCAAATTTGAATACTGTGCACGTTTGAACTCTCATCGTCGAGTTGATCCTCGAGTTGCCTATTGGCCTTGATAAGTGCTAATATATAGAGAAGAGAAACAGGGGTAGAGAGAGAGAGAAGATAAAGAGTGTGAGAAAGAGGCCGAAGAGAAAGTTGTTCCATCCTCTTTCCCAAATTTGAATACTGTGTACGTTTGAACTCTCATCGTCGAGTTGATCCTCGAGTTGCCTATTGGCCTTGATAAGTGCTAATATAGAGAGAAGAGAAACCGGGATATAGAGAGAGAAGATAAAGAGTGTGAGAGAGAGGCAGTAGAGAAAGTTGTTCCATCCTCTTTCCCAAATTTGAATACTGTGCACGTTTGAACTCTCATCGTCGAGTTGATCCTCGAGTTGCCTATTGGCCTTGATAAGTGCTAATATAGAGAGAAGAGAAACAGGGTGAGAGAGAGAAGACAAAGAGTGTGAGAGAGAGGCAGTAGACAAATTTGTTCCATCCTCTTTCCCAAATTTGAATACTGTGCACGTTTGAACTCTCATCGTCGAGTTGATCCTCGAGTTGCCTATTGGCCTTGATAATTGCTAATATAGAGAGAAGAGAAACAGGGTGAGAGAGAGAAGATAAAGTGTGTTAGAGAGAGGCAGAAGAGAAAGTTGTTCCATCCTCTTTTCCAAATTGTAATACTGTGCACGTTTTAACTCTCATCGTCGAGTCTATCCTCGATTTGCCTACTGGCCTTGATAAGTGCTAATATAGAGAGAAGAGAAACAGGGTGAGAGAGAGAGAGCGCGAGAGAGAGAGAAGATTAATAGTGTTAGAGAGAGGCAGAAGAGAAAGTTGTTCCATCCTCTTTCCCAAATTTCACTACTGTGCACGTTTGAACTCTCAATCTCGAGTTGCCTATTGGCCTTGATAAGTGCTAATATAGATAGAAAGGAAAGAGGGTGAGAGAGAGTAGATAAAGAGGGTGAGAGAGAGAAAGAGAAGAGAAAGAGGTCTAGAGAGAGATAGAGAGAGAAGAGGGTGAGAGAGAGAGAAATATGGTGATAGAGAGAGTTAGGAAAGTGGTAGAGAGAGAGAAGAGAGTGAGAGAGAGAGAAAGACGGCGAGAGAGAGAGAGAGAAAGACGGCGAGAGAGAGAGAGAGAAAGACGGCGAGAGAGAGAGAGAGAGAGAAAGACGGCGAGAGAGAGAGAGAAGGTGTACTTTGGAAAACTGTGCACACGACCTAATTTTCGTTTACATAAGCGGCCTGATACTGATACCCACCCCTCCCCCTTCAAGTTAACAGAGTTAGAATGTATAAACAAAATGGCTAAATCTTTGTTTACATGTTTTACAAAGAGCAAAGTCATCTTCGCCGGCAAAAAACTTCAAGCAAAAATTAAAACATTTTCCCTACGTCAATTTTCGTGTAATTTTGGGATTTTGATTTTTGGGGTGCGATAATTCCGTTGGTAATAACGGTTCGAGTCGAAAACTAATATTTAACTGTGTTATATTATCAATTACTCCTCCGAAGGCAGTTTTAACGTACCTCTGCCGCAGCCGACAATTTACTGAGCTGACGTCACGTCACGTGACACGTAATGAATAACGTTAAAATGACAGGTTTTTTGGGGCCCCCCCTGGGAGAAAATGATCAGTTCACCCCCTTATAATTGTCCGTTTAACGTGAAATTTCGATATTTGTCATGCGGGTGATCAAGGTGCAATATGATACCTAATTTGTCAACTTTGGTTGTGTCTGTCAAAATTTTTAGCGTTACAAACAAACATACATACATACATACATACACACAGATTTTTGCCTTTTATATATTACTAGCAGGGCTACCCGGCGTTGACCGGGACCGTAACAACAATGTAAAAACAAAAGCAGATATTGAACATATGTTTTATTCTTAGGGGAGAGGAATCTTTCAGGGTGAGAGAGAGAAAGAAGATAAAGAGTGTGAGAGAGAGAGGCAGAAGAGAAAGTTGTTCCATCCTCTTTCCCAAATTTGACTACTGTTCACGTTTGAACTCTCATCGTCGAGTTGATCCTCGAGTTGCCTATTGGCCTTGATAAGTGCTAATATAGAGAGAAGAGAAATAGGGGTAGAGAGAGAGAAGATAAAGAGTGTGAGAGAGAGGCAGAAGAGAAAGTTGTTCCATCCTCTTTCCCAAATTTGAATACTGTGCACGTTTGAACTCTCATCGTCGAGTTGATCCTCGAGTTGCCTATTGGCCTTGATAAGTGCTAATATAGAGAGAAGAGAAACAGGGTGAGAGAGAGAGAAGATAAAGTGTGTGAGAGAGAGGCAGTAGAGAAAGTTGTTCCATCCTCTTTCCCAAATTTGAATAATGTGCACGTTTGAACTCTCATCGTCGAGTTGATCCTCGAGTTGCCTATTGGCCTTGTCAAGTGCTTATATAGAGAGAAGAGAAACAGGGTGAGAGAGAGAGAGAGAAGATAAAGTGTGTTAGAGAGAGGCAGAAGAGAAAGTTGTTCCATACTCTTTCCCAAATTTGAATACTGTGCACGTTTGAACTCTCATCGTCGAGTTGATCCTCGAGTTGCCTATTGGCCTTGATAAGTGCTAATATATAGAGAAGAGAAACAGGGTGAGAGAGAGAAGATAAAGAGTGTGAGAGAGAGGCCGTAGAGAAAGTTGTTCCATCCTCTTTCCCAAATTTGAATACTGTGCACGTTTGAACTCTCATGGTCGAGTTGATCCTCGAGTTTCCTATTGGCCTTGATAAGTGCTAATATAGAGAGAAGAGAAACCGGGATAGAGAGAGAGAAGATAAAGAGTGTGAGAGAGAGGCAGTAGAGAAAGTTGTTCCATCCTCTTTCCCAAATTTGAATACTGTGCACGTTTGAACTCTCATCGTCGAGTTGATCCTCGAGTTGCCTATTGGCCTTGATAAGTGCTAATATAGAGAGAAGAGAAACAGGGTGAGAGAGAGAGAAGATAAAGAGTTTGAGAGAGAGGCAGAAGAGAAACTTTATACAAAACATTTTCCCTATGCACATACGTTATATTTCATCCCCTATTCATATTTGTTTCATTTTATCCCTTACACTTATACGGTTTTTTTTTTATCCTCTAAACACATCGTTTTATGTTTTCGCTTATATATATATATACAGGTTTCGTGTTTCCAATGATTGTCAGTGCACATAGTAAAACGTAGTTTTGTTATTAAAATGTGTCGGAATATTATTAGGATAGCAAATATTGTTAATCCAACACTTTGTATAATTTTATTTATGAAACGTACTTTGTATGTTTGTCTGTCTGCCTTACTTCATTTTCTCAAACTTTATTTCCTTCTCAAAGCGGCGTAAGATGGGTTAAATAATTACAGTTCTGTGGACTGTTTTTTTATGGGTCTTTACACTGTTAAAATAGTTACTAGCAGAAAAGGTAGAAACAGTTTATGATTTGGAAGCCGTATATTTTTGAAGGGAGAGGGATTTTTTAAATGCCAAAATATATTGTTATCTCATTCATATAACCCATAATGTGTTTTTGCGTGTCTGTTTCCATATTTTCAAATATGTATATATTACTAGTAGATCGTCCTGTGCAGCAATAAATCAACTAACCATAGATAACAAAGGTTTCAAAGTAGGTGATAAGTCTGGCTTAATTTGGTCTAGGATAATTGCTACTGTTTTCTCATTGGTCCACGGGCTAATTCTCTATATAAATATAACCTTGGACTTACGGCATTTATAGTTCATAACAAACTCTTTCCTAATATCCAGAAGTTAAAATGTGAGTAGTGTTAATATTAGTGATCTTCATAAAGAGCGAAATAAGAATGTGTAGCGCAATTTTTTGTTTGGGGGCGGTATTTAGATGAGAGTGAAAGGCCATTGTTAAATAAAAAAGTTGGTGATGGTGAAATATTGAAAAATATTTTAATTTTTTTTTTAGTTTAGTTTAGTGTCAGTGTTTATCGTTTTATGAATCTGTGCAATTTTTTGATGCACCGAAATATTATTTTGGCAAGACGTTCTGTTAAATATAACGTGTAAAATGGACGGCCATCTTGAACTTGATGGATATGTATCTTGGTAAATAAAATAAAGTAAATAATAAACCTAAGCAAATTTACAGTAGTGATAACTGCAAAATAAATATGTAATTTGTGCGGGTTAAATGTGATTTCTGAATTTGAGTGTATTCATAATTGTTTAAGTGTGTGTCTATTTCTTTTGTTTTTAAAACAAATGTGATAAATAGAAGATAAAATGTTGAGAAATTTGTTTCGAAACGTCCTAAAACAAAAACTAAGAAGATTGGGAAAATAGATCACAAACAAATATAGCGGTAAAAATAGTTGCTAATGATTTAAGCACATTACAATTTGAAAGCAATATTTTTAGAAAGGTAGTGACTGAACTATTTTTAAGTAGTTAAAATATATTCTTTTAATCTAATTGCAACCATAACTTAATCATTAACGTAGGCTCATCTGCTTATTTTGGTTGCGGCTTACAAATCATAAAATGATTTGGCTATTTCTGGCACTGATTCAGAATTTTCCTTCAATATTTTTTTATTTATTCTGTTCTGTTAGTAATAAAATCGTTTGTATATTCATTTATTGCAAGAATATTTTCTATTTTCTTTTAATTATTAGAAACCAGTTTTGTTTGCGCATTTATTTTCCATAAATTGTTAATTTCTATTTTAATGACATATATTACAGTAACGCTAAAAACGCTTATTATTCAAACATATTTTAGCAAAAACATTAATAATAAATGGAAAGAAATATTTATTCATTTTAAACTAATTTATTAAACTCATCATATATATATATATATATATATATATATATATATATATATATATATATAGCTATTTAACGGTACAAAACTTGCAAATTGCTTTAAAGAAAATAGCCAGCACAACCCGAGGGGCCTCTTTCACCAAAAAACTCATCAGGATGTAATCGCTGGTCTATGCAAAAAAATAAATAAAAATATTACATAAAAGCAGAGACTTAATGGGGTGTGTGTGTGTAAATTTTATCCACGGAGAAAAGAAAGCGAGAGACGGGTGGAAATACGAATAAAATAAACAATTTACAATTATGTAAAATATATGTACAAGTAGGGACAAGGGAGAGAGTTAAAATATATTCCCAAGTAATAAAAATGACTTGATGAATTATTTCTGTCGATAGAGAGTGGGTCTACGTAAGTGAATCTAAGAGTCCGCCCGTCGTAAAATTATAAAATACTTCATTTTATACACGCTGGATTTCATAAAGGTGTTGGGAAATCGCAGATTCCAAGATGAAAGAGGAGGAATTAGAGCAATAAAACTAGTCCAATCTTATTTTTGCTAGAACACGTTGGTTGATTCGAGTTTGCAAATTTAAGAAAATTCGGCCCAGAGAGTAAGCAGTATACTGGCAATTGAATTCGTAAACTACATTGCGTGATGTAAGGTAAACCATCATGAAAAACTAGTGAAAATGCAGACTTTACACCAAAGACCGAACGTAGAGCAACGTAGGGGTTGCAATTCTGATACATATTTAATGATTCATCTAGTTTATGTAGCGTTTACATTTGAAGTCTCATAACAAAGTTAAAAATTAGGTTAAAAACTTACAGATTAGTTTATGATGATAAATCTAAATGATTTAAATTAAAAATAGATATAAAACGTATATAAAATATGCGTGTCTTAAAATTAAATACTATATTATTTTTTTGTAAAATAAAAAGAATAAAACAAATAAAATATAATAATATCCACAATAATTAATTTAGATAGTGCAGAATAATTCAAATACGTTATTGTTATAGCAAAAAAAAAATGTTGTAATACTATTAATAGTTACGGTATAATAATGATTGTTAAAATAATTATATTAAAAATGGGTACGTAGAAATAATGAACGAAAGCATGGGTTTTAGGAAATGAAAAGCCATTTATAATTATGATGGGAATTCCAAAGTGGTGCCTCTTATTTTTTAGTCCGAACGAATAAATCAAAAGAGATTGCAAACTGCATTGTTATGATGACTGAACTTACGCATTTATGAATAGAGTTTCATATCACTGTTGCAGATATTGACAGTATGAGACTCACTCCAAGATAGTAATCTATGTCATGGACATGCGTTAGAAGCAGAAATGCGTCATTGAATTCTTCTGTGTAGAAAAAACTAAACCGATCAACATTCAACAGCGTCTGTTGAACGTTTACGAAGCAGATAAAGTTGATGTCGATTTCAGAGTGGCGACAGAGATTAAAGTGACAAACCGCACTCCAGACGGCCATGCACGGTCGCTACGTTGCAATAGTGCATTGGAAATGGCGGCAACTATGTCGAAAAATAAATTTAAAAGCATAAAAATGGGTCGTATTAATGGTATAGCTCCCGTCTTCGTAACCTTTCACCTTTTTTTTTAGTTCAAATAGGATGCATTAATTTTAATCGTAATTACAATTCTGCATCTAGGACATATTTATTTAAGTATTGCATCTTACAAGAATTCGGTATATGGCTGTGTATATATTTACTAATAGGGAGATAATAAGATATATTGATCATTTTCTCTTTCCTGTATCCACGAAAGATAGGTATTCTGTCATCATCAAAGCGACAAATTGTTTTGTAATCTAAATTCTTTAATAGAGACTAGTAGAAAGAGGCCACGAGCCATTTTGAGCCGAACAATATGCGAATTGATAAGAACGAAGTTGAATGAAAGAAAAGCCTACGTGAAATCAATGCGTACAAGTGCTTGATATTTCCAAAGGCCAGTTTTAAACTTTACGCCTGTGTATAAAAATTACTGAATCAACGTTCGATTTGTATCTCATGTATGATCATTACATGTGCTAGCTGGTTATGGACAGGATTTTAAGACACGCCAATAGCAAATCGCGAATAGTTCACATTCAACGTGTGACCTTTTGCAACTAAAATTATGCTTTGTTTTGAATTTCTTTCAGATTTACTCGCTTTTCTCGGTTTTGGTTGTGAAGGCTCCGTGAGTTCAAAGGTCAAGCAGACTTTGATTTCGTATGCAAAACGGATGTTTTTAACTTAGGAAGTAACTGGAAGGATAACAATGGAGTGTTTCACACATAGGGATATGTATGTGAATTGATGTATTGTTTGATGAAAGGAAGATATGTAAAAAAGAAGAAAGACTAATGGAAGCGTATGAAGGAAGGGATGAAACAGAAAAAAAAATAATTATTGAAAAGAGAAAGGAAATTCTGTATGAAAATTATCATTTTTGTCTGTTTCATGGTATACCAGTATTTTGAGTGTTATTTAACATTGAACGATGAAATATTTTGGAAGAAAATATGTTGTAAATGATTTATTTAACGCAAGGTTATATATTGCATATAATTGGGAGTAATTTGTGTTCATACTTTGTACAAGATATTATTGTATTATCATATAAAGATTCCTTTGGATAATAACAAATCCTAGTAGATTACAAAATGTGTATGTAAAGCTAATCAATAAGTTCTTACAAGAACACCACGGCCGGGGGGGGGTGCAACAAGATGAAAAAAGAAAAGAATAAAAATACGAAAGGATATTAAGAAAGAAAAAATTGTGCAACGACTTGTGGCGTAGTAGATAAAATATTTGATTAATTCAGCTGTAAGCTACACTCTTCTGGGGGTTAAAGGTTTAATTCTCAGTGTAGGTGGCACTTCAAATACTACTGTCAATTAGATTGGAAGTTACATCGGTTAAATCGTTATAAAAATATCTCACAGGACAGTAGTTCGAAAAACTTAAATAATACCAATAATCAATCCTCATGTCAAAATTTCAGAAACAAAGATTGTTATACCAACACATCCATTCTCCAAGTAGATGCTGGTTTGTCGTCTATAGAGTTCTGGACATGTAGAAATTAAACTATTAGGATAATTTGAACGATTTTTTTATTGGCTGAATAAGTCTACCGTACTTTCAAATTAATAAAACTAACAATTTTGTTTTCCACTGAACAAATTGACCTTTATTCTGAGTATGTTATACAACCCGTACAAGCTACCGTTGCTTAGTACAGAGGAAAACCTTATTTTAATAGATATTTTATTACAATCAGAGTCATTGACAAATCATTAAGGAGTCCTATACTTTTGATGACGTCATTATTTTCGGATTATGATGAAATTCGCATGTCGTGACTCCCTTATTCTGTATTCGCTTTCTTTTTTCATGTTTTAGTAATATGACCTTGTAGACGTTCCAGCCAGCTCATCCTTAAACATTTACAAATATATTAATACGTAAGATAGCCTTTATTTTAAACTAGCGGGGGTGCACGGGGGTGTCCGAGGGTGCCCGGTGTTGCCCGGGGGGAGGGTTAGAAAAAAACGTGTTAGTAGGCAGGCAGGCTCGAACCCGATACGTGAAGGCGGAAAAGAAGAAAGTGAAAGAAAAGCTGAGATCTTACTGCTACGTTACGAGGCGAGAGAAAATGAAAAGCGTTCAAATTTTACAATTAAAATGATGACTTGCAGAAATGAGTTCACGCAGGTGCAGAAACGAATGCTGGTTGCAGGCGAGTTTCTGCTGTATTTTGCTTCCCAACGATGTTGGGGAAAACCAACTCCCTCCCACCTACCAAAAAAAAGGGGAGAGCTCTCCAAATGAATAGGAGTTGTTTGATACGAAGGGTTTCCCCATATTGATCAAAGCTAATTACTTTCAAGACGTCCCTGGCAGGAAATCTAGGCGCCCTACTTCCCTCTGATTAGGTTCCCTTTATTTATACGAAAAAGAGGAACAAACACGCGAAAGAGCGGAATAGAGGGACTTTTATAAAAGTCGATCTAAATAAATGTAGAGACGATGTCTGTTCGCAAATCCTAGATATTATGATCTAGGGAGTATATAAAAAGTTCTAAAAATTAGTAACCCTTTCGAGATCCCCCTTCCTGAAAAAAAATATATACATATGTATATATATATATATATATATATATATATATATATATATATATAGAGAGAGAGAGAGAGAGAGAGGGCGAGAGAGAGAGAGAGAGATTAAATCACATAACGAGCATCTTTATTTAAACTTAGATATGTTTCTATGTGTATATATTTGCATGTGCAGAATTAACTCCTGAACCAATTAATCCATCATAAGGAGGATTAAAACATAAACACTAGGCGTCAGGAGTCGTAAGGTGCACTATATTAAGTTTAATTTTCATCCGTGCAAGTGGGGAGAAACTTAGGTAAAAATCAAATATCCTAATTTTTTTTAAGTTTAAAGAATACACACACACATGTAAAATTCGATACATGTCACACATATTCAATAGGATTTCAAATAATTAAACAACTTTCCGGAAATAAATATCCAAACATATATATATACATATATGCGTGTGTGTGCGTGCGTACGTATACACATATTTAATTGTTGTAAACTTCAATGATTGCCCAATTAAAATTGTGTAAACGTTTCAGTTAGTATTTTCCTGATCAGAATATTAACATATTATCAATGTTCACGCCGTGCCAGTGCAAATCGATATTTTTGTTCTAACTCCAATAGTTTTCAATAAAAATTCGTTAAACTTCGCACATTATACCGCAACACTAACGCATGCGCAGATATAAAATGTTAAGCTGATCTGCGCAATAGCGAGCAAAGCAGCCATTTTGGTGACTTGCAGATTTTTATCAGCATGTCAATTGAAGGATATCCGCAAGAAAAAAGAGGATGGAGTGGGAAAGAGATCACATGAAGGTGAATTTTCAAACTGTTTTGCTTACCGATGAGTGTAAAGCGACCCTTGATGGACCCAATGTGTTGAGGGGAGGATGGTACGATAATGAGGGTCTGCATCCCCAAAGAATCAGGCGTTAACAAGGAGGTGGTAGTGTGATGTTCTGGGCAGCAATCATTAGCAATGAGCTGGTAGAGTCGCAGAGTGAGTGAAAATCACCGCCAAACTCTACATTAAGGAACACTTGGAACCCTGGCACAAGAAGAAGAATTTGGCATTCCGGAAAAAGATGGTATTCATGCAGGATAATGCACCGTCTCATTCTGCAAGTATAGTCATTGAATATTTGGAGAGAGTTTTTCCAGACATGCGATGGTCAGCCTGTTCTCAAGATTTAAATCCCATCGAAAATCTGTGGAGCATCGTAAAAAGAAATATTTACTCCGGAGGAAGGAACTCCAAGGATGACCTCTGGAATGCTATTCTGAATGCTGCCAAAAACATTTCATCAGATCAAATGGAAATTTTAACATCTTTAAGGGACCAAAGGCGTTTTGCTCTTCTTAGTAAAAATGGCAATTATATGAGATATTAATTGTAGTATGAAACAATATTGAAGTTTGTTCTTTATTATTGTTTTCAATTTACAAATTCCTAAAATAATCAATGTTTTGATGATCTTTTAGCACTTCACCATATTTTAGCATTGGTTTGCATATAAAGATGGTATACTGAAAAAATGCAAATCACCAAAATGGCTCTCAACTGTTTATTATTGTGCAGATTAGCTTACAATTTTCGATCTGCGCTTGTGTTAGTGTTGTCATATAACGTGTTAACTTTCATAAATTTTTATTGAAAACTATCGGAGATAAAACAAAAATATCGATTTGCATATAATTCTGGTACGGGTGTATATCATAAGAAGTATATATAGTTAGTCAAGAAAAAAATGAGATAATTTCGATAATTAGATAATTTCTTCAGTTTATCAACTCACATAATTTCAAATACATATAACTTAATATATACATATGTAAATATATATATATATATATAAATTTCAATCAGTCCGGAATTATATATATATATATATATATATATGTTTATATGTGCATGCATATATATATATATACATATATACATATATATATAAAGATAGATAGATAGATAGGAAGATATAGATATAGATATATATGTATATATAGAGATATATATATAAATTCCTGTGTTCTGAATTACACATATATATATGTGTGTGTGTGTGTGTGTGTGTGTGTGTGTGTGTGTGTGTGTGTGTGTGTGTGTGTGTGTGTGTGTGTGTGTTTGGCATCCAATGATTTAAAGGATGCTTGCTCAAGGAAATCGGAAATCGAAAATTGATCCGATGGGGTTGTGTGAAAGAAGTCCGGAAACAAGCTGCTTACCCCGGCCTTAACTAGAAGCCTGTGTCGTCAATAACCTTAAGGAAAACGGTTAATGCAGCTGTCAAAAACTTTGAAGTGGATCGTTGGCATTATTCATTGATTGTAGAGTTTGTTGAAAGGCAGCAGCAGAAAACTTAGTCGTGAGGTCTCGCAAGTTGTTCTGATTTCCAGTTCATGTGCGATTTTTGTACCTTTTGCCACGACATACACTCTATGATGGTTTTCAGACAATTTTCATCGAAAAATTATCGATAACGTAGATACACACATAAACACACACACACACACACACACACATATATATATATATATATATATATATATATAATTATTCAGAATAATGAAATACAATAAATCTACTGGTGTGCTAATCCAGTGATTATCGGTCTTACAAAATAGTAGTGGATGTAATATTTTATATCAGACTATCCGATCTAAAAAAAAATGCTCAATATACCAGATAGAGCAAATAAATCATAATTTAGGAATTTAAAAATTGTGATTTCAAAAAGTTAAATTTCAAATATAGAAATTTTATTGTATGCAAGACAAAGAACACAGTATAGTAAAATATAGTTCCTTAAACCATTAGTTTTCGATGTTTATACATCTCCTCGGAGGAAAAATATTAGCAAACATTATAAAATCTTTGCAGCTAATTTGCTTAAGGTAATAAACATAGAAAATTAAATTAAATGTTTTTTAAGTTTTTTTTAAATCATTTAAGCTACATAGAATAAGGGAAAATGGATATTGATGTAGCACAAAAAACATTACAGAATTTAGCATACCCTTTCGATGTGAAGTTCAATATCCCTTCTTTTGTTGCTGAATCAATATCTATTGCCTTTATTGTATGTAGCTAAAATAATTTAAAAATTTTAAAAACATTTAATTACTTGCTTTTCAGTTGAATACACTATGCTAGTCTTCAGATCAAATGTGATTAAGTTTTGTTTGAGCCGTCCCCTTCAATAATCAAATTCTACCTAATTACAACCGTTATCGATCAGTATGCTACAACCGTATACTCATTCACTCTTATCCCGAGTCGCTTCCAGACCTTTATAAGTGATGTAAAAAATACATGAAATTAATCCGACGCTAAAATTACTTGTAAAATCAGGTTTATGGTCCTTCAGTGTAAATTTAGGACATTTCCGTGCTATATTTTTCTGTATTCTATATATTAAAATTTATGATGTTGAGATATTTTTCCCCATTGAGATAATTCTTTTGTTCTTCGTTTATTATTAATTTGATGTGGATTTCATAGGAAATTCTATACGCATTCTTCGTTTTTTCTACACGAACGATGAAATTACCGTTTTTAAAAGACTTATAAAATTTAGTGATACTTAGGTTCATATATTTTCTTCGTTTTGTTCCCTATATATTTGCTTGTGGGAAATCGTAATAAGGTGTACATTTATTTTTCCTCGTGTTTATCACATATCTTTAGTAGAGATGTTTTGTCTTTGTTTAATTAGGTAACAATGCATCCTTCAGGTAATCTTATCCTTTACATGTTTCATTTGCCGTATTTAAAGTTTGTCGTAGAAACACTAATAATGAATGAAATCCAGACTAATTCAATAATAATTAATGAAATTACAGACTTGTAACGTTTTTATGAATATAATAAACGCTGAATTTTAGCAACGCGCCACGTGTTGAATGTATTATTTTCACCATACTTATTGGTAAAAAAAATCTCACATCCTTTGGGTGAGAAAAATAAAGACCAATACTTGTGTTGACTAGAGGCCGTGTGGGAGCACTTGCAACAACAAATCGTCGAGATCCAAGACCAGATTACTAACTCTTTATCTAAAACTACATAAAATTCTAAGTGTTCACATCTTTCCACATGAATAACTTGTGTATTTGTATTTTATGTAAACAATTCATTCTTGCATGTTTTTTTTCTTGTTGCTTTTTCTGCCGTCGGTAAACAATTAACAAAATAAATCCATCTATCTATAACAAGTTCTTAAGCCGTCTTTTATTTTTACGTGTGGGTGTAGGCAACATAATAAACAGAGGATGGCTACATTTTTAACGATACGAAGTTAAAACAGAAACGGTTTCATAAAAAGCCGCATCTGATATCCTGGAAAAAATGAAACATTATACGGTAAATTTAAGCAAGACCAGAATGCGCCGTGGGTTAATTACAATTATCTTTGTTTATTTTGATAAAGTAGAATATCAAAAAATCTAATATATACGTGTGTGTGTTCCCTGTGAAAAAGAAATGTTAGCGAATCTACTTAAAAACTAAGTGTATTTACATGTAAAAGTTTCCGGGAGAGACAATAGGAAATGTTAATCATTTTCCTAGGAAGACTGAAAGTTTTCTTGAATATCTAAGTATCTTCAAAATCGTACTATCGCGGTCGAACGTAAATTTTTTTGTGGCACAATTTAAATCATGTGTACAGTCCATATGTTGAGTTTGTACGCGCCCACAATCAGTTTATGAGAACAAAACCATTTCAAACCTGAAATACATATATTAGATTAAACGGAGGAAATCAGTAAAATAAAAAAATAGTATGGCGTTATGAGCAAAGGTATGGATCTTTCTGCTACTTCGTGAAAATTCTTTGTTAGAAGTAATTCTCCTCACCAAGATTATGATTGGCTGCTTAAGCCATAAATACTTGGTAGACTGGTAGACCAGCTTGAAGAAACTCTAAAGGTAAGCCAAAACCCCCATACTAAATATATACAAGCTCCAGCAACGAACAATCGTTCATTAAGGCGACTTGCTAGATTAATACTTGACAAGTATATTTAATTCTTTAAAATGAATATGTGTGTATCGCGGGGCATATCAATAAGTTATTTAAATATGGTTTTGATATCGTATATCTATGTGTCGATAAGGTGCTACGAAAGGTATTATTTATGCTGTTCTACAATTAAATTAGAAGCATATAGACATTAAATCGTTTTTTATTATTCAAATGCATTACACGTCCTTTTGTGAAAGCGCAAAATACTGCTTGGCTCATAAAGAGTTAACTGACATAATATTTACATTGACCAGATGTTGATAACCCGTATCGCTGAAGGCTATAAGAGCACGCATTTTGAATAAATAATTTGCCGGTGTAATGCATCGTAAAGCTGCGAATGTCGGAATAATGTCGGTAGTGAAACACTTTCAAAGGGAACTGCTAATATTCAATGCGAATTGATGCTCGAATAAATGAAAAGTTTCTCTTGTCATAAAATGAGTTAGAAAAACTTTTCTCAAAGAATTACTCTCTGCCTTCGTCGCAGTCAGCATTGCATTGCTGAGGAATATCATTTTCCACACGGAGCATATAACACTTTTTACTGTAATGGTTGTTGGCATATTTAATGGAGCCGACGCCATTTATGCAAGCGGCAAATGGCTTTGAATACGGTGATTATAACAAAGGCTATAGAATTAAGGTAAGTGTTTCGTCCAGAATTTAACAACTTTGACTGAGACTATGATATTCCAGCGTCCTATAAATGTATGTACCGACTGCCAAACGCATCGTACACACACATACACACACACACATATATATGTATATATATATATATATATATATATATATATATATATATATATGACAGCATTTACTATGCCATAAAACTCTAACATATATACAATTGAGTTTCTTCAGTGGTAGAGCGCCGAATACAGTTTATTTGGTTTCGAATATCGCTATATTTAATCACAACAAGTCGTTATGATAACGTACTACGTCCTTGTGAATAATTATATATATACATATATGTATATATATATATATTGAGTATAAAGATTAATTATGCATTAGTTTAAAAAGGATGAACAAACAAAATCAAATTAAGTGTACGATCGTTTCGGGAACGATATTCATTTTATTGAAATTGACAATAAACATTGACATTAATTGAAAAATATTGTGTTTTTGAATATAGTGTCTCATCAGCTCAAACACGGGGGGGTGAAAAGTTGAAGTCAAAAAATAGAACTAGCATTTTTGTAGGAAGTAAAGTGGATAGTCCTAAAAAATTTTAAAACATAAAAAATATGAGAAATTTTATGTTGATAATAAAATAGAAAATTAGGAAAAATAGAAAAGAAAGAAAGAAAATTATTTAAATACCTTATTGAGTTGCATTAGAAAATTTGTTTTAAAGTTCGTCAGTACATATGTAGGCACGTTGTCGTATTTTGGCCACAATATCAAAAAGCCATCAAACTAAACTAATAGTCCCGGCAGATAATACTAGAAACTTTTATACCATGAATATATGCAATATAAAAATCTCATATATAAGAAATTTAATAAAAATTATAAAACAACAAATAGGTCTACACTAAACAAAATTAAGAAAGAAGCAAAAAATATCTTAAGTAAACTTAAAATAGACAAATATACTGAAAAAAAAGTACCAGGTACCCCAAGATTTTCTTGAAAACATCATAAAGTGGGGTTTTATATAAACCGTTCAATAAGATTTATTTGCCCCTCACAATCAGATATAGTAAGAAAAAGTAGCCTCGATAGAATTATCCCTAAAATCAAATCTATAATAAAATACCCACTATGGCAATCTTCTATCCACGTCATTGAATGGTTTTAAAACATTCACATTAAAAAGAATGTTAAATTGCTTTCTTTCTACATAATATCATATTACCAATCTATATCACCAATCTTTTAAACAAGTCTAGATTAATGGCACGTAAAATAATAGATATAAATCCAAACGAAACCAAACTAATACTATTGGCTAGAAAGTCTATAATAACCTTTGACAATATATTTTGGACGAGAAATAATACCCCTGATCCTTCCAATATTTTAATGGGTTCGAACGACTAAAATCAGGTCAGCGAACTAGTGGACCTATTCCTCTTAGGTGAAATTCATAAAATACGCCATAAGCAATTCCGATTAGAGGGGAGCATTTACAGAGAGGATGTACTCTTCATAATTAACTCAACAAATAAAAATTACGAAAAAGCAATTTAATCCCTACACAAGCTCTTTAAAAAATGATGGTCTTACTAGAAAAATTGACCCTAATGAAAAGAATAGTTAATTTCTTAGACATAATATTAAACCTTACAAACTCTACCTTTGAAGCTTACCATAAACACAACCAATCTCTATATATGCCTATAATGAATCAAACCACTTTAAGAAATATTAAAATCAATTGTCATCAATGTCTCTTTAAGCATCTCTAACTTATCTTCTAACGAATCTATATTTAACAAAAACACAAAATGATATCCTTAAAAATGTCTCTTTAAGCATCTCTAAATTATCTTCTAACAAATCTATATTTAACAAAAACACAAAATGATATCCTTAAAAATGTCTCTTTAAGCATCTCTAAATTATCTTCTAACAAATCTATATTTAACAAAAACACAAAATGATATCCTTAAAAATTCAGGATATAAAACACAAATAAAATACCAAAATAAAAAGAATAAAAATACAAATTACATTTAAAAACTATAATAATTATCATAAACCTAGAAAAAACGTACTTACCTATTATATGGCCATACCAAACCCAAATATATATATATATATATATATATATATATATATATATATATATATATATATATATATATATATGCGTGTGTGTATAAGAATTATAGAACTACATGCAACATTTTGGCAAAACATGTACATGAAAGTGGGAATGTGTTTGTGAAAACTTCCCAACCTATCTACTCAACGAATTCTTGATTTACAGACTTGAAACTTTATATATATATGTGTGTGTGTGTGTGTATGTGTGTGTGTGTGTGTGTGTGTGTGTGTGTGTGTGTGTGTGTGTGGAAAACGTTTCAATCTCTTTTTTATCCGGAAAATGACTGCTAGGAGGTTAAATTGAAAATAAGGGTTACGGATTTTTATTTTTATAAACTGTTTCTCGAATGCGCATGGGCGTTCTAAAATATGACAGCTCGTTATGTTAACTATAAATTTCTTTTAACACAATTTTAACGGTCATGTCAGTCTGACCTAATGGATATCGCAGTTGACACTGTTTTTAAGTTTTGGTTTCGATCTCAGCTCGAGTATTTTTTTTTTAAGAAGTGAACTGTTCAGAAAAACATAATGCGCGCTTTCACATATCTCAGTTTCTTTTTTTAAAGGAATTGAACGCCACGTTTAATGCCTTCAGTATTTCTGCTTATAATAAATAAGAATTCTGCATGAATTAAAATTAGGCACCGCCAAAATTGGGGGGGCAGGTCAGTACTTTTTGACGGACCGTCTTTTTAAAAATCTACCAAAAATCAGGTAATTATCCGATCAATACGAAATTTTCAGCGATTATTAGGAGAAGAATGAACTTTATAACAGTGTACTTATTTTTCATAAACGATATTTATATATATATATTTTTTTGCTTACAAAACCCCCCTTGTTTTGAAGTGGGAACAAATATGCTTAAAATAATCATCTGAAACTGAAATCAACATATTGTGTTGTTGTAAGGGACAGAATTATAGATTCAAAAAAAAAAAAAAAAAAATTGTTTGCATACCTTATTTTGACGTCTGAATATCAGAACTTCGATTGTGTTTAATTATCCCGCTTTTGAGTTTTGAAGTGTGAAATTCAGTGAATATGTTAAGTAAAATAATTAATTTAAGTTAAGCAAAACAAAAAAAAATTTTTTTTAATATTTATACGAAAAAAGCCATTTTAAAATTTTTGATAAATAAATTAACAATTTTTTTTTAGCGAGCCGAATAATGCATGACCATTATTAAACAGGGCATGCTTAGAATAATTGATATAAAAAAAAAAAATTCGATAAATGTTGTGCCCTTTGTGTTAAAAATAGCATCATTTTTTTCGATCCCGTTTGAAAACGTTTGCCGCCTTTCGACTACGGTGGACCAAACGCGCTGAAATAATTTTTTTTTTATTCTGCTTTAAATTGCCCCCCCCCCATTTTGGGGAGTCTGGCCCCCACACACATATACATTAAAAACCAAACTCATACAAATGGTCACCCATCTGGTACTGGCCAGCCTCAGCTTTATAATACATTGAAATTTTCGTCACTGAAAAATAAGTTTTTTTTGGCCTGTTTGGTCTTCCATAGTTTTCCTCTTATAATCCGCAAACGTAAACAGAGTCGATCTCGACTCTACATGAACGCGAAATATCTGGTTACCTATATGAATAAGTGGAATTATTTGAAATTCAGGTACTTATATTATAATATTTTTGCATATTCTCTTAGAAAATCATCCTAAATCTTAGTTAGACAATAAATAAATAAATTAATTATTTCAAAAACCTTTTTTTTTTAAATATTTAAGTACGTTTTTTGTGCAAGACAAAAAATGTCAATTGTTAACTTTTTGGGAAAATTTAACATTTAAAATTTAATTAAAAATAGTAGAAAAAGTTTTACATTATTCTGTTTTCTATATGATAAAATTCGGGGTTTTATCTTTCTGGAAAAAAAAAGTTACTCAGAAATAATGGATTTTAATAAATGTAATTTAGTTTTAAAAAACAACAACAACTTGATTTTGCGGCCATTTTTGGCGGTGCCTAATTAAAATATAATATGCGTATTTTACGACCGCGCAATGCTGAGAGGCCTGCTATTAATATATATAATTATAAAACTGTGGATCTTCCAACTTACCCTGCTTGTATTTTATCTACCAAAACATTTTTTATGTACTTGTAAGCCAGTGTTTTCACTCTCGGCCAGAACGAGAATAAAAATAAATTATGCAGTAGAAGAAAACCAGGAGGTATAACGAGGAAGACGCACACATTATGTCGCTGAATAAAATTTATAAGTTTTCTTTTCATTCCTGTTCATGACTGTATTTTCTTTTATACAAATTACTGAAAGACAAATCGTGGAAATATTTCGTCTTGTGATACTAACTTTTGAAATTCCAAATAAATGATAAAAGCATAATGAAATATCAGCAAATATGTCGATTTAATATTTTCTAGTTCCTGGCAAGATCTTTATCTAGCATGAGTGGTGCTTCTTTTACAGAATAATCTATTTAGTAGATCATATCTCATTATATGTGTACATCTCAATATCATTGTTAAGACATTTCTAGGCAGCTTTAAGATATTAATCCTGGGTTTACAAAATATCTGCACTTTGTTCTCTTATTCATCACTTTTGAACATGGAATGAGGAAAACAGTATTACGCACTACAATAAGAAAATATATAGCGTCCTATGAATATAATAGATATTATATATAAAGCAAAGTTATGTGCATCTATGTAAGTGATTGGCGGCATCACAATAGCACAGCTTACTTAAGAGCCAAACTATGTGTAAATTGCGAATCATTACATTTGGGAAAATTTTTAAACTCATGCTTCAATCTTAGAAAATACGTAACAAAAACATTAGGAAAAAGAATTCTGTTATTTTTAGCGTTCTCTTTACAGCGCAATATTTTCAATTGTCTGAACTGCAATGACTATTAACACTTTATGTGAGTGCTCGTGGTTCAAACTCACCGAGTTAACATTTACAGGCAAAATGAATTAGAAGAAATACGTTGAATATACTGAAAAGATTGTTGAACCGTGCCAGAAAATTAATCACAGTATCCTACAACTCGTTCGCTTATATTCCTTAAGTACGTACGGAAAAGCATATCGTTTAACTTTAAACAATGATAATTTTAGATTTTTTTTTTAATTTTCGAATCTTCTATATACCTATGAATATGAGATTTTATCTCCTCTGATATTGATATTAAAAACCTAATATTTTTCTTTAAAATTTTAAAATACGAACTTCTTAATATACTCAGTCATGGATATGAGAGCGGTTACATGAGAGTTAACGAATTCTCATATTTGTTTGAAAAACGAGCGTTAATTAATTAATTATTCATTTTACTATCGTTTCTAACTGGATGAATGATTTCATTTCACTGTCAGGCTTAATTGTGTTTCTGCTTAATTTCCACATTCCGCAATATTGCGTAGAATTTATGATGAAAATGTTGTAGCAAACGGAAATATTTATGTATATATATTTATACAATTTAAGTTGAGATTTTTATCGCTGTGATATTTCTATTAAAAGTCGATTTTTCTATTTAAAAATTATTATAACGCACTTCTTGATATACTCAGACTGGGTCGATAGACGCGGGTGTCAGTGCTTTAGGGTCAGCCTATTTTGGTTTCTTGGATTGTGGTCACGAACTGTTTTCGGAACGGGAGGGCTACTTTTGTTCGATGTACAACAGGATTGGTTTGTTTTCACATTCTGTTTTGTTTTTCGTAGCCTAAAACAGTGAAAGTTTTCTTTTACTTAGTCTTTTCAGCTTTGAGCTTCCGTTGTCGTATGTTTTATTAATTTTTTTTTTGCAACATTATTGATTGTCTGATCTCATAATTTAAATTCCTGTATCTAGTCCGAACCAAGCAGGGTATAGCGTTTATTAGTATTGTTACATATAGGGGTCTTATTCAGAGAGAGTCTTATTATAAGCGCAGTCTTAGAAGAGAGATGTGTTGAAAGAGTTCTAGAGAGGGATGTTGTGAGAGATATTGTTGTAGAGATATTCAGAGAGATTGTTCGTTTATAAAGAATGTCGTTGTTTCTGTTATGAAGCGATTCATATATATTAAAACTTTTCATTACTTAGATGTGTAGAAAAAGAAACTCTTAGAGTGAGGAGATAGTGCTCAGACAGTCTTAGTGTATATATGAGATGTAGATTCACATTGTGGATATGAGATGTGTATGTCACGACATTTTATAACACAGACATATAATAACAATTCACTTTACCTTTTTGTAAGAATCACAAACACAAAGACGAACTTTTTTCAAAACACATGATGGGTTTATTTCTTAACGACCGGCCGTGGTTTTCTCATCAAGAATTCAAAGCTTCACATATTAAGTTCCAAAAGTGATCGTCTCGCTTCTAGACGATTGAAACCCATATCTGCACCCAAACTATCGTCTGACTCTGACTCCCTCTGAGTTTCTCACTGACTAACTCACTAACTAACTCTCACTTCCTATATTGAGAAATCCATGCATGTCCGGCCAACGTGACCAAACTCACGTGACACCACATGCGCGACTTGCACGTTTCCGACATTCTGATTTCCCAATAAACTATTTTTCTTGTGTTGTTTCCACAAAGGAATTCAACCTACATATCTAATTCATTTAACCCATATTTTATTATCCACATTCTTTCTAACAATTGAATAGTTTATTTATTATTTATTTCATCAGAATTAACAATTTACTGGACATTCCATTTTAACCTATTGTTCTTTAAAACTTATATCCAAGGTTCGATTTCTGCTTTCTCTCATTTTATTTTCATTTTAAGCAATCTCTCTATTTTTATACTGACATGAAAAGGGGACAGCCCTTATCATGAACAGTATATTGATTTTTAACTTTTAACTTTTTTCCCAATAGGGTCAAACATTGTCTTTAGAAGTTCATTTCTGCGCCGTTAACGACCGTTACTGTTTTATGTAATCTCATTATTGTGGGTCTATTTAATTTTCTCCACGTATTATAATTTAATATAGAAAGGTTTGCATCAGACTCCAATTGTATTTTTATTTCTTTATCCAGAATTTTTTTACCGTGATACCTGTAGTCGGAAATGCTACCAAAGGCAAAATAAGTTGCTTTTCTGTAATTAAGCACTTTAAAAGATTAGTACAAACATGTTTTTGTGCAATCTCTAGAGTTCCGCGTAGACAAAAAGAATGAAGAAAAAAGAAAAAGAAATGGCGTTTTTTCTCTTTATATGCTTGCGATATTGTCACCTAATATGCAAATGAGATTTTTCCGGTTTTATATAAAAAAAAAACTTGATTTTTCAAAGAATACGTTAATTTTGTATTTGGATGTCAGAGTAGCAAGCGATGTTAGCAGTGCGTCGTGTTCTAGAGTCGAGTTTTGGAGTGGAGTCTTGATAGGAGAGCGTCGAGTTTTGACAGTAGAGCGTAGAGTAGCAAGTTTTTGTCAGCAATGTGTCAAATTTAACATTTGATTGTATTAACCATTGGAAACCTTCTTCGTTTTCTGTTTTCGTTAAAAGCATGTGGGTTTTATTTTTAATTTTATTCCTGCAATTGAAACTTGTGTGACCTATTATTTATATACCCATCATTTTTGGCGGATACGAGTAGTCATTAACCTAATGCCGATTTCCACATCGATTAGAAGAGGACGGAACTTTTTCTTTCTGAAAATTCTCTTTTAGAAGTATGCGGATATGTGTGGCCATTTTCCTAGCCTATATTTTATTTGTTATGTGACTTTAAAGTTTGGAAATTTCTTTTTATATATGTACGATTCTAAACTCAATATAATTCGAGTCTTTTGTAATAACTACAATTTTCCGATAGTTAATTTTTGTAGAGTTAAACTTGGTTCGTTTTCTAGTTTTGTTATAACAAGAATTGGGACAAGAGAATATTCATTTCATTATTTTAACTCTCAAATATATATCCGACACAGTCAATAACCCGAGAACCACATCATTTTATATAAAAACATATAAGATATTAACGAATATATACTCAAGAGTCAAAACAATAAAAAGAATATGCTGTTGTCACAACCCTAGTTATAACACGCCTTCTGATTTCGGCATCTCGATTTAATGTCAGTTCTTACACAAATACTAGACGGTCTGTTAATTTAAAATTCGTCGCAGTGTTTATTCACCACTTTAGCATAATTTGCGAAGTCATTCTCGTCGTTTTTCACCAGATTTAAACATTTCCATCGTTTATAGAATAGAGACGTTTGGGTTAAACAGTTCTGCAAGAAGCTTCAACGGATTGGCGAAAGATCGCCCCAATGTTTTTTTATGGTAAAATAAAATCCACAAATGTATTATGTTCAGCAGTCCCCAATTTGTGTAATAAAAAATGACCGTTTTTTCTGGTCGGACCAATGTTGATAGTCGATACTAAATAAGTCCTCGTCTCGTCTTTAATGAGCTGAAAATGACTTCTCTTCTTCTGGTGGTAGCAGAACCCTTCAATTGCATTCTATATTGAATTTGTAAAAATGCGGTATTGTTCTCAGTGGACGCATTATTTTTACGATGAGCAAGTAACTCTTTCATATAGAGTTGCCTGTTAAATAACTGTTTTTGTAGTTGTTCTTTCCTTTCTGGTGTGGAACCTGTAGTTGTATTAGTAGTTCTTATTGTTGCTGCTGTTGTTGTTGTTGTTGCTGTTGCTGCTGCTGTTGTTGTTGTTGTTGTTGTTGTTGTTGTTGCATTTCCTGTTTCTTTTTATCTACCCGTTTCTGGTGTTCGAACAATTGTCGTAGCTGTTGCTGTGGTTTATATTACTGTTGCTGTAGTTGCTGCTGTTGTTGTTGGCGTTGTTGTAGTTGATCTTGCTAATGTTTGTATCTGCAATTTAACTAATCGCTCTAAAGATATCTGAGGGGAGTCCATGATTGTAGTTGGTAACAATAAACAATAGACAGGTTCTTCGTTTATTAAAACCGAGTTCTGTTTAATAAAGTTTTATTCATTTTGGAAAATCTGAGAGCAGTGGAAACTAACTTTTTACACCGTTCTGCACACAGAAAAACATTGTACTTAGATGTTCATTTTTTATAAGAGTCACCAATTATCAAGGCCTGTAGGCCACTCGGGGATAATAGTTAATGAGTATACAGTAGTCAATGTGGCAATATCGTAGTAATCGTTACTAATAGAAATTTGGTAAATTTGGTTACTTAAGGGAGAGCTCATCAAGAATGTGTTTACGTTGGACTTGAAGACTACCAAGTTGTAGTCAGCTGGAAAGCAGGCAAACGGAAAAGAGTTCCACGAGCGAGCTGTTTTAAGGATGAAGTTTGTGCATGGAATCTACGTTTAGGTTTAGGTACAGATAAAGATTAGGGGAATTATTGATAGTGGTTTCAGAGACAAGTGTTTTTCGTGATAATTTGGCGATGGGGAACCATAGATTGGAGCAGATAAGCACTTGCTATGAAAATAAAGATAAAGTCTCTTCTGTGGTAAAGAGGTTTCAGGGAAGAGAAAAGGGCATCACTCCGAAGTCTCTTTTGAACTCTGTCAAGCCAGGACAAGCTACTTCGAGCAGCTCCTGCCCAGTTTTGCAGTTTTAATATTCTGTTTACAGAACTTTGGAAATGATACAATTTCAAAGGAAAAGTTTCCTTTTCTTGTAGGAGAAAAAACACAAAAATATGTGTCTATTTTTCGTCGTACCACCCGCTGACTGTTACTTTAATTATAGTGGATCAACAGAGAGAAAGGCGACAAAAAAGTAAACTGATTTTTTCATATTTTTTACGCATCTGTTTATAGTTGTTTTTTGTTTTGTTTTGTTTTTTGTTGTATGTGGTGAAACAAATGCCTTAGTTCTTACGTGCAGATTCACCCAGGGTATGAAAAATGTTGTTTACGCCCCTGTTAGAATTAAAAACGCGACTTTCATCATTCAATTTTTGTATCCAATACGAAATGCTGTTGTTTTGTTATTGTTCCCAAAAAAACGCTGTTTTTTTTTTTAGAGTACTACAAATACTGATGTTGAAACTCGTATTGCCTTCGTGAGTCTTTCGGGTGTTCGTCTCGCCAGTGTTATACAAACACTGGAGTGTTTAATTCGAGTTTCCTCGGTGAGTTCAACGAATCATTGGTCGCCACTGTTATAACCCTGTTTAAGGTGTTACAAAGACAACCGAACATACGAATTTACAAGAACCTACAAAAGTGAGAGCTGCCTGTCTGCCGACGAAAAAGCTTTGGTGACTTCATCGAATATCGACTCTTGTCTCACGGCTTTTTCTTCCGATATTGATTGTGTATGGATCAGTTCATTCGCAGCCAACAGTTATTAACCAAAGTTTTGTGAAAAATTAAAGGAATATAAATATTATTTAAACGCAGTTTCCATGGTAGCTGCATGCTTAATTAGGATATTAAATTATTTCTGACTCATTTTAACCATATTTTATTATATAGCGTAATAGAGAATCGCGTGTTATTGTATTTCTTTGTTCGTATTTATTTATATTTTCTACTTATATATATATATATGCATATATACATATATATATGCATATATACATATATATATATATATATATATATAAAGCTCAACGTATGTGTGTCTTTCTGTCTGTAAACGAATATGCTTATATATGGTTTACTATTATACTAAACTAACTACATACAATAAATGAAGAGGAATCGAGGATATGCAATGAGTATGATAAATCACCTTCACAAACGAGGGTGCGGTACGAGGAGGAGGTAATTTTTAAGGAGGAACCTATGCACGCTCACATCATTTCACGTAAAGCTGCCAATGGGGTTTTGACAGGTTACAAAGGGGGTCACTTATAACTGGAAAGGGTGTGAACGTAGTGTTACCAAATATGGAAGGATAACTCACCATGTAGTGAGGGGAAGTTTTGGCAGGTTAAAACGCTCTCCCTTAACAACGGGGGTGGGGCCATATATTTGTCACATAATTGGGAGTCCTATGCACGCTCACACCGTTTGATGTAGGGCAAGCAAACTTGACATGATAACCCACCATAGGAGGGAAGGTTCTTACGAGTTACATCGCTCACTCCCATTAACGGAGTTGGTAGTCCAGTGGGGGCAATTATAATAGGGAACCGAATTATACGGTTGTGGCTATAAAGTTTCACACTACTGCCCTCTCATGTTCGTTTAACGGCATGCATATCGAATCAAAACTATTTCAAAAACTGCTCTATATATTTCAGATACTTGTTTGATTGCTGCCTGTTGCATATGTAGATGTATGCACGCTAAGACAATGACTAAAAAAGATTTAAGTATGGAGTACCTAAGCAATCTCAGCTTATGAAAAAGAGAGATACTTGAAGAGATTGATAACCAGAAGTGTAAGTCATGTTTAGTTTCAGAACAGTTTCTGATAGTTCGTTGTTCCACACAAGTCTTGAGAAGTGACTGCTTTGCAGTAGACAGTTCCACAGAGCAAAAGAGTCTTACCGTGTTGAGATGGAAAAAACATGCGAAATTGCTACAGAAAAGGTTTAATATTTATGGAGCAAATCTGGTTTCTGATTGGTTGGTAGCAGAACGTGAATTAATTCGATTCGTCAGTTCCTAGCAGCATCGTTTATAAATAGAATCGCCCGACTGTGTTGGGCCATACCTCATTATACATCCAAAATATTGTAACAGAGTACCTACGCAATCTCTGCTTATGAAAAAGAGAGATAGTTGAAGAGATTGATAACTGGCGGACCAAAACAATGAAAGACATGTTGCTATCACAAAAGTAAGAACAAGTAGAAAGAAAACGATAATTAGATGATCAAGGACTGCCGCTTCAAAACAGTCTTAAACTCAAGAACAAGCTAAAACAAGACAGTTTAAACGATCAGCGGACTGCAGTAACCCAGCAACTTAAAACTAAGGACGAAATCAACACTAAAAGGAAATCAGATTAATTCATCAGAAATTTAGACTGTCATTTTACTACTAAAGATTGAGAAATTGCTACATTCAGTTGTAACCCTAATTATGCAAATATAGAGATAATATCTTACTCACAGATGTTTTCCGAAAAGCTTAATATGATATCGATTCAGTAACCAGATTCATTGATGAAAAACGTGCTCGAAATACTCACAAGATCAACAATATCCACATAGAGAAATCATTGAGCAATTGAACTATAAGAAAGGAGGGTTATATTTTTAGATGCTCCAGGGAGAACTGGGAAAATTTGTCACCAATTCATTGCTGGCCAAAGTCAGGCAGAGAAAGGAAATAACCTTAGCAAGTTCTGAAATTGCTTAAACTTTGCTCCATGGAGGTCGGACAGCTCACACATCAGTCAAGCTTTCTGTGAATCTGAATACAACTTATCTTCTGGCATGTTTAATACCATATTGTTTTAAATGGATTTATATACGCTTGCAATTAAAGAATCAAAATGGGAAAATGAGTGCGGATAATAAAATCCCAGTTTTTCTGCTTTTTTAAATAATATCATTTAGCTGGTTGATGTTTTTTAAAGAATATCATTTAGCTGGTTGATTTTTTAAGGAATATCATTTAGCTGGTTGATGTTTTTTAAAGAATATCATTTAGCTGGTTGATGTTTTTTAAAGAATATCATTTAGCTGGTTGATGTTTTTTAAAGAATATCATTTAGCTGGTTGATTTTTTAAGGAATATCATTTAGCTGGTTGATGTTTTTTAAAGAATATCATTTAGCTGGTGGACCTTTGCTACGAAAGACAACAAAGTTGATATAGAAATATATATTTCTGCGAAATTTTACTTTCATTTGCGTCATATTTTGCATTTGTTTTTATACCCAAAACATTTGAAGCTATATCTTTTTTGAACCCAGCTCCAAATTTTCCTTGGACTCCATTTGCTAAGCCGTTATCTCTTTGGCCACAAATAATTTCCACGAAAATTAAGGGAATCTGTAAACGCCAAATGATTAGTTGATTATCTTTTAGTTTATATTTACAAGACAGTGCTCAATTTTAATACTTGTTAATAATTATGAATAATATTTACTTTTAATACTTAAAGGCACTAGTGTTTATTGCTTTTTCATACATGAGTGTAGAAAGTAGCAATATCTACAAGTCGGTAGATTAGAAGTTGTTGTTTCCTAGACTTTAATCCAATGTAAAAAATAAAGCTCAGAAACTTGTAGATATCTATTATTTTACTTTCTTTAATTAATACAAATATTATTCGCTACATCTGTCAAGGGATGATTCAGTTTTTATCCAACAATTAATGAGGCATGTTTCATTATTGGGTGATAATTATGTAACGAATACGGTTTGTATAAACAAAATTATAGAATTATATATATATATAATTATTTAATAATAAATATTTTGAGTAGTATAAACACACATATACGTATGTTCAGTATAGAAAACTAACAGATGGTCTCACGATTCGAAACCTGGACTCCAGTTATTATTCAACTACTATCTATACTATTTATATATGTTGCTTTTCTCTAACAGACAACGTAGTACGCTATATCAGGAACTCGCATCAAGCTTAGATTATCGAGTTATTTCTTTTTTCTCTTGAAAAATGTGTTAAATTACGATTAAATATACTTTGTAGGAACTGCGCATACATTTTTGATGAAGCCAATTAAGTAGGAAACATAGACCCTGAAATTATTCATATATATATATATATATATATATATATATATATAAGAGCAGAAATGAGGAAAATCGTCTGCCTTAAACCACTAACCTAGTTCTAAAACAGATCCTTTGTTCGATAAAATGCATGCCCATTGGCTGATATGAAGGGGCGCGATGGATACTAGAAAGCTGATTGGCTAACTAAAATCCTCAACATATATAAAAACGAAAAACAACCACAGAATTCGCGCATAAGCCTGGCGAATCCTATAGTGGATGAAACGCCGAATATTCAGTGTAGCTTAATCGCCATATATATTTTATAAATTACTAACTAGCTCTACCTACGTATTGAGCACTTTTGAAGTAAATACTTAAAGTTTACGCATAAATCTATGCTTTCGTATATTAATTTTATGTGAGTAAATGAAGGTGTTATATTATATATATATGTATATATATATATATATATATATATATATATATATATATATATATATATGATATCTTGTATGTGACATATGGTAACATGATGTTATGACTGATATGGAGTTTAATAAGAAAAAGTCTTCTAGTACTGACTATAAAATTTATAAGGCGCGAGGTTGCCATTTGTTTTTTGTATTTTTGTTAATATTTTAGCACTGAAGAATACCTAAATAGGGAAGATAGTATAACATATGTGATGAACTGGTGTAATGAAAATAAAGTAATTTGTGATGAATTCATAATGAGTTTTGTTCACTGCCTCAAAAGCGGTTAAAAGGTAAAAATACACAAACACACACACATATATATGTGTGTGTGTGTGTGTGTGTTTGTTTGTGTGTATATATATATATATACACACATTGGGAATATTTGAGATAGAAAAGCCCTTGCATTGCCATAATAGCCAAGATTAAGATCTTTTACAAAAATACCTATACATAGCAATGCGTAAACAAATTGTTAACATATGTCATAATTGAATATACTCGTGGGAATATTTATATCCAGTGAGTACAGATATTCGATGATCTAATAAATATATAATACTTCCCTGGATATTTCAATCCTATTCCGAGAGAATGTTAAGCCGTTTTTGGATAATTATTTTCTGTTGATACTTTTTATTTATTCTGTTTTATTTTATTTTATTTGTTTTATAAATGGAATGCGGAAGAAGAATTATCTTGAGTTTTCATCTATGATAATCTGGAGATCTCTTAAAATATGTTCTGAAACCAGTTATTCATTATTTCTGTAGTTGAAAACATATTTACACGATAAAGCAAAATATATATATATATATATATATATTGCTTTATAGTGTATATATATATAGATAGATAGATAGATAGAGAGAGAGAGAGAGATTCCAGGTTGAAAAATATTCAAAGGATTAGAATCATTGAATTCCAAGAAAGGTCGTTGATAGTGCTCAATCAAAACAGCGCAAATTACATTTTTTTTATTTTTCTTTATGTAAATATGTATCCTTCGTCTAACATCCACATTTGTGGTTGATTCAATGTCCACACTGTGGAATGGCTGACACACTCGAATAAGATAGATTATAAGGGGAGGTTCTGTCATGATTTCGCCATTGCCTATGATCTCACACAGATTGTTCACGAACCCACTCGTCTGCCCCGTACCTCCGGTCAGTACGCCAGCCTTCTCGACCTTTTTCTCTCAACTTCCCCTGAGCTATGTTCATGTTCTGTTCTGTCTCCTCTGGGATCTTTCGACCACTCGGTTGTATCAGTTAAGATAAAAACGAAATGCAATAATTCTTCAGACGTACCTCTCCACCGTACTGTATATCGAATTGAGATTGGTGGCGACAAAGGATCTGGATCTGCAGAATGCATATCTTCAAAGCCATGTAGGCAAGGCAGTAGTGCTGTTTCAAACAGTGATTTTAGATTTCCTCTCTGCGGTAAACTTGTACGTCACTTCCCTGTGTGTAGATGGCAATTGCATTTATCAAGCGCCTGGCAACTGCAGTAAGAAATGAGTGGAATGATCAAAACCTTTTCTGTCACATATTAACAGAGACTCTGAGCAGAATACAAGAAGATCACCTTGGAGGAAACTAATGTATGAACGGTAAAAAATAATTACAGCCTAGGTGGACGCAAGCTGCATACCTCTGGGAGTTGCATTGGAAACGAATGGGACTATCATTGAGAATGTGTGTTGGCTACGTCTAACTAATGATGTTAAGCGCATTAATCTGAGCTCGGCGCGCCACTCAAAGGGGTAAATATGATCTTTCAATCGTAGGCATTAGTCACTGACTCGGCGTGAATTCATATGTAAAACTTGTGAATCCTATCAAAATCCCGCAGCCAAAGTACCACGTAAGTGGATGGATCAGCTCAAAGACGTAAAAAAAACGGTGCTTCAGGGTTGTGCACTGGGAGAAAAACGACTGGACGAGGATCAGGAAGCTGACATGCATTATCAAAGTGGACATCCGGGTTTGAAGCGGATCTTATGCTTCCCCAGATCGATTGACCCGCACGTATACAAAGGAATTGCTTAATTAGTTGTGAAAGCCTCTGAAACATATCTATCGCAGTCCATGACAATTGATGGGGTGCCTGGTCGCATTAAAGACCTCAGACCAGCAATACAGACGCAATCATCATCGAGTAACAAAAGCGATTCTGAGAATAGTGTGCGTTTACTCAATATAAATTTAAATGCCAGTAACCTCACAACGGATAGAGTGTCTGTTGCAACTAGAAGCGCAGGTGAGAGTACGTGTAACGCCTGTCTCGTTCTTCTTTGAAGAAGAACCATACAAAGACGGATATTGCCCGGGTTCCCTAATTGTAATAATGAGATTAGGAGGAAGTGTAGAGAAAACCGTAACTTCTCTGGATAGCGTGTGTGTGTGTGTGTGTATGTATGTGTGTGTGGGGGGTGCTTTGCGAGGTTCGGTTACTTGATCAGAAAACAAGAACGAAATGACGACTCACAGTCGCTTTTATCATTAACGATCACGCGTGAGTAACGCAGACTCTATGTATGTGTGTTTGTGTATGTCTGTATGTGTGTCTGTGTTTATGTGTGTGTGTGTGCGTGTGTGGTTAAGACAGCTTTGTTTACCTTCCTCAAAAGTTTCATCCAACCATTAAGTTCGTTTAATAAGGAAGCAAATTCTTCATTTTTCCGGGGTTTTTTTTTGTATTTTTTTTTAATTCAACCTATTTTATTCGCCTATATCCGCGTTAAAACTCTTTTTGTTCCATGAAAACAAAAACTTTAATTTGATTAATTTTCATACCATTGGAGCTTTATAGGTTTCCTGGGACAACGCTGGATAATGAAATTAAATTCCTTACTAAGACCCTATATGACAATGACTATCTGTTACACATTGTCAAATCTTCTATTTGGATGCCTATCAAAGTAAGACAAATTCAGTGGCTAGATGTCTTATATATATTAGTATGGAGTCGCAAAATAATTTTCTTAATACAACATTGTTATTTGTCAGCGAATAAATGACTTCGTGACGATCGTCTTTTCCCTACTATAACAATTTGATAATTTATTAATTTTAATGTAGTAACTGTTTACACTACGTTGGAATGGTCTCGCAAAGTTATGCACCTTTCAAACAATTAAAAGATTTGTCAGGAATTCGTAAGTTACATACAAGTTATCCATCGCTGTATATCTGATGAATAGCCGTTCCAAATATTATCTTGACTCATTCACTAGTTAAATCACATCTCTCTTTTTCTCTCACGGATCTTAAAACAACTATTTCTCCTCGGATTTAATGTAGTTTGTTTTTGAATTTAGTCTTTCACTTTTCATCTCACACCATAGTTTTTTATAACCTTAAACTCGATTTATTTGTTTAGCTTTTCCGTTTATCCATGTTTTAACATTTGCTATCATTAGCAAAAGTAAATTTTAGCTGTTTATAGTCATCATAAAAGTTTATACTATAAAAAGTATATATATATATATATATATATATATATATATATATATATATATTAATATATATACGTGTAGGTGTGTATACAGAGAGAGAAAGAAAGAAAAAGGGAGAGAGTATTCTTAAAAACTCAGGTAGTTGCTGTCAGAAATCTTAGTGTCAGAGTTCAATGCAGAGAAGAGCATACACAAGGGCAAAAAAATCCAACACCGAACCACATCAGACAAGTCAAACTTGTCAATTTGTTAAGAGTTATTAACTTAACGCCATTGTTTGTTTTTCCTTTTTTTTTTCTTTTACCCTTTTATATATATATATATATATATATATATATATATATATATATATATATATATATATGACTCTCTCGTCGATTTCGACGTATAAGGTTCCAACAACTTATTGTTTAAATTCATTTCTGCTCTCAGATAACATTTAAGTCCTACAAGAGAATTGCAAACGAATCCACACGTATTGTTATATAGTTGGCTGAGCAGAAGAGTAAATCATCAGGTTATCTTATTATGTATCTGTTTATCTATCCATCTATCTATCGATCTATATATCTATCTCTCTAACTAAGTAAACAATAGATGTGAATCTATATTTTGATAAAGTTATCAAAACATAGCAAACCTTATTGACCTGGTCAAGTTTTCACCGGAATGCATCTGAGCAGGTAACCGGAAGTTGATGTGTCCCATGTCCCCTGTTCCGGTTTGACAACCAGAGTGTTGAGTTGGATTTCGGACGGCGAAGAGAGCAGATTGGTTAACGGGTTTCCCCACCTAAAAAGGAAGTGACGTGTCTCAAAATGTAGACTAGGAGGAACATCTCAACAAAAATAACCTTCTTAGTGACACTCAATATGGTTTCCGTTCTGCTAGATCTACAGCAGATGTCCTTACAGTTATATCGCATAGGATTAGCAAATCTCTTGACGGTGGCAATCTTTCTAGGGCAATTGCTCTTGACATATCTAAAGCCTTTGATAGGGTATGGCATAAAGGTTTACTTCATAAGATCGCTAGCTATGGTATAGCTGGAAAAGTCATCTCAATTATTAAATCATTTCTTTCTGGTAGGTTCATAAGAGTAGTAGTTGAGGGGCAAAAATCAGAAGCTCACAGTATTAATGCCAGTGTCCCTCAGGGATCCATCCTGGGCCCAACTCTTTTCCTGATCTACATTAATGATCTTCCAAATCATATCCTTACATCATTTGTAGACATTTATGCTGACGACACTACCATTTATGGTACCACATCTAAGACAGTAAACGACCAAGTTCTCTCCAATTCTCTCTCCTCTGATCTTGAGCACGTAGTACAATGGGGAAAGGAGTGGCTGGTTACTTTTAATGCATCTAAAACCAAGCTTCTCTCTTTACATCATCAACATTCTAATCCACATTTGTCATCAATTGAAATGAATGGCTCTCGTCTTCAGGAGGCCTCAAGTTTTGACAAGCTTCTGGGCTTGACCATTACTCCTGATCTTAAATGGAACACGTATATCAAATCTGTTGCCAAGGCCGCTGGAAAAATGGTGGGATCTTTCTATCGATCCAGTAGATATCTCACTGCTGATGCTATTCTCTATCTATATAAGAGCCAGGTACGTCCAAGGATGGAATACTGTTGCCACATCTGGGCAGGAGCTGCTAGAAAGGACTTGTCCTGCCTTGATAGAGTTACAAAATAGACTTCGTAGCCTCGTAGGAGATGTCCTTTTCTCCTCCTTGCAACCTCTATCTCACAGAAGAGATGTTGCGAGTTTGTCTCTGATGTATCGTTATTTTCATGGAAAGTGTTCAACTGAGCTTCAATCTATGGTCCCCCCTCGCCAAACTTTCACAAGAAACACTCGTCTAGCTGTAAACACTATCAATAATTTCCCCCACTCTTTATCTGTGCCTAAACCTAAACGTAGATTCCATGAACAAAGCTTCTTTCTTAGAACTGCACGCCTGTGGAATTGTCTTCCGTTTTCCTGCTTTCCGGCTGACTACAATATGGTTGTGTTCAAGTCTAAAGTAAATAAGTTCTTTATGCGCCGTTCCATATAAGTTATTAAATTTACCAAATTTTCATTACTAATGATTACTATATTGACCAATTTCTACTGTACACTCTTTAACCCTTATCCTTGAGTGGCCTCTGGGCCTTGATAATGTGGTGATGCCTTTGTAAAAAAAAATAAAAAAATAAAAAAACACAGAGACCAGATATTCACTTTCCATTCTTCTGCGTAACAACAACTCGAAAGTGAAATAACATCTTTATATAAAACCAATCATCGTCTTTTATCGTTTGGAATGTTTTTCTTTAACAGATTCAGCTCCTCCACGGACAGATGACATCCCAAGTAGGTCAAAAACTGAGGACCAATAACACAGTTTAAAAGGTATGTCGTAAATAAATGTTTATTACACACACGCACGCATCAACACACCTAGACGAGACGAACAGGGGACATAAAATAGACTGTTATGTATATTTATAGATAAGACAACATATGGTCCAAATAGTGGAGAACCACAGACATTGTAGTAACACATATACACTCAACGGATTTGGGTTATTAATAATTCGTATATAACAATAGTAGAAGTGTGTGGAGTATTGTTTGTATATATATATATATATATATATATATATATATATATATATATATATATATATATATATATATATATATATATATAAAATCAGCCTTGGCAGCCGTGTTTTTAAAAATTCTCGATTTATTCTTTCTATGCACATTTTATATTTTTTGAACTCGTTCCCTTTTTTTCATTGTACCCATTTTTGAATTATTCCACTGAGTTTTGCCTTTTGGATTACTTTGAACCATCTTCTAATAACGCGATTCCTTTGGATTTTACTTGTGGGAATGGAAATTTAATCAACTTTTTTGGATTTTATCGTCATGTGATATTTTACTCGTCATCAGACAATCCATTCCCGTGAAATCACCTTTTTCTCCCCCCCTATTCCCTCTGTTTCACTATTTGTTACAAAGTAAGATCTATGACTTACTTTTAGTTTCATTAAATACTTTTGCAAGCAAAATCCGATCCTGCATTTTGCTAATCCCTACCCTTTGATGAGAAGGAAAGTATTTCTTCGAAACTCGGCGGATTAAGGACCATCCACTTATTTTGTGCTTGTTTTTTAAAATTAAATATGTTTTTAATTCTTTTTTCAAAGTGTTTTTAACATGTTTTGTTAACTACTTATTCTTATATATATATATATATATATATATATACATATATATATATATACGACAGTCAAGGCTTTAAAGCATTTCGCCAATCAATATATATATATATATATATATATATATATATATATATATATATATATAATTGACTGCTACATATTATACTACATAGAGATTAAAAGACTTCAAATCACTTAGTAGGAAAATTCCGTTGCTTGTATGCCAGTCAAATTCGTATAATCAATGTATTAGTTAGCCTAAATATTTCTGGACGGATCATCAGTTGATTATCAATAAAAAATATCCAACGGAATTCAAAACAAAACAGTATTTTCGAATGGCTCTGTAGTAGTTTAACCCAAGAAAATAAACTATAATTATTTGGGCATCATTTTTTTAAAATCTATTTGTTATTAAGAAAATAGTACTTTTCTTTTCTTTTCTTTTTTTACTTATTTTTATTTATTTATTTATTTATTTATTTTTTGGACGAAGTGAAAGGTATTTGTTATTAACAAAACTACTATATTCTGAAGAGTTCGGACGAATCCATTATACTAAATATATTACATGTTTGGTTATTTTTATTCTATGTATTTCTTTTTATTTTGATTTATTTTCATTTGATTTACATTCAAATTTAAATTATATTTTATAAATATTCACATGTAATTTTAACTCATATATATAAACTTTTATCTCTCTCTCCATATATATATATATATATATATATATATATATATATATATATATATATATATATATATATATATATACACGCACACAAGCACACATATATGTATGTATGTATGTATATTTCATACTGAATTGCTTATTTAGTTTTATGTTCAATCTATCAATTCTATTGAACTCCATGTAACTTGAAATCGCCAGCATGGTCCTGTTTAAATAATTTTTTATCCTTAGCTTGTTTTATTATTTTTCTGGGTAATCCAGCAACTGGGGGACAAAGGCTTTGAGTAGCAAAAGCTATTCACATAAGTTCAGACATACACAGGAAATATATTATTTTATGCAGCTTACAAACAATATAAAACAGACAAAAATTATTTTATTAAACATTTTAATCGTGAATATTCTATCCTCATTATATACAACATTCAGAAATGTATCTTGTGGTCTTGTGTTTATAATTTTATTGTAAATCCTTTGGATATACCAACGTCGAATGTCGCTGTAGAAGCCTATAAATTACAGGGATAATAAGCCATAAGATATACATGATAATACAGATATATACACAGGTTTTTCCTCAAACCAGTAGATAAACTGAATCCTTTAAAGTTCCGTAAACGACCAGAACTATAAGATATAAGACTGAATTTTGTAGGTTTTCTCTAAACAAAGTAGTATTCGGATGCAGACGTCACGAAATTGATTGGAACATGTACAAGGGGATATAGATATAAGATCTGTTATTATATATGCATTTTACATTCAGAAATACAAATATGATTATGTTATAGACGTCCACTCGAATATGGTAAAGCAAAGGTGCTTTGATATGTACTTCTGTGTATATTCATGTACTCATATAAATGTATATGTTTTTACTTATGTATATATATATATATATATATATATATATATATATATATATATAGGGATATTTATGAAGGGGAATATGCAGCTATAGACCTATATTTAAATGAATGTGTAGGTAGAGATGCCTACATGGGAATGATCACGTCTACACCTTTATATAGCTGTATAGAGATGGAGATATACGCATAAGAACTTGGGTGGATGAATGTATACATATGCGGCGAGTGAGGACAGACATGTACACAATAGGATATATATATGTATATATATATATGTGTGTGTGTGTATCTATGTATGTATGTATAATTTGACGTTGCTATTTTCCGAAGTGAAATATTACGAGGTTCATAGAAGTGTGCTCAATACAGAAGTAGAGCTGGTTACATTTGTCTTTACATATTCTAAACGTTTTCGAAAATAAGGTTTGTTGCCTGACGAGGTCTCTAGTACGTAAATACTTGTAGACCGAAACATGCTCATGACTGTGTAGTAACAAACTACTGCTTATATATATAGATAGATATACATACATATATATATATATAAATATACATACATATATATATAAATATGTGTGTGATCGTTTATGTATATTCATGTTTATTTAATTTATTCATTAGTTTGTTTTCTATTGTTTTTGTTAGTTTTAAAGCTATTTTGTATCGCTATCCTAGAGTAAGTTTTATTTTGTGAACACAGTTGTTTGCTATTTCTCGTCCATAGTTTAATAGATTTTGGGGTTCTTTAAAGTACAGGATAGCAAATTTTTCATGGAGGCATAATTTACATGGGTCGTCTAAATGTCTGCACGTGGTAGCTTGTCTTATTATTTTCCATTCGACTACCGGCGAATGTCCGCTTTCTTTGAGTTCCCAGTATTTATTCGCTAGTGTTGTTTTTATACGGTGTTTTTTTATTTTTTTATGTACTTTTGTGGTCATAGTATCGGGTTTTGAAATCTAAGGAAGTCATGCCTACGTAATATTTCTTGTTATTCCGGTTGTCTTTCGCAAATATTGTTGCTTGATAAACTACGCTTTTTGTTAGACATTTATTTTGAACTGGGCAAAGTGTGCGGTGTCTACAGTTGCATTTATCTTGTTCGTTATTAGTTTTTTTTATTTATGGTATGGTTGTTCTTATCCGGGGTTGGTTTGTTGTTATTATTATTATTATTATTATTATTATTATTATTATTATTATTATTATTATTATTATGATTATTGCTGCTAGTGTTGGTTTTATTTTTGTCATGGTGTCTACTTTTTTATTGTTTATTTTGTTGTTGTTTACATTGTTTTCATTTAGTATTTTGTTATTATGTGATTTAATTATCATCTCTAAATTTTCGCAACAACTGTAAGATAATTTCAAGGTACTTTTATTGAAGATTTTGTGTAAGGGGTTGGTTGCGGGAAAGTGTTTTTCAATAAGATCTAGAAATTTCTTACCAAGTTTTGTTTTTAACATTTGATTGTATGGGGCCGTATACCAAATTATAGTTCTTTTTCTTCTATTTTCAAATTTTATTATAGTTGTTGGTGTTTTGTTGCTTATATTTGATATCGATATTTTTGTATCCACTATTTTTTTAGGGCTGTTTCGTAGATATTAGTTGACCTTTTAAATACATTTTCATCGCTTGAGTTATTACTGAGTCTACTTACGATCGAGTTAGAAATGTGTTTTATAATTGATGGTGGGTGGTTGGACTTAAGGTTTACGTAAATTGGAGTAACGTTATCTTTTAAGTATGGTTCATATGTGTTTTATCTAAGTTTAACGTGACGTCCAGGAAGTTTGTTATTTTTATGTTAGCTGATACGTCTGCTTTTAGGCCTAATTTTTTCATTTCCTTGTGTATGATTTTCTTAAAATTTTCTCCCTTGACTTTGTTGGAGTTATTTATTATAGCTAGTCCGTCATCTCTATATAGGCCGATATCCGTAGTATCGAAGATGCTCGTGAGGGTATATAGAATGAATAATCCCACAAGATATGATGCCTCTGCAGAATCTCTGGCACCCATCGCCAAATCAAACGAATTTTTCATTTTTGTTTTTATCCATTGGTTATTGTTATTAATTAGAACTGATTTTCTACATTTTTAATGATGTTGATTTCTTCCGAGAATATAGCAGTGTATGCCTCGGCAAATTCTAGGGAAATGTATAAAAGTTCTTCGGATATCGAGGGATAAAAGTCTAGGATGTCAAACTGTATGAACGTACATTTATCTTTGTTTTCTATATTTTTAACCCAGATGATTGCTTCGGTAGTATTTGCCCACTGTTTAGTTCTGGGTCTTGTTTGATTTGTTTGTTTACTCTAGAAAGTATAGTTTTGCTAATTCTACCTATTTCTGGTTTAGTTGTGTTTATCAGGCGGGTGCTGGGATTATTATTAAAGTCCCATTTGTGGTCTTTAAGCAGAATGTATGCCTCTCTAGGTTTCAATTTGCCAACTTTATCGCTAATGTTTAGTTTATCGGTAATTTGTTTACTTTCAGTATTTATTATATCTATGTAGTCGCATTCGTTTGTGTCTAGTTTTTTGTAGTTTTTTGTAATGTTTTCTGTGATTAGTTTGTTATATTCTTGCTTATCTATTTTATAAAAGTTTCTAGTTTTATCTGCTTTTACAAAGATTTTATTAGAGTTGTTTATGTTTTTAACGATTTTGTGTAGTTTCCGTTGGAAATTGTTAGGTTGATTGTGGAATTCTAGGTTTTTAATTACGTTTAAAAGGTCATTTTCAAAGTTTATCAAAAGGCTAATGTTTTCGGATTTGTAAGGGTTTTAAAACCATAGGATTCTTTTTTGTTTATGTTTTCATTTTTAAGGAAGAAATTTGCTCGCCATCGCATTCGGCATATTAGTTCATCTGTTTTTTGGATTAATTTAATAATATAGCTATGCTTGCTGGGTGTGGGGATGGTTTTTAGCGATGTTTCGAAATAAACTCTTTCCATATCTATTTTTAATGTGGTGAAATAAATTCATTTGAGAGTGCTCGACTGTTTTAGGAGCTAAGTATAACTACTTCATTTACTCACATAAAATTAATATACGAAAGTATAGATTTATGCGTAAACTTTAATTATTTACTTCAAAAGTGCTCAATACGTTGGTAGAGCTAGTTAGTAATTTAGAAAAACACTTTCCCGCAACCAACCCCTTACACAAAATCTTCAATAAAAGTACCTTGAAATTATCTTACAGTTGTTGCGAAAATTTAGAGATGATAATTAAATCACATAATAACAAAATACTAAATGAAAACAATGTAAACAACAACAAAATAAACAATAAAAAAGTAGACACCATGACAAAAATAAAACCAACACTAGCAGAAATAATAATAATAATAATAATAATAATAATAATAATAATAATAATAATAATAATAACAACAACAAATCAACCCCGGATAAGAACAACCTTACCATAAATTAAAAAAACTAATAACGAACAAGATAAATGCAACTGTAGACACCGCACACTTTGCCCAGTTCAAAATAAATGTCTAATAAAAAGCGTAGTTTATCAAGCAACAATATTTGCGAAAGACAACCGGAATAACAAGAAATATTACGTAGGCATGACTTCCTTAGATTTCAAAACCCGATACTATGACCACAAAAGTACATAAAAAAATAAAAAAAAACACCGTATAAAAACAACACTAGCGAATAAATACTGGGAACTCAAAGAAAGCGGACATTCGCCGGTAGTCGAATGGAAAATATTAAGACAAGCTACCACGTGCAGACATTTAGACGACCCATGTAAATTATGCCTCCATGAAAAATTTGCTATCCTGTACTTTAAAGAACCCCAAAATCTATTAAACTTTGGACGAGAAATAGCAAACAACTGTGTTCACAAAATAAAACTTACTCTGGGATAGCGATACAAAATAGCTTTAAAACTAACAAAAACTATAGAAAATAAACTAATAAATAAATTAAATAAACATGAATATACATAAACGATCACACATATATGTATATATATATATGTGTATGTGTGCATATATGTGTGTACACATATGTATATATATATATATATATATATATATATATATATATATATATAAAGGAGGAAAACGTCTACCTTAAACCACTAACCTAGTTCTAAAACAGATCCTTTGTTCGATAAAATGCATGCCCATTGTCTGATAGGAAGGGGTGCGGTGGATACTAGAAAGCTGATTGGCTAACTAAAATCTTCAACATATATAAAAACAAGAAACAACCACAGAATTCGCGCAGAAGCCTGACGAACGCAGAATATTCAGTGTAGCTTAATCGCCCTATATATTTTATAAATTACTAACTAGCTCTACCTACGTATTGAGCACTTTTGAAGTAAATACTTAAAGTTTACGCATAAATCTATACTTTCGTATATTAATTTTATGTGAGTAACTGGAGTATATATATATATATATATATATATATATATATATATATATATATATATATATATATATATATATATACGAGGTGCCTTCAATAAGTTTCCAGACATTTTAATATCGGTATTTAAAATTGAAAATTCCATTTATTATTATTATACACCTTATGAGCTTACTGATTAATTTTTCATGATTGTAGGTTAAAATGAACAGTTATAGCAGGAACGGGAATACACGTTATTGAAGCCTGATTGTCACAGCTACTGAATTTGAAAAATACAATCTGGTCATGAGGACAATTTAGAACGAGGTATATGCAATAACATACTGTTTTAAACTTGGGAAAATGCCAAAGAAACATATGGAATGCTTCCGATTGCTTTTGGGTCATCTTGAATGGATCGAGTATGAGTTTCAGAGTAACATAAGAGATTTCTACAAATGCACAGAGTCTGTAATTATAGTATATATAGTATATAATATATAGAGTCTGTAAGGGTCGGTGAGAATTGTGGTAGGAGTAAGGAAGTCAGAACACCAGAGTTGAATGATGAAATAAAGAATTTTATGCATAAGGACCATCGTCTGTTTATATAGACAATAAATGCGCAGTTTGGCGTAAGTGGAAAAACTGTACACACAATTATTCGGACGGAACTGAATATGGGGAAGATTTACGCGAAATTTGACCTTAGGCTGCTCAGAGATCACATACTAGTTGAGCAAGATGAGCATCAATTCATTTCCTCGCCCTCCCTATAATCCAGATCTTGCCCTCTGTGACTTTTGCTTATTCCCTAAGCTCAAGGAAAACCTTGAAGGCTGTCGTTATGAGACAAGTGAAGAGATGAGAGGCTGTGGCGAGGGTTATTGTCATGCTTGAAACTTCATTTATTTAATTTATTTTTAATTTAATTTATATTTAAATTCTTTATTTTTTTCAATTATTATCAGCCGACACAAGTTCCCATTAAAAACGGAAGTAAGTTCTTCACGCTGTGAGCGTCATTTCTCGCTTAAATGTTATAGACGAATATGGATGTGATTCATTTTCAGGAAATTCATCAGTTAGTATATTCAGTCGATTTTCAATAGCATGTGTCTAAATCTTCTGCGTGTCAATGTTTCAGCCTGGCTACACGGGTTAGTAAGTTGTTTTTGTTTTACGGCATATCAACCCTTTTTGTGTTATTTATTTAATACCGAATTCGAAGATTTTGAAGAAAACATTTTTAATGGAATATATTTTTGGTTTTCAAATCGGTTTCTATTTAACCCATAGTTGGGACCCTAACAGTTGCTACCACTCCGGGTCAGAGTGGACCTGGGAGCGATTGCAATTAAGAGGTGGCTCCGCACTCCCCAAAGCCCGCAAATTGGGCCCTCACCATCGGATATAGTTTAAGGTCATATCCAGGATCACTGACTACACGGGCATATACGGCTAGTATATATATATATATATATATATATATATATATATATATATATATATATGGGGGTGTTTTACAGACTCTTATATCCGTGTGTTATGCTTATATAGCGGTATATGCGGCTACAAGCTTTCATTTAGGTGGCTATATATGTAGAAATAGCTACAAAATGGAAAGAGGTAAAGAGACCATTGTTGTAACATCATAGCGATATAGGCATGACGGTAAATATATTAATAGCTGAATTACGGAGATATATATTAGTGTGTGGAGACGGTGATGTACGTATATAGTTGCATGCGTTATGCATAGTTATGGAGGTGTTTTTAATTACAGGGAATAAAAAAAATAAGAGAGATAAAGATATTATCCTAAGAGGATTGCCCATCCGAATTCTTAAACAAATATGGCCGTTTTTTAGGACTTAAGATCACAACCAGTACAATCTATTATAAATAAAAACAAAAATTAAGGTTTAAAAGTTTACACGCAAATGGGTGCGTTTAAAATCGCTTAAGAGCAATAACTCGACACAGAATGAAGGATAGCATGGTTACATCCGCCGTGAGCTTTGAGAGGTCACTTTTTGCGGCCTTTTGATCTCTTCTTTGCATTTTTCTGTTTCTCTTTTTATTCCCTTTCCACGTATATTCATGGCTGGCAGTCCCCTCCTTCATCCCTCTAATCAACTTGGATTCCATGCCCCTTTGCACCTTTGCTCCTTTGCCCCTTTTTGACTTTATTTGGATGCTTTTTAAATCCGTTTTGCAACGACAGTATCTTTTACCATCTTTTCTTTCTCTTTTTTCTAATAAATTCAAATATTGGATTTCCTCAGTGCAAAAGTCAGATGCGAATCTGATAGCTTAGCTCGTTTAAAAAGGTTCGTTATTGAGTTTAAATGAATTTATAATTAGATGGAGTTGTCTTTGTTGTATTCTTTCTTTTAACCTTTACACACGCTCAGCTTCGCATTGAGCTTTCAAACTAACGATTTTTTACATAAATTTCTTCATCTTTTTGGATCATCACTTTACTAGCGTTGCTCAAAAAGTTGGCGAAGCATACAGAACTATTGCTCCTAGCAATATTGCAAAGCATGAGCGTAGTAGTACTTGCAGACAACGCCTGTTACTTAGCGCTCGTAATAAATAATAACTGCTTGTACAAAAATAATGATTTGCTGCTCAGTTTTTTAGTTAATAACTTAAAACCATTCGTCTTTTCTTCTTGTGCCGGCGCTGCCAGTGCTGCAACGAAAAATTCCCTATTTAAAACAAAGCAAAATCCACAAGCCAACCTATAAACAACAAAAAAATGTTTATTTCCTGGAGGTTACACGTAGCATTCGCTTCCCTAGGTTTGACTGGCAGACTATATTTTGTTTGACCAGACCGAAACAATATTCCTCCAGCTAAGAGCCCCCAAAGGGCTTACACGGCTCGGAAAGCTGAACTGCCTCGTAGTACTCATAAAAATCAAGTACCTGCTTCAGACGTCTCTTCCTTCTCTTCAGCAGATTTCACTCATGTTCGATCCCAACATGGCTGTTTCATTCCATGAGATACTTTTTTTTTCAAACAATAAGAATATTTCTTGGGTGGTCAGATTTTGACCAAACACATTGCAAGCTCTAGATGTCCCAGCCCTCTTTCCTTGACTAAGCAACTATTTGTTCATCGCCTGCACATGTTTACAAATGTTCTGTTTGATTTATTTCCGTATACAAATATTCTTTCTCGGTTGTAAACATGTATTAGCGTTTACACAAAAAGAGAAAAAAGTAATTTTATATTTTAAAGTTTATAAACTTGATATTTTATATTAGATGTAAATAATTTAAATTAATATATAGAGAATGTAGTCATTAAATTATTAAAAAGAAAGATCTATCTTAAACGGTACGGCACATGTTTTTCTGTTCTGGATTAAGATGTGCTGTACTCTGAGTTGAACAGGAATGTATGCATTTTTATTAATGAATAATTACCTAATTATATTCTGTTCATTTAAGCTTTTACATAAATGATGTATATCTGTCAATGAATATCTGTCAGAAAACCATTTATAATTCTTCATTTGTAAGAAACTGGATAAATTATTGGGTGAATGCATCTGTTATTGATAAAAGCGGTTGGAATTGCAATTTTCTTACAAATAACACAGACTGGCATTTGTATAATAATGGCTCGTTTACGATTAAATATTAATTTGTCCGATGCATTATGTTATATGTCTGCATGAAAAATTCGAGAAGTTACTAAGTTATTTCTGTATAATATGCATGACATATAAAGGAAAGTCAGTCGGATTTTCGGATTAGACATTAATGAATTACGAAAATATAACCCTTAAATTATTTCCATAAAATTAAATGCCAACGGATTTTTTTCCATTATATATACTTCCGGTTTGATAATCGTTTTAGTAAATAACATTTCACAAGGTTCACTACTGATTTTTATTGCATAGTTAATGATTATTATTTGTTATGAATATAAATGTAAATTATACATATAAAACACTAACATGTATATCATTTTGTCTCTTGGTGTACGGACATATTAATAAATTATAGAAGAGCAATGTAAACCAAATTAGTTCGGGTTAAATTTAAGCAATTTTTTTAATTACTGCAAAGTAAAGTGAAAATAATTGTGTCTTTTACCAGCATTTTTGACTTGAATCCTTTGTAGAAAGAATGGGTTATTTACAGAAGGGACCGCGTCAAACTATTGCTATGTGGAATGAACCGGATTTGAAATTGACGTACCCAGATTGTCAAAATATATTATTAATCACTTTAAAAAAAACTCTGGTTTTGAATTTATAGTGTTAATTAGTTACTGAATTTATAGAATATTGATTCATTTTTGTTATCATGGTAAAGAAAACAGCTAATACTTTGGTCATACCGACACATTATTCGCAATTACAACCTAGACTCAATTAAGTTAATTACTATATATGTGATTAGAATTAACTGTAGTCAATAACCTTTTTAGTGATGACCACATTTCTTATTCACTTTTTCTCTAGAATTGTATTATTTATACTTGTGAATAGAAAATATGATATAATTTTATTATGTCTAGTTTGATGAGTTTGTTTTACGGCATATCAACCCTTTCCGAATTATTTAATGTCGAATTAAGCCATGTTTATAAACCTTTTTATTTATTCATGATGTTTTTGTTTGGTTGTTTTATAGAGGAAAATTTTTGCTTTAGTTTTGTAGAGCCTGTTTTAATATACATTATTCATGCTCTGACTCGTATCCTTTGAGTTACTCCACCCATCCTTTATCCTTAAACCTTGACAATATACCTTACTTGTTTCTTGTGTTCAGTTTTTTTTTTCTTTTTTCATGCCAAGAGCTGTATCTTTCCCTTAATTCCCGGCTGTCTACGAAAACTCCGTTCGTGTTCGTCCTTCTAATCAAAAGACGTAGCCACGTTCAGAAATCTGGTTCTCTTCAATTACCTGAATAGCTCGCACATGACGAGCTTTCTTCATTTAATTATGTAGCATTACAGATTTGTCGGTATTGAAAAACATAAACGTAAAACAGACAAACATGAAATCCTAGGGGGTGTGTAACTGTCACATAATGGATACTAGTGTGGCTAATGTAATCGGCGATATTGAATTCGTATTGGACGCACAGTAGTAAAGTATACACTACAATTTGGAACGTAATGATCTATTTGGAATTGGTCCCATAGGGGATTGTAGGGAGTTGAGCAGCAGGACGTTGTGCAAATTACATTTAAACTTCTGCATAAAGCAGGAAACAGGGAGGAAATTCAAAATTCCAGTAGTATGAGAGAAGAAACTATTAAAATAGAAGACGTTCCGGAATTTAGGGACCCCAAGAGTGAAAGGTAGGATTTTGTTGTGGGTCGTGCTAATCAGGGGTATATAGGTCCAGGTAGTTAAGGTCTTATGAGTTCATCAGAGCATATTTCATTACAGAACTTGTAAAATATGCACAGAGATGCAACATTTCAGCGATAGAGCAAAGGTTGGAGCTTGGCCGATTAGGTTCAAGACTATTTTAGATCCTATCTGAGAGTGATAGAGTAGCGGTAGATGGCCCAAAAACTGCAATTTTACCCCAGCCATAAATAAAGTTGAAACGTGTTTGATTAATATAAAATGAATCGCTTGCATTATTTGCTTATGCATTGCATAAACGAAACTGGATGAATGCCATGTAAAAACAAGAAACTCGCTAATTACACATTGCAGCCGTATGCTCAGCATTCCTTTTCGTTTTATTTAAATATTTGGAAGAATCGAAACAACTTTTCCCATTAGGTAATGGGTAGTAAAGGAAAGAACAGGAATAATCGATCATTTTATACTTTTGCAGAAATTTTACTTGTTAACGAGCCGAAGATTTTTGTTGGTTGGTTGGTTGGTTGTTTTTTTGTTTTACGGCATATCAACCCTTTTTAGATTAGTTAATTCCGAATCCAGTGATTTTGAAAAAATATTTTAAGAGAATTTTTTTTTTCTTTTCTATTTAACCCATAGCTGGGATCCTAACAGGTACTACCACTTTGGGTCAGAGTGGATCTGGGAGCAATGGCAATTAAGAGGTTGCTCCACACTCCCCAAAGCCTGCAGGCTGGGGCCTCACCATCGGATATAGTTTAAGGTAATATCCAGGACCCGATCCGAAGAAATTAGAAGTGAGTCTTTTATTTAATACACTCTGCTGAATTGTTTTCTTTTTATTGGTCATTGACTTTGTTTTTTTTTTTACTTTTTCTTAACTCTTTCACGTGTGATTGAACTCTCGACTTCGAAATAGAATTTATTTTCAGATATATTTTAATCAATACAGCGTTCTATGAGTCGCTAATTTCAAAGGGAAATTTTTGGATTTAATAAATTCATCCTTCGCTTCCTACATTAAATAAGTTCAAAGAAAAGTTATTGCAGAATTTTTAATTTTGATTTTGAATGATGTATTTTCAAAACAGTTTTCCTTATAATACCTTTATTTATACATCATTTTAAAAAGGGTTTTGCATTCCATCTAATCGTTTGATCGTATTGTGCCTGTATTTCAGAACGTTGAATTAAAGATAGAAAAAATAGGACATTCGCATAATTTTCTTTATTTCAATTCAAGCTAGGTCGTAAAGCTGATGAAACAGTTCGTGATATCACTAATAAACGCACACCACATTTGTGGTTTAAGAAATTTCGTGGCAGTGACAATAGTCTTCAAAATTATGAGCGTAGTGGTCGGCCATCAAATGTTCACAGCGATCAATTAAGGGTCTTACTTGAAATCAATCGGCGCATAACCGTTCGGAATCTTGCTTCTGAATTAGACGTACGTATACGATGCTTTCCAAGCACTTGTGACAGATAGAAACGACAAAATAACTTGATAAATTGTTGCCTCACGAATTGACGACAACCAAAAGAAACGCCGTTATTAAGTATAATTTGCACTATCTTTTACGCAACAAGAATGAGCCGTTTCTCGATCGGGTTGTAACTTACGATGAAAAGTGAATTCTTTACAAAAACCGACGGCGCTCAGCTCATTGGTTATGTGCCGACTGAGCTCCTCGACACTTCTCAAAGCCAGAGTTGCACCAAAAGAAGATAATGCTGATTGTTTGGTGGCCTACAACCTGTTTTACCCATTACAGTTATTTTAATGCAAGCGAAACCATTACGGTGGAGAAATACTGTCCACAAATGGATGAAATGCATCAGAAGCTTCGACAACAACACTCAGTATTAGTAACAAGAAAAGGTCCAATTCTTCTCTACGGCAATGCTCGATTAAACATTACTAAATCGACCCTGCAAAAGATGGACAAATTGGGCGACGAAACTATGCCTCATCCGTCATACTCTCCAGACCTCCGACCAACCGATTACTACTTTGTCAAGCATCTTGAGAACTCTCTGGGTGAGAAATTCTTCGAAACCTAAACAATATTAAACTCCCTTTATCGGCTTCAGCGTCATCAAGATTTTTACGTTACTGGCTCTTGTTTTGCGTTGGCAAAAGTATTTTGATTTTGATGGTGCCTATTTCGATCAATAATTTTCGAGATATTTTCATCTGAATTTAAAAGTTAAAACCGCAAGAACTTCCTGTCAGCCTCATGTCTCTTATATTACATTTTTATTAGATGCGTTTTGTCTTTACGGTTAGTGGAAATGCTTGGAATCCATCGGATTCGTGCAAGGTCCTTTCACAGAAGTTCTTTTGATTTGTTTTTTGTTTTTGTTTTTTATTTGGTTGGTTTTTCATCCGAAAGAGAGCGCATATATGCATGAGAAAAAATCTCAACGGTCAACGGAAAAGATACTTACACCAAGAAAAATATAAAAATTGTTTCAAGGCGTTGGATACGGAATTCGATGTGGACGATGAGTTGTCTGTCCTTATAATAATCGAAACAACGGTGACATTGCGTTATATTGTCGGGGATTCAAAACGGCTATATGATATACAGGGGGTTGAAAATAGCATGAAACGGTTATATGTTGTATACTTGGGTTGTATATAAACATCGTAGTTCTATAAAGAGCGTATATATGTTTGCCTCATATATATATATATATATATATATATATATATATATATATATATATATACTCATAGATTAAAAGAGACTCATTATAGACACACACACATATATATATGTGCGTGTGTATGTGTTTCTATAATGAGTATCTTTTAATCTACGAGTATTAACGTTCTGATATATGAGTCGTCTTATTTATTCTCTATTGGGTATTGATGTGTGTATACATAATTTAACAGTTTATAGATATCGCGTTCGGTTGGAACACCAGCAAAAACATACCTCAAATCTTCTTTCCATGAGTCCTTTCCATTCTGAAATTAAAGGGGCATCTCTCCGAAAGTGAAAACGCTCAGACGTGAATTATATTTTGATGCAATTATTTATTCCTTGCTGGGTTTATTTTTCAGATTTAGAAATGCTTTTATAAGATTACATTTTTCTACGTCGCCCCCTTCTGGCTTCCATGGACATCCTGTTATAAAACCTTATCTGGTTTCTAAGGTGTTGCGTATTGAACTGATCTCCAACGTGAATACAATTCTACATCTCAAAATATACATTATTAATACGTCATCACTACAGGTAGCCTAAAGTTCCTTGCTGGGTTTTTGTCACGTATATTTGCTTATACTATGGTTAGCTTACATTTTATCTGTCAAATCAACATCAGATTAATATTTCTGACAACTATTAAATGTAAATATTTCAAATTAACATAACTTTTCACACCCTTAAAACATTTTTTATCTAACAATATACTTTTACCGATCATAATAATCGAGTATTATAATTTGATCATAATAATCGACCATTTTAATAGTTTCTGGTGTTTTCCGATAGACTAATAACATAACAATTGGAGTTGGGAAAGCTTTCTCCCGTTTTATTGCGGCTTCCTGTTTTCTTTAACTTTTCCCTTGTATTTCATAAACTACAGGCGTGTTTATTAAAAATCACGTTTGTTTACAGGTTCGTATTCTGTAGGGTGCTGTAAAACAACCACTATAAACAATTCGCGACGTGATGTGTAAGAATAGGCGCTGTAAATGCTTGTTTTGAAACAGTTCTTTTTATATTCACAAGCGAATGTGAACCTCATTGAAGATAGCGGACTGAAACAAAAATCATGTTGCTACTACTCCCAATTATAATCATCCTCATCATTATGACAATTCTCAGCAGAGGATGACCATGCCAATCATGATGCGATTGTATTGGACCATTTCTCGTCTAGCAATGAAAGAGTTATATGTTACCTATGCAACAATTGTAGATTTCTTAACCCTTGTGTAGAAATAGGAGAGTTCTACATCACACGTTTATTAATTGAAGACTTCAGAGGAAAAACAAAAACAGTTCTTGCAAATTAAATGCTCGTTCGCAGAAAAAAACATGAAAATACACGTGCAAAGGAAAAAATACGAAAAAATAAGAACATTTTGAAAAAATTTTTCTTTCTTTTTTTTTTTTTGCTTTTTGTTTCGACTTCCTTAAACTTATAAAACCAGGTTTGGTATATATTCTTTAAAATATATTTACCGTGACGGAAAGCTAGGAAAACCTGTAATCTTAGAAATTTATCTGGCTCTTCTAAACTCTATGTCAGTCTAATTGTAATCAGCTTCAAAGGATTGCTGTGTTATAATAAGCGAAAGCCTATTTGTTACGTGTTCTTATACGTGGGATCCTTTTTTTCCGAGACCCTAAATGTTCATTATATATGTGTATGCGTGTTATATTCCGCTGTTTCTTTCTCTTCTCCATTGTTACCTCACTCTTAGTATATCTTTAGTGTCATTAGCTTAAATAAAATTTCCCTCGCACATAAAAGTAGACAAAGACGTTCGTTTGCGAACGATTATACATCAATTAAATGATTATAAATCAAGTAAATTACTACCCCATTAATGTTTAAGGTTATTTGGAGATATATCAACACAAGAATGATCTAAAGTTGTAAGCCATGTTTACTTTCAGAACCGGTTCCGATGGTTGGGTGTTCTATGCAAGTCCTGCAGTTGGCTGATTCTCAGTAGACAGTTCTCGAGTTGGAAGCCAAAGAGCAAGGGATTCTTCTTGTGTTGACACGAAGAAAACATATGCGAAATTGCAACAGAAAGGTTTAATCTTTATGGAACAATTCTGTTTTCTGATTGGTTGCTAGCAGAACATGAATTAATTTGCTTCGGCAGTTCCTTGCAGCATCGTTTATAAACAGAATCTCCCGACTGTGCGGAATCATACCCGGCCCAGCACCTGTCGGACTGAGGTACACCAACTGGGTATCCCCCAGGAGGTCCACCCTCCCAGGCCTTGCCACCCGGCTTCCCGACCAGGGAATGCCGACGGGGTTACTCAGGCAATGTTTGCAATTGCAAGAGCACACCGCCTTTAGGGGAGGTTGCTTTGGTTCGTCACTTTCTCGGCCTTGTGCCAAATATTGCTGATGTGGGTAGCAATTAAATCACTACCCCATTATAGCTAAAAAATATTGCAACAAATGATATACTAAATTCCTTGTAACTAATTAAATATTAAATATTTTAAAGTACAGATGGGTGGACAACGGCAGACACCGGGGGGGGGGGGTAACTGCTTGCCTCTGCAGAATTTAATCATTTAAATGCATTACAACAGCATAATGTCTTATATTCGCGTCGCTTAACCTCCACTGTTTAAAACCTCCCTGTCTTTGCAAACCGCGATCTCGTGATGCCATGCGCTTCATCGACAGACATCGTTTAGTTTTTATATATTTTTACCTGTTTAGCATTGCTTTTCATTTTCTTCATGTTTAATATTGCTTATTTTTTAGTCAGCAAATATTAAACCAGGCCCAGAGATCTAGCTCTCTTCAATTTACTGAATCGATCGCACTTGATCAATCGATTTTTCTTTAGTTACCTATGTACCTATGACTAGCAGAAAGTGTAATCTTCATATACAATGTAATTTCCAAGGAATTTCTGTTTATTTTACAATTTTGTGAGATGAATATTGTATATAATTTGGATTAGTCAGACCACTGTTAACATCTTAGATGTTATTAAACCAATGAAACCTCTGATCTTCTTTAGGTGTATTTTGTCCGAGTCAGATAGCAGTATAGAATCTCGAACAGAACTTTTCATTTTCATAATCGAAGAAGGCAGTTTACTTTCGTTCTATCATTTATCACCATGTAATGGCTGATGTAACGAATGCTACCAGTGTGGGTTAAATAAAGGGTTTAGTTTGGAATTCCACAGGGAGTTAGACAAGATGCACACCTGAAAAGATCGGAGGTTACCTTGGCTGAAACGCTGTAAACATAACATATAAGATGCGAACAGTCGTCCAAATACTCAAATATGAGAAATTATCAATCCTCAACTCAAATATTCCGAAAAAAAAAGGATCTTTTTACTTGTATCCGCCATGTTTTTCAGAATCTGCACACGTTATCTTCTCAAAATTGAATCTCATTTTCTGTGGATATTATGTCAGCAGAGTTTGTTATAAATTCATTTTCATGATTTCAGAATAGAGGTTGGTTGGGATTAACTTGAATTGAAAGCAAGGTGTATATAACTGAAATTAAGTCGTTATTAATCTGACATAATCTGCGGAATTATTGAGTAAGTGTATGGAGTGACATCATTCCTAACATTTAACAATGAAATTATGCATTTGAAAGATTGTTAAACGTTAAAGAAATAAACTCTCATGAAGTAATACTATGTTTAATAACAGATAAACATTACTCAAATCTCTTCTTTTTCCTTGTAAGCTGTCAGCAAAAACACAAATTCCATTCACAATTACAAAGAAGTTTTTTTTTATTGCATTTTCACCCCAAACAAGGCACATCGCCACTTTGTTGTAGGGGGCTACTATCAGGGACATAAGCATCAGGGGTATTGTGTAGTAAGTTGGGCAGCAAGATGTCGGTTCACGTTACACTTGAACTTCTCCATGTCGGTACAGTCGGGGAAGCAGGAACCCGGAAGGGATTCCAAAGTCTAGCTGTTCTGGGGAAGAAACTACTGGAGTAGAAAATTCTCTTGCATCTAGGGATCTCTACTGTGAAGGGATGGGATTTAGCTGCTTGTCGGGTTTGTCGGGGTATTTACGTCGAGGAGGTACAAGTGCTTGCAGTTTGTCAGAGAATTCACCATTAAAGTACTTGTAGAAAAGGGAGAGTGATGCAACATTTCGTCGATGTGACAGAGGCTGAAGTTTAACTGACAGTTCAGGACCTATCAGATTGGCGACTTTCTGTTGAACCTTGTCTAGAAGCGAGAGACTAGTGGCAGATGCACCAGCCCAAATATGACAACAATACTCCATACATGGGCGAATAGTTGCCTTATAGACGTATAGGATACTTTCAGGCGTTAATCGCTTTCTAGCCCGGTAGAGAAAACCGACCTTCTTCGCAGCGGTCATGGCAATGTCCTCAATGTAATTGTTCCAACTCATGTTTCCTGTGAACGTTAAGCCGAGGAGTTTAAAAGATGTACTTTCAGATGAAGTGTCGTTGGCCATTGCTATTGGCGGTAGAGAAGGTTTCTTGTAATTATTGAAGGAAACAAATTTAGTCTTGGCAGCATTGAATGTGACCATCCATTTTTGTCCCTACTCCACTACGGATCGAAGGTCTTCCTTATGATAGCATGAACATGAGCAGGGGTGATTTTCAGATCGACTAGTGTGGCGTCTGTCCGCAAATAAAAGTCAGGAAAGGGGAGGTTAGCAGAGTCCAGTGTGGAGCTGGAGGCAAACCGTCTGGCAGGCACGTTAGCCTTCTCAGTTGCAGAGAAAACAACCTCATGACTGTTGGATAGTGGGGGAATTGTTGATTGCCCATTATTTACTACAGTTGTAGAATTTCCAGAAGTGTCCGGTTCCTAATTTCTGTGCTTCGATGCGTTTTTTGGTGATTTCAGTAAATTCTCTCTTAGCTGTCGTTATTTCTTTCTTACAGTTACTTCTGGCTTCTATGTACTTCTGTCTGTTTGAACTGGACTTATGTCGGTTAAATTTACGGTACGCATGCTGCCTTTGCGCTATGGCAGCTGTACAAGATGAAGTGAATCATTGGAGAGTGGGGGTTGCTATAGAATTTGCGTGTGGGAACATGTGCTTCAATTGCCGCTTTGAACCATTAAATGGTATCATTTGCGCACTGTTCAACAGTAAGTGAAAAGATATTTTGCCATGGAGCGTCCCTGATAAGGTCCCTGATGGCTTCCCAGTCAGCCTCTTTATAATATCTCATTGTTTTGAGCAGTGGTTCTTCAGTTTTGGCTTTAGAATTTAAGGAGATTTCAACCATTACCACTGCATGATCGGCGTTCCTAAGAGGGCTGTGGGCATTCGTTACACAGTCATAATGAGCTGTTGTCAGAAACAAATCTAGAAGCGATGCATATTTTTCTTGCTGGTCTGGAAAACGGGTTGGAAACGTAGCCATCTATGATAGGGAATGAAATATAGAGAAGTTATGTGTTGTGGTACCAGCTGCGTCTGTGTAAGTAGAAGATCCAAGCCAGTTGCTGTGGTAGACATCGAAGTCACCAAATACATGCACTTGTGCGCTAGTGTCAAGGGAAAGTGCGTATCTATGCTGTCAGAGACTTTGTTTATTATGGTACAGTCCTGGGTCGAGGAAGAGCGGTAGAGAAAATAAATGTAGCTAATGTTATGTTGCATGTTAAGTCTAAAGCACATAAAGGCTTGATCGTCCGATTCTAGTTTAGTTTCTCTAGTCAAAGGGAGGTTGTTTCGAATGTAGACGCCAAGCCCATGCATATGTCTGTCAGAGTTCTTACGTTAGCGTGGGAGGTATCCAGGCAGGTTAAAGTAGTTAGAGGGGATGGAGGAGTGTAGGTTAGTCTCACTTAGTGCTAAGATATCCGGGGTGTTTGTTAACATCATTTAAATTAGGCCTATGCCCACGGATGTTCGTAAATGCTAGCCTCAATGGAGAAGGCAGGTTGGTTTTGTTTGAGTTTTGGCCTGGTTTTAGCGTAATTTTTTAATGTACTGTCATTTTTATTTTTAAGCGTTTCAGTTTAGGTATGAGGTGCTGAGCAAGTGGTTATGCAGAATACAAGACATGCAACACAGGCAGGCCATCAGCTGTCCCTCCATCTACTAGGGTTGTGGCCTCAGGATAGCCCACTATGGATGAGTTCAGAGCCCCTTTCCATGCACGACATCGCACTACAAACATTCCGATATTATACAACTGTTGATTGAGCAGCCGCTGTAATTGCTACCAAAGAGTTAGGTCACCTGTACTACCAGTCGGGAACAGCAGCCAGGAACTGTCTATCCGGTACCCTAAACCCATCAAATGATGGTCAACCCAATCTGCTTGCACTTGCATTACGGTATTCAAGCACTCCCAATGCTCAATTTAAGGGATGGGATGTGTCGTGAGTGGGGAAAAAACGGCGTTCATTGCCCTAGTCAGGAAACAAGATCGACCACCAAGTGTTTCTGTCGACTCCCAGTGGTTCGAGCTCTACGCCTGGCTAATAGATAAAGAAGTAGTATGGAAGCCGGGCGATAGACGGTGCCTATCTACTCCCCCAGCAGTTTAGGTTTGCAGACCGGTAATTTGTTTGAGTCACCAGTTATAGGAAGGTTGTCATCCAGGCTGGAGAGGCCTTCCTCCTCTTATGTTTAGCTTCAGAGTTTTCCTTCTCCTAGGCGGATGACCTGGGAAGATCTACGGGTCCATCAGTACCGAGAGGGTTTGCCCCGCACCTGGCTCCTAATCCAGGTATTTCTGCGACCCCACGAGGGTGGTTAGTGTTGTTACTGCGTTAGTTCATAAAGGTTATATATCTACTGAGAAATTATACTCCTCAAAGTTATTACGGGACGTTGCTATTTCATTGTTTGTTACTGGAGGAGGGGGATGAGTAAGAGTTCATTTGCCTTTCTTCATTCGTGTGTAAAGGATTAGGGAAATTTCCATGAACGGATTTTTTCCCGTGGACACCCTATCTATGGTATACAATACCAACGCACCGCTTCTTTGCAGACGACAATATGGTCTTCTTCAAATCCAATATCAACAAATATTTGTAATAAACCGTCCTCATAAATAATGAAACTGTGCTCATTCATTTCAATATTTTCAATCCTCTCATGTTATCTATCATCACTCAGCTTACATCTATCTCATTAGATTTTATCTTCAAGTAGCTACTGACTTATTATAAAATTTCAAAACTTTACATATCAAAACTATTATTTTCGCTATGGTTATAGAATATCAAACGTTAAGATGTCCGCACGAAATATATGAGTAAATTCGCTTTCTTTTGAAGTACATTTGAATATCGATTAGGTTTTGCTTATTACCGGATTATATTCTACACACACGGAAATAACTTCGAAGGCGAAGTAGTAGTTTAAATAATCCAAATAATAAACAATATCAATCTTCATCCAATAATCATTTTTATTATTTATCTTATTTCCGCCATGTTCTCCGGATATTCACATGGAATCGCGTAAAAAAGTCAAGTCCCATTAGGGAGGGATATTCATCAGATGGTCGTAATCTACAAATCTTCCTTGTTTTCTTCGAAGCGCATTGCAGTATTGATTAGTTTAAGTTATGCTCGTTTCTTATCAAACTGAACCAGATTATTAAAACTGACCTTAACAGAATGACAATACGGTGTAGGAAAGAAGAAGAAACTAAAACGTATCCTTCCATATGTTTTGCGCTCATTCTCTGCTAGCACCCTTCACAAAATTAAATTTATTAATTTTCCAACATTTCACTACTTCCCCTAAACATATGAAAATACTTCTCTATTGTCAATAAAAATATAGACAAATAAATGTAAAGCATTTTAAGCTTTATTCAATAGCGACAAGTTTATGGAATATATTATCGGATTAGCTTTCAATTTTATGACAAAAAGCTATTAGCAAAATACGATAAATACTGTTTCCCACACGTAGTGAATTGCGTAAATGGAGAAGGGCGTGGCGCAATGTGTCATCGATATCGTTATCAATCAAATTGATTACTGCACAGAAACAAAAGAAAATAAAACATAAAAAAATAATGTGCGATCGCTTTCATACTCTTTGATTCGATTAATATTCGATTACTGACCATCGAACATAGTAAAAATATATGTCAACGTGCAACATGCACCATTCTCATATTTATGACGTTCATATTGCGAACCATGTTACGTTTTAAAGATAATGAACAATTCAGATGTGCGGAATGAATATTACTAAAACATCTAAAAATTGATTAAATCAGTGCTACAATTGCATTTGCATAAAATGCCGCTGTCTGCGAAGCTAAAACTGAATTATATGCAATATGCAGGAATATTTAGGTTTAGGAGTGATAAGTGATATATATATATATATATATATATATATATATATATATATATATATATATATATATATAAATGTGTGTGTGTGTCTGTCTGTCTGTCTGTGTCTGTGTCTGTGTGTGTATATATATATATATATATATATATGGGTATGCGGGTAACCTACTACCTCAGGGAGATGAACGCCTCTGCCTTGCATAGTTTCAGGTCACCCTTGGGCAAGGTGTAGTACCTGTTCTTTAAGGTTACTATATTGTGAGAATTAGGGATGTATAAATACATATGCATGTTTGCTTGCTTATGTGCATGTGTGTGTGTGTGTCCAGCTACCGGAGAGGTTAAAACTCCGTGATAATAAAACATGCACACTATGCCACTGCTCAGTCATCTCACTATTTCAGTTTGTCACTGTGCAACCTGTAGTAGGGTGCGAGATGGTACAATATGTGTAGCACAAGCATGTTGTATCGCGATCGTTATGAGCAGACATCTTTCGAAGAGAAAAAAAAGTAAAAGGTCTATGGCGATAGGTGAGTGGCGACGTGCACAGGCTTAGCGGGCTGGAAGTGCATAGCTGCAAATCTGCACATAGGCGGCCAGTGAATTATCTAACATCGTCGACTAAATCGCTTATAGGGTGGAAGCAACTTCGGTGGATGATCTGGCGGCTCAGCAGCCTTTTCTAGGGATACACTGTACACTCATGAATTTGAGAAGGGTCTAGAAAAGGTGACCTAAAAGTTGTCTACCCTTTTATTAGCTGGTCGGCTTCCTGCGGTCGGCGGTTGCTCTATATTTACAGGAGAAACAAGATAAAGTTGAAGAAAAATAATAAACAAGGAAAATCAAAATTTTATCAGGAGAGAAATAATCTAACTGTTGCTACGTGGAATGTAAGAACTTTGCTAGATGTCCTGGATAGTGAAAGACCTGAGCGTAGAACAGCTATTGTTGCAAGAGAGCTCGCTAGGTACAGCCTAGACATTGCGGCATTGTCTGAAACACGATTGAGTAGTGAGGATCAATTGGTGGAAGTGGCCTCGGGATGCACCTTTTTTGGAAAGGAAAACAATCGGGGCTGAGACGATAGGGTGGAATTGGCTTTGCAGCGCGTTCTGGTTTGGTGAAGAGGATTGAACAGCCAATCTGTGTAAGTGACAGAATTATGATGATGCGCATCCCTCTTGCACACAGTAGGTATGTGACGATTTTATCTGTGTATGCCCCTACCATGGGTATGATGAAGACACCATCACGATGTTTTACCGAAATCTCAGACGTACCATTTCCTCTATTCCTTTATCTGATAAGATCTTACCCATGGGTGATCTAAATGCAAGGGTTGGCAAGGATCATCACACCTGGGACTCACTCGGCCGGTTTGGTGTAGGTAGGGGCAACAGTAATGGTCTGCATCTTCTCCATCTATGCACTCAGTTTGGCCTTGCTATCTGTAACATTTTCGTCAGCCACAAAGTGGTCCATAAGTTTACCTGGACCCATCCTCATTCAAAAGAAGGTCACTTGATCGATTACATTATTTCCAGGAAGGCAAATTTGCGGGACGTCTGTAGTGTGCGTGCTATGCGTGGAGCTGAATGCGGCACAGATCACTTTTTGGTACGCGGGAAGTTGAAAGTCTGTATAAGGAGGAAGTTTAGGTTGGGTGGTGTTGGGATTCCCAGGCGGGTTGATGTGTCCAGGCTGGCTGATCCAAGTGTACGTGAAAAGCTTCGATCCGTAGTTAATTCTGCTGATTTTGATGGGTCGTGGGCGCATTTAAAAATACAATCTATGAACTAAGTGTAGATGTTCTTGGCTTCCGCAAATCTAAACATCAGGATTGGTTTGATGATAATGATTCTGAAATTATTCAACTCTTAAGTGCTAAAAATGAGTTACACCATAAGATGTTCTCTGACTCTCATGGAGGTCGAGAGTCCCTTAAAGCAAACAAGGGTATTCTCCAAAAGCGACTCTGTCAAATGAATAATCAGTGGTGGACTAACCTTGCCAACCAAATCCAGATGGCTTTTGATTGTAAAGACCTCAAACGCATGTACCATTTGCTTAAAAAAGCTTTTGGTCCTCAAACACTATCTACATCTCCTCTACTCTCAAGTGATGGAATTGCCCTTATAAAGGATCCTAACAAGATTCTTCTTCGTTGGACCGAGCATTATTCTGATCTCTTCGACAACCGCTCTAATGTTGATGAGGACGTCATCAATGAATTTTTATCACAACAGAAGCTTATCCATGAAATGTCTGTGTTTCCATCTGAGAATGAAATTAGAGATGCAACCAAGGAAGTGAACGTTTGGAGGGCTCCAGGGCTTGATTGTATCCCTGTAGAAGTCCTCTTACATGGGGGTGATAAACTTGTTCATGAAATTCTTCATCTTATCACTGATGTCTGGAGGAGTGTTCCCGTCCATCAGGATTGGGTTGATGCAATTCTTATATCATTGTACAAGGGAAAGGGTTCCAAGACCGACTGTGGAAGTTATCGTGGGATAAGTTTGTTGGAAGCAGTTGGCAAAGTATTTTCCAGAGTTCTACTCAATAGAATGTTAAAGTATATTTATCCATCTGTCATTCCAGAAAGCCAAAGTGGCTTTCGTCCGGTCAGAGGAACCACGGACATGATCTTCTCTGCTCGGCAGTTGCAGGAAAAATGTACTGAACACCGCGTTCCGCTTTATCAGGTTTTTGTTGATTTGAGTAAGGCTTTTGATACGGTGAACAGAAGTGGATAATTCTGGGGAAGTTGGGATGCCCACCTCAATTTCTACGATTACTCAGGGAGCTCCACACTAATATGAAGGCTCGACTGAACTCCAACGGATGCCTGTCGGAACCCATATCGGTTGGCAATGGTGTGAAGCAGGTTGATATCCTAGCACCTACACTTTTTTCAATTTATTTTGCAACTATGTTATCGTATGCCTTCAGGGAATGTTCTCTAGGTGTTTGTTTGCGTTTCAGAACCACGGGTAGGGTCTTTGATCTTCGTCGTTTTCATGCTTCTACAAGGACCTTTCAGCACCTGGTTCGTGAATTGCTTTATGCGGATTACGCCGATCTCGTGGTCCATGGTGAGAGGGATATGCAGGGTATCATGGATCTGTTATCGGGGGTCTTTGTGTCTTTTGGGCTTACTATTAGTCTTAAGAAGGCTAAGGTCATGTTCACACCTCCACCCGGTAGTTTGTATGTGGAACCAAATATTTTTGTCAACCAGAGACTTGCCGTGGTTGACACATTTGTGTATTTGGGTAGTACTCTCGCCAGATATGGAACCCTGGATGCTGAGGTCAACTATAGGATACAGCCTGCCACTAAGGCTTTTTGTGGCTTAGAGAAGCGAGTATGGTCTGACAGGGGTATAACTATTCATACAAAGATCAGTGTCTATCAATCTTGTATTTTACCATCCCTGCTTTACGCTTCTGAGGCCTGGACAACTTATGGTAGACACATAAAAGTCATGGACAGAGTGCACCAGAAATTCCTGAGACACATTCTGGGCATCAGGTGGAGCACTTTTATATCTGATGTGGATGTTCTCATGCGGGCTGATGTATCGAGAAGTTGATTATACGCAACCAGATGAGGTGAACTGGATGTCTGACAATGATGGACGACGATAGATTGCCAAAGCGCCTGTTCTATGGTGAAATTATACAAGAAAAGCGTCCACAATATAAACTGAGGAAACGCTTTAAGGATAACATAAAAGTTAATCTTAAAGCTCTTGGTATTGACGTGTTCAGTTGGTAAAAAGTGACGCTCCTTAGTTTATCATGGCTGTAATAGTTTTGAGAAGAAAAAATATGAGCATGCAAAAATGAAGCGTGATATCCGGAAGAAAAAATTGTCAGATATATCAGGTGTGTCGGAGGATTTCATGCAGAACCACACCTGTGATTTATGCGGTAAAATGACTTTATCCGGAGCTGGCCTGGCTAGCCACAAGCGTTCACATGGAGATGAATCTTTCTTTGATGGGGAAAAATTTGCAGGGCACAGATGTTCTGTTTGCTCTGTGGTCTGTAAATCGAGTGGAGGCCTGAAGCGTCATATGAGCTTCCACAGTAGAGCAGCACCAGTTGGCATCCCTCAATCTCAGTTTAAGTGTGACCTTTGCAACAGACTGTGTAAGAGCAGGGCTGGTATGAAGAGCCACCTTCGTTCACACAGAAAATAGGAATTCATGCATCTTGATCACATCTCCACATGTATATATATGTGTGTGTGTGTGTGTGTGTGTGTGTGTGTGTGTGTGTGTGTGTGTGTGTGTGTGTGTATAATTTTAAAAAATATATTTTTTCAAAAATACGTGAAAATGATTGAGTAATCAACAATAAAGCAAGGGAAAGATGGTCTTCTTCTCTCAAGAAGTGACAATCACCACATATATATATATATATATATATATATATATATATATATATATATATATATATATATATATATATATATATATTAGAACGTCGGGATACGATGGCCCAAGTATACGGGTTTTTTCGGGTTACGATGTGGAATACGAATTTTTCTGGCCCGAATTACAGTATTTGCCCCGTTTTACGATGTTATTTATAATGTTATTTGAGTATATACATGTTTATATATATAGTGTACTGTGTGTTGTTACTAATTTTTAATGCGTATCCCGTGGTTTTGCTATATATATATATATATATATATATATATATATATATATATATATATATATATATATATATATATATATATAATTTTATTTTTGAGGCATGTCAATGTGTCACTGATGACTTGAGAACGGAAGTCGATGAAACTGGGTAATTTTTGTATAGGAATTTTGCATCTATGCTTTTGGCGACGCTTCACGTAGAGGAGATATGTTCAAGGTGCTCAATCTAATTGCTGAAAGCACATAATGTGCTAGCTATGGCAAGACAAGTTATTTTGCCTCTCTTCCACTGGCACAAATGTAACCGCCCCTCTAAACAATTTTCTTTGTTTCCCATTTTTCTTTCTATGAATTAATAGCAGCATCCGAATTGTTTTTTAATAATTATAATAGGTTCTTTTCGAGTCTGTAATAATTTATACACACTCGGTAAACCAAAATCTAAGTTCATGTTTCTGAATTTTTGAGATGAAGATTGCTAATTTGCGTTATTTGGATTATTCAGACTACAGATCTCATCTCTAGTATTATACGCAGGACATTTGCGCCGATATACTCTTTGGGCAGTTTTAGGTGTCGTTTGTAGAATTCTAGCATTTTTCTATTGATATCGTGAATCTGCATACATATATATATATATACATATATATATATATATATATATATATAACTTTCATTTATGATTTTCTATGTTTATTTTATTTAGCAAATTAGGTATAAACCATTTATAATATTTTCTCCTCTGAGAAGATCGGTAGACATCGAAAATCTATAGGTTAAGGAGATATACTTATTGAAATGTATTCTTTGTCTTGCATATAATAAAAATTCTAGATTTGAAATTTAACCGTTTCAGGTTATAAAATTTAAATTACTAAATTATGATATATATATATATATATATATATATATATATATATATATATATATATATATATACTATTATTCCTGTACATCCTCGCCTAGAAATCCTGATGATGTCCCCTGAAATAGGGACGAAACGTTGATTTTATTTTTTGTTTTTACTCTTTTAGGTTTTTCCTTTTTATTCACATACTATAATATAAAAGCCACTTTGTGTGTGAGAGTTCTTTCCTCATAGGTCCCGGAACGGCTGAGCCTACCATTTGCAAATTTCACACAAAGGTAATATGACAATGTACTTAGATATGTTTTGTACAGAAAGTCATCGTATATGTATCGAAAATCGAAAAATCCAATCTTAAAATAGTTTTCTGTCTTACAGATAAAAAAGAAGAATTTTTTATAGGTAAATATTTTACGTTACACTGACCAAGGGAAGTAATAAAATCCCTGCAAATCATTTCTTATAAGAAAAAAGTATTATTATCAGGACATTGCTCAGTCGTCGCGCATTCTTCCGTTCAAGCCTAGGTTTACCTTACCGTTTTATTTTTTTCTTATTAATAAGTTCAGTTTACGATGAAAGAAGAGATGCCATTTAAAATCGCCACAAATCATTTCTTTGTTTGCATATGTTAAAATTAAACATTAATCAGGTGACTTTTTCAAGCCCAAATATTAGCTGATGTTATATTGCAAACCAATACAGACGGAATTTGATGGGCCGTATTATCATTATTATTTTTTATTCTGTTTTTGACGAATTAGTTCACCAGGCAAACTTTTCCTCGTAATATATGATAATCAATAGAGGATTGATTCTGTAATAATACATACGCAATATGCATACATTAAAATATCATGTTTAAGCGTATTGTACGATCTGGCAACGCCCGGCGTCCAGCTTGTACACACACACACACACACACACACACACACACACACACACACACATATATATATATATATATATATATATATATATATATATATATATATATATATATATATATATATAATTCTTCAGAATAATTTTATTTAACAATCAGATGGTATGGAAACCTGTGCTTATAAGATTTACAAAATATTTCTGGCAGTAATATTCTATAATATCTAAATAAGAATTGCTCGATATGCAAGGTAGAGCAAATAAATTAATTGTAGTGATTCAATGAATTTCAAAAAAGCCCTTATTGAAATGAAGTAATTAATTAATCAGAAGTCATGTAGCAAGAGGGTTTGAAGAAAAGGATATGAAAATTGTAGATCCAGATTGCGTGGTAAAATCCACGGTGGACGTTCTTTAAATCAGTTCGGTAATAAGATCAAAGTTGTATATTGGGTAATCCGCATAGCTGAGTAGATATCCGGGTCGGGCATGTTCTTGTATAAATTTTCTTATGGGTCCAGCGAAAATATTTTAAAGTCTGGTGGAAGCCTTATTATTGACTCTATATGACTTCTGATTAATTAATTATTTTGACTTTGACTTTTCATGTCTAACTGACTTTAGCAAATAGGGTACATACTTTTATAAATATTTGCTAATATCTTCTCTCCTCTGATGAGAAGGTAGACGTCGAAACCCTATAGGTTAAGGGGATTAAATTTCTAAAGTATTCTTTGTCTTGCGTAGAATAATAAAAAATCTCTGATATGAAACTCAAACACTTAATTTCAATAAGGTTTTTTGGAAATTCATTGAATTACTACAATTTATATATATGTATGTATATATATATATATATATATATATATATATATATATATATATATATATATACAGAGAGAGAGAGAGAGAGAGAGAGAGAATCCATGTATACTTACATAGATATATACTGTGGCAAACAGAAATAATTATCCATTCAACAAGGAAGATATGTCAATGGGAGTAGAGTCCATCAAAACTCTTTATGACAGGACATTTCGAAGTCTAAGGCTTCTCATTAGAAGGGTAAGAGAGTATTAGAAAAAAAAAGAATGCGACGTCTAGCAATAGGTACATTAGGGATGAAATATTAGGATATCTTGCACAAACGTTGTACAGTAGAGTGGGAAGCTATAGGGAAAATCGTGGAATTTAAACCGATAAGCAATAACAACGTCGGTTAATTTAAAATGTCAGAGATTACAGAATTTTCAATTATCCAGAGAAAGAGGTCACAGCTTGTTTTGCCTTTTTTTTACAAGGGATTCACCATTTATCAAATCCTGAACGCTAGTAGAAGATAAGGGTTAATGAGTGTACTGTAGTCTATGAGACAATATCCTAGTAATAGTTAGTAGTGGAAATTTAGTCAATTGGATTGCTTAGGGGGTGCGATTTACCAAAAACTTGTTCACATTGGACTTAAAGACGACCATATTGTATTAAGTTGGAAAGCTGGAAAATGGAACAGAGTTCCACACGCGTGCATTTCTAAAAAGAAGTGTTGGACAGACGGACAGACAGAAAGACACATAGCTGTTTATATATTAGATTAAACATTCCATGGCTGCGGAAGGATTTATTTTATTCACGTTCATATTATTTTATTACTGCGTCTTACACGTGTTTCATTGAATGTCATAAATATACCAAACAATTAAACAGAGACTTACGTGAGTTTCTTGGGAAAAATATAGTTTTATCCTTGTATTGAAAGCGAGAAACGTGATGGTATAATGAATTTATAACTTTCAGAAATTATAAGAGAAAACATTAAAAATAACTAAAAACCTAAAAACTAATAAAGGTCTTACTTATTATGAAAACAATATTGAAACCTATCCGATATGAAAAGTAATTTTGACTTCACGAGGGGATTAAATCTGTACATGGCGCCATATCTGAATCAGTAGTGAGCTATCAACATTAACATATTTATATAATTATTTTTGAAATAAATAATTCACTTGCTAACATTATTCGTTAAATATTAATAAATATATGTTCTTTACGATTCAACAAAAAATATATATTTTTTCCTGAGGAACTCATGAAGGTTTCTGATGATTTATTTGGTACATGCATGCTATTTTCAATTAAACACGTGTCAGACTCAGCAATAAAATAATATAAGTGTGAATTAAATGAATATTCTGTGACTTTGGAATGTTTAATAAAGTTATATATGCTCTGGAAGTGTAAATTTATTTTTATTGAGCTTGTTAATTGTGACAATATCTATATCGACTATATACATTAAAACTGTATATCTGTTTACGAACGTATGCATATATATACATGTATGTATACATATATATACATATATATGTATATATATATGTATGTATGTATGTATGTATGTATGTATGTATGTACATATATCAGTGTCATTCCAAAAACAAAATATCCTATTTTTAACTAAACAGTTGAAAGGTTATTAAGACGGGAGTTGTAACATTGAAACGAGAAACCTTCTTTTCTCAAAAATGTATTTTTCTACATAGTCATCACCATTCTTAGTGCACTTTGAAAGAAATCCAATGACGCATATCTGTCTCACCGCCAATATCTTAAAAAGAGGGATGAAGCTTTCAGATAATAAATGTATAAGTTCAAACATCATAACAATGCAAATTGTCAATTTGATCCGTTAAGGCGGAACTAAAATAGTAGGCATTCATTTCGGTACGTTGTATCGTATAATAAAAAACATATTTGTAAGAGAAATTTTCATTGTTGTTTTCCTAGCGAACGTCTTGTTTGTGCCAGCAACAACACAAGTAAGATAACTGGGTTGTATATACGTCCTGCCGCATTATATTACGTTGGTAACTACAAGGAATATATGTTAAAATGCGTAGCCATGTGGGTTTGCACAGGTATACATCGGAAGACGAGTAAGCACATGAAATTTTGTAGTAGATATAGCGGAAAAGAGCATTAGCAATGTTCTGCTGCATAAATATCCAAACTGTTTAACATATTTATGTCTCTTAAGAAGCCTAGCTAAAAGTTCAATCAAAGATACGTCTCCCGTCGATTCCTGCTTTGTCCCACGTAATAATCAAAGAGGCCATCACAGCTCGAACTAGAAATATATACAAGTATATTATGTGAGTGTTCGTCGTCGCTTTTTTACGCCAAGCAGAAATATAAAAAATAAGAAAGCTGTGTAGTGTATGAAATTAGGGTTGGCAAGGGTATTTGTCATTTTTTGCTTAAAAAAGCTTAAACTTAAAAGCTTATATTGTGGTTCACCATAACGATACGTAAATTATTGTCGCGCTAAATGTGAGTGGGTTTTCAGATCCCAGCCATAAGTGATCGGCACAATATGAGACTGAAAATTGAATTAAGCCATCGTTCTTTTACGTTAATTCACACATCTTTTCTCTTCACCTGCGCTTTTTTCAAGAACATCTCTTTTAAGTGTGTATGCATATCTTTAATCGTATTTTCATTCGTGATGGTTGCCATCTAATTGAATTCCCATGTCAGTCGATGGCCAGGAATGAAAAGAAGCCTAAACCAATTATGCAATCCAATGAGTAAATCTCATCAGAAAATTAAACAACAATCTGCAGGTTGGAGATGCAGCTATTCGATTAGGACATAATCGATTAAAAATATACATTAAAATGATTTGTGACAGACCAACGGAGAGAGTATCTCCGGATCTAAAAGACATCAGAAACTATATCTATCTATCTATATATATATATATATATATATATATATATATATATATATATATATATATACCTTCTCTGCAATTATATAAATGCAACTTTGTCTGTGTGTGTGAGTTCGTTCTTTATAGACTTTGAAACGGCTGAACATTTTTTTTCTTTAAAATTTACAGAACTTTAGTGTATAAGTCTGGGAATGATCTTGGTTAAGTTTTGTCTCAGAATAACCCCAATAATTACAGATAATCTATCATCACAACGGTTATTTTAATATATTAATCATCGGTAAAGCGATTTTCAATGTCGTCGCTTAGTAACAACGACAGAGCCACTGGCCGTAAAATTCTACTATAATTAAGTTGATAGCGAGTTTTTTTTGTTTTTTGTTTTTTTGCATGACATGGTATGTAGGCTCAAACTCCGCACGTAAATTTATTTATGTTTTCCTATCGTTAAGTGGAAAGAAGTGTATTTTAAATAATTTTATAAAAGAAGCAGTAGGTTCTTTTGCGTGCAATGTAGAATAACAGATTTAGACCAGGTTACTACATGAAGGAATGTAAAGCTTCCTCCTGGCCGATTTCACGGATTTTGATGACAATGAAAATATAGGAGTGTGAAATATTCATCATTGATCATCATTCAATCCAGGGCAATGTCAAGTCTCCCTACTAGTATATATATATATATATATATATATATATATATATATATATATATATATATATATATATATATGGACGGAATTTCAAGCTAACCCTTTATTTCCTTTACGGGGTAACATGTTCTTGTTTCGTCAGTCATGAAGGGACAGAGGTCCTCAGTAATTCGCAATTGCATTCGAAATTCCCGAACTCGGCAGAAACATATCCGAGTTCGACAAGATACACCTGAAGATGGTCGAAGGTTACAGCGATGGAAACATTGTGAAAATCGCACTCAAGATGAGAACAGTAGTCCTATGAATCCAAATAATACAAATAACACATCCGCATCTAAAAAATTCGGAAGGTTGTATACACACACACACACACACACACACACACACACACATATATATATATATATATATATATATATATATATATATACATATATATATATATATATATATATATATATATATAAATGTTTGGAGGTACAACATTTGTATGAAGCTTACAATAAAATACGCGGAAGTTTCTCCAGAGCTTTTTCGGCTATCATCTCGCCAGGAGGAAAATCCATAGCGTAACAAAATAATATTATCTCGAAAGTTTAAAGAGTTCTAATGGGGAACTACTGAATGTGCCAAAAGTACGAGGGCAAACTAAAATTAAATTTATTGTTGTTTAAATATATATATATATATATATGCCAGGTAGAAAGATATCTAAAAATTAAAAATAATTGAATTTCAACAAAGCAAATTATATTTTATTATTCTTTATATAAATGCAGTCGTACTTAGCTACGATATGCAGATCGTTTTAATCATATCTGATTTTAGCAAGCAAGAAAAATTAAGAAACAAAAATTAAAAAGGTTCCAGACCTTTTCAAATTTGGAGGAGAGAAAAAATGCATGACTGGCGTGAAGCAAAAGTATAATTCTTATGAGTTTTAATTGATTAACAAAAATCAAATTTCCGTTTAAGAAAGGAGGTTTAAAAAGATAGCTTTAGGGAAGTTAGAGAGAGTGGTAAGAGGAGAGGGGTAATGTAATGATATAGAAGGGAAGACAATGAGAGGGAAGAGGTGTCGAACGACGATATTAACCATATTACAATTCAAGTCATTTAAAAGTGTTTCAACTATAAAAAGAAGGTGTAACTATATTCGGTCACCTTGTCTACCAAACAAAAACGACGTCTTTCGTTCAATTATTTATATTTTTATTTATTTTTTTTTATTTATAGCTTTTGTTTTAAGATTAACGATGACTTCTTTCCGGTTGTATAGGATTAGATATTTCTTTATTTAATTTATATCTTAATAAGTTAGAATATTTAAGCTTATCAAATAGTAGTAATTTTACATACACACACATATAGACACGCACCACATGCATATGTATACAGATATCCCGGCACAAATGTAAATGTATAGATAGTTTTAGATTTTTATTAATTAATATATGTATTAATTTATTTATTTTTATTATTTATAATTAATCTTATTTACTTATTTCATTTCTTTTATATATTTTCTTTTATTAACACTTATTAATTAAGTTTTGGTATTTAAAGGGTGTACTTTAATTTAAATAATTTTCGAAGGATTTTCCAAACAATTTTAAAATTTACCTACGGTCACTTTTAAAAACTACAGTTTGATAGTTTTTCAAAATTATATAGTGTATTTTTAGGAACTTAATTTATCCTTATAAAATTGTAATTTCCTCTGAGTATTTATATATTTTAGAAAGTAATTTAAATTATATCATTGGGACTCTTTAGTTGCATATTTTCAAAAATATGTTAGGGAATAGATACAGTGAAACTATTTCAATCGAATTTAGGACTACAGAAGGTAACGATCAGAGCTTGAGTTCTAGTAATATTTTTATAGCTTGGTATAATTATGGAAAATTTGAATTTTAGGCATATTTAGTTTTTTGATGCAGATTTTAACAAATCGGATACTTAATTATATGGGTGTATTAGGCATACTACTCATATATATGCATATATACACGTAGCATACACATAGAAACAAACGTAGAAATATTGATATAATATCAATACTTATACAATACATATACATACATATATAAATGGAAACAAATAAACATGTATACACACATATATGTGTATACCCACATGCAAAACATCATATACTCATACAAATATATATACATATATATCAGCCCATATGATATGTACACACACATACATATATGCGCAGACAAACATACAATAAACAAATGTACACGAAAATACACCTATAGATCGCATGGAGACATTCTATCGTCTTAGTAGAATAATAGTTATATCTTTTAGTATACTTAGATATATACACACAAAAACACATATAAATATACATATATATCAATATATATATATATATTGATATATAAAACGCCCATGTGTTTTTTACACAGGCATCACCAGATTATCAAGGCCAAGAGTTCACTCGAGGATAAGGGTTACAGAGTGGGCAGTAGAAATTGGAAAATATAGTAATCATTAGTAATGAAAATTCGGTAAATTTGATAACTTATATGGAACGGCTCATCAAGAACTTATTTACGTTAGACTTGAAGACAACCATATTGTAGTCAGCCGGAAAGCAGGAAAACGGAAGACAATTCCACAGGCGTGCAGTTCTAAGAAAGAAGCTTTATTCATGGAATCTACGTTTAGGTTTAGGCACAGATAAAGAGTGGGGGGAATTATTCATAGTGTTTTCAGCTAGACGAGTGTTTCTTGTAAAGGTTTGGCGAGGCGGGGCATAGACTGAAGCTCAGTCGAACACTTTCCATGAAAATAATGATACATCAGAGAGCATCTCACAACATCTCTTCTGTGAGATAGAGGTTGCAGGGAAGAGAAAAGGACATCTCCTACGAGGCTACGAAGTCTATTTTGAACTCTATTAAGACAGGACAGGTTCTTGCTAGCAGCTCCTACGCAGATGTGACAACAATATTCCATCCTTGGACGTACCTGGCTCTTATATGTTCATGTTCATATATATCTTGTGTTATAAAGACTATTAATCAACCCTTGCGCCTGTATATATATATTATTATTTATTCTTTTATTATTATTCATAATTATTATCATTTATTTATTATTGTTATTATTTGTTTAATATTGTTTATTAATGTTTTAATATAGAAAGAGTGTATGTTTAGCAGAATTCTATATCAAAAGTATTTTCAAAGATTTTCTAAAGAAACTTAAAATACATTTAAACTCATCTGTAATCACTACTATTGGAAAGTCTTTTAAAAAGATTTATATTGTTTTTTTTGTTTTTCTTTTTCTTTTAGAACTTAAATTATTTTAATAAACCCAACATTTTTTCTTAATTTATCTTATATGTTTGGGAGTATATTTCGATATATGTTAGTGAATAATAGTAGTTATTTTTTTTTAAATGTAAATCAATGTATTAAGTGCGAAATAAACTAAAACGTGTAAGAAGGGAAGCCTTCGAGTTTGTATATTTTTATAGAGGGTGTTATGTTACTGGTATTATCTAGGTGGTAGTCGTTAGTTTAATTAAATGGGTTCATAGACTATGTGTCATAAACACACAAACATCGAGTATACATATATTTAAACCCATATATTATAAAAAAATAACCTGATATTCTTACACTTACATATACATAAAAATATATATACATACATATGCATATACATACAAATATATACATATTAAAACTATATACATAATCACCCGTATAACACATATACATATATATATAAATATTAATACATAAACAAATATATATATATATACATAAACACATACGTAAGCAAATACACATACAACACCTATATATATATATATATATATATATATATATATATATATATAAATACCCAATATACATATATACCTGCAGTATGCCGAGTATCTATTGTTTTGATTAAAGTAGAGTCTTTTTCTTCTTTTTCTAATATGGATAAAATAAAATTAAGAGATAATATTAAGATTACTTTATAATGTCTGCAGTTTATGGAAGTTTCTAATCTTTTATTGAGTGACTTGTTCCTGTCTTTAAATCGTATGATAAATAATTTCTCACAAAGACAAAGGTAACATAGGGAGCTAAGTGAGGAACATGTTCTAGTTTTTTTTTCCATTCTATAGTTGACGTTAGGTTTTTTTTTCAATACGTTTTTTATAGTATACTGAAAATGATATATTAATTTTTCTGTTGGGTTTTTTAAATGATCTTTTTTTACCTATAAACCGTTCCTGGATTGTATTACCGGCCATGAAAATATAGTATTTACTACTATTTGGGTTTTCCTTCCTGGAGATTCTGGAACTGTATACAATTGATTTTACTAAGCAATTTCCATTCAATAGGCATTCATGTTTATTTCTACAATTACAAAGTTTTGTAGTGCTATTTTTATTATTTGATTAGGATGTATTATTTAGAATCTTCATGGCATATTTATTTATTATTTTTCTTAATTTTCGCTACAGCTATAGCTTAATTTTATTGCATTTTTATTAAATATTTTATTGACAATATTATTGGGTGAGAAGTGTTGTTTAATTAAGTTATGGAATTTTTCTCCTAAGTTTGTTTTGACGTTTAAATTGAACGAGGGGGTGAACCATATAATTTTCATTTTGCTCTTATTTCTGAATCTTTTAATATTAGATGCAGGTTGGATATATTCTAGTTTTGTATTTTGTAACCGCTGTCTTTAAGAGCTGTATCGTAGAACGGTTTGTGAGTATTAAAACTGTCTACAGTAAAGGAATTGCAAGAGGTATGAAAGTTAATTTTTCCCATATTAACTAATGACGATCCAATGTTTGAATGTACTCAAGTGCAACAGAAGCGTGTATTTATTCCAGGTAAAAAGATATCCAAAAATTAAGAATGTTCAATCAAAGAGATCAAATTTATATATAAATAAATACTTTCGAAGATCATTGATAATATAATGGTCCGCAGAACATGCTGCAACAAAATGGACAGCGGAAAATTAGCAACAAAATATTATGTAATTTTGGAATTATAGGAACATTATGGAATAAATAACGATCAAAAATAGATTTTATAATCGTACAAACTGATTATATTTTTGAATTTTTTTATTGCATTTTCACCCCAAACAAGGCACATCGCCACTTTGTTGTAGGGGGCTACTATCAGGGACATAAGCATCAGGGGTACTGTGTAGGAGGTTGGGCAGCAAGATGTCGGTTCACGTTACACCTGAACTTCTGCATGTCAGTACAGTCGGGAAGCAGGGAACCCGGAAGGGAATTCCAAAGTCTAGCTGTTCTGGAGAAAAAACTACTGGAGTAAAAGGCTCTCTTGCATCTACGAATCTCTACTGTGAAAGGGTGGGATTTAGCTGCTGGCCGGATTTGTCAATGGTATTTACGTCGAGGGCGCAAAAGTGCTTGCAGTTCGTCAGAGCATTCACCGTTAAAATACTTGTAGAAAAGGTAGAGGGATGCAACATTTCGTCGATGTGACAGAGGCTGAAGTTTAACTGACAGTTCAGGACCTATCAGATTGGCAACTCTCTTTTGAGCCTTGTCTTGAAGCGAAAGACTAGTGGCAGATTCATCAGCCCAAATATGACACCAATACTTCATACATGGGCGAATGGTGGCCTTATAGACGTATAGGATACTTTCAGGCGTTAATAGCTTTCTAGCACGGTAGAGAGAACCCACCCTCTTCGCAGCGGTCATGGCAATGTCCTCAACGTAATTGTTCCAACTCATGTTAAGCCGAGGAGTTGAAAAGATGTACTTTCAGATAAAGAGCCATTGGCCATTGCTATTGGCGGTAGGAAGTGTTTCTTGTAATTATTGAAGGAAACAAGTTTAGTCTTGGCAGCATTGAATGTGACCATCCATTTTTGTCGCCATTCCACTACGGATCGGATGTCTTCCTCTAGTGTTTCTGCCATTTCTTTACATATGTTTTCTTGTCGTGTCTGTTATAGAGCGTGGTCTCATCATCATACATACCCATCTCACACACAATTTTGTGAGGGAGGTCATTTATAAATATTAGAAATAACAGAAGCCCAAGGATATACCCCTGAGGCACTCCCGCATTTATATCATATTGTTTAGATGTACGACCCTCAATGACAACCTGGATTTTTCTCTTGTTTAGGAAGGATCTAATAATGTTATGTATTCTTCCAGTTATGGATTTTTCTCTTATCTAAGAAGGATCTAATTATGTTATGTATTCTTCTAGTCATGCCATACCCTGTAAAAATCTTAGTATATCTGGAGCTACCGCTCTACCCTCCCCCGCTTTGTCGAGTGACTGGTACATACGTTCTGGGATTACAGTTAGGATATCTGCCGTGGAACGAACTTGCCTAAATCCATATGGCTGGTCAGTCAGAAGTCTGTAAGGCGACGGACTAGAGCTTGGTTAATTATGGTCTCAAATATTTTGGCGAAAAATGGGATGAGGCTAATGGGGCGATAATTTACTGGGTCAGTTCTTTCGCCAGAATTCTTGAAAACTGGGACTACAGAAGCAGTTTTCCAGCAGGCAGGACAGCAGGAGTCATTAAGACATTTGTTGTAAAGTTTGGAGAGAACTGGAGCTACATCGGCGGCGCACATTTTTAATAGCACAGCCGGGATGAGATCAGGTCCGCAAGCTTTTGCAGTGTCAAGCTTTCTTATGATAGCATGAACCTGAGCAGGGGCGATTTTCAGATCGTCTAGTGTGGCGTCTGTCCGCAAAGGAAAGTTAGGGGGGTAGTGGTTAGCAGAGTCCAGTGTGGAGTTGGAGGCAAACCGTCTGGCAAGACTGTTAGCCTTCTCAGTTGCAGAGCAAACAACCTCATGATTGTTGGATAGTTTATTGCCCATTATTCACTTCAGTGTTGTAGATTTTCCAGAAGTATCCGGTTTCTAATTTCTGTGCTTCGATGCGTTTTTTGGTGGGTTCAGTAAATTCTCTCTTAGCTGTCACTATTTCTTTCTTACAGTTACTTCTGGCTTGTATGTACTTCTGTCTGTTTGAGCTGGACTTATGTCGGTTAAATTTACGCTACGCATGCTGCCTTTGCGCTATGGCAGCTGCACAAGTAGAAATGAACCATTGGGGAGAGTGGGGCTTGCTATAGAATTTGCGCGTGGGAAAATGTGCTTCAATTGCCGCTTTGAACAATTCAGTGGTCACATTTGCGCAATGTTCAGCAGAAAGTGAAAATATATTTTTCCATGGAACGTCCTTGATGGCTTCCCGGTCAGAAAAGATATTTTGCCATGGAGCGTCCTGATGGCTTCCCAGTCAGTATTTCTATAATATCTCGTTGTTTTTAGCACTGGCTCTTCAGTTTTGGCTCTAGAGTTTAGGGCGATTTCAACCATTACCACTGCATGATCGGCGTTCCCAAAAGGGATGTGAGCATTCGTTACACAGTCATCGGGAACTAGAATCAGATCTAAAAGTGATGCATGTTGTTCTTGCTTGTCTGGGAAACGGGTTGGAAACGTAACTATCTCTGATAGGGAATGAGATATAGTGAAGTTACGTGTTGTGGTACCAGCTGAGTCTGTGTAAGTAGAAAATTCAAGCCAGTTGCTGTGGTGGACATTGAAGTCATCAAATACATGCACTTGTGCGCTAGTGTCGAGGGAAAGTGCTGTATCTATGCTGTCAGAGACTTTGTTTATTAGGGTACAGTCCTGGGTCGAGGGAGAGCGGTGAAGAAAATAAAAGTAGCTAATGGTGTATTGCATGTTAAGTCTAAAGCACATAAAGGCTTGATCGTCCGATTCTAGTTCAATTTCTCTAGTCAAGGGAAGGGTGTTTCGAATATAGACTCCAAACCCATGTATATGTCTGTCAGAGTCCTTACGGCAGAGTGGGATGTATCCGGGCATATTAAAGTAGTTAGAAGGGATTTAGGAGTGTAGGTTAGTCTCATTTAGTGCTAAGATATCTGGGGTGTTTGTTAGGAGAAATGCTTCAACATCAGTTAAAGTAGTTTTAAGCACAGGGAGGTTGGTAAATGCAAGCCTCAATGGAGAAGGCAGATTGGTTTTGTTTGAGTTTGGCCTGGTTTTTACGTAATTTTTTTAATGCGCTGTCATTTGTTTTTTTAAGAGTTTCAGTTTAGGTAAGGGATGCTGTTGTATCTATCAGATTAGTCAATCAATGTTTCCATACTCTCGCTCCCTGGCCCAACTCTATGTCACCTTAATATATTACGAAGCCAGTTTGAATTTGTTTTGGCCCATCCTTATATATTATCATATTTTGCCTTTGAGATTTCTTTGCATAATTCATTTTAATTTTATAAAACTTACGGAAGTGAATGGGAGTTTTTTCCTACTTGTTAGACTAATAATAACTTTTTCACTTAGCATTTTTTGCGGTTGAAAATTTTTAATTTTAAGATGCCATCTTCGCATTTGGAATTTGCTTATATATTCCGATGAACAACTTAGATTATTACATTAACTATTGGATTATTTTATTCGCATCTTTCACATATATCCAATCAACATTAACTGGATTGTACCACATTTTTCAACATTTTCGTTATCTATCCTGCATTTCCTGAAGAATATACTTTTAGCCTTTATATTTATGCATTTAATCAACTTTTTATACAAATATGACTTCTATCCTAATTCATAATTTTCAATTTATGATCTAATCAATACTATACTATTATACAATTATAGCTGGCTCATAAATACTATTTTGCTAACTACAGGCTGTCCAAAAAGTAATTGCGTGGTTAAAAATCTTTGTCATTTTACCATTCCAGATATTTTACAGAGAATATTTTGGAAATTTATTATGGATAAGAATAGCATTATGTACGCAAGTTGTGAAATTATTTTACCACTATGAAGCTTCTCAGGAATGCTTTGGCGACAACATTGTCTCTCGCTATTGCAATGTCAAATGGTCACCACATTCCCAGACTTGTCTAGCCTCGACTTTTTCTAGTGGGGATATCTTAAAGAAAGAATCTATGTTGACAAACTCACAACCCTGTAAGAATTGAAATAAGACATCAGGAACGAAATAACGGAGTTAAATCGCAATCTAGAGATTCTGCTATCTGTCTTTAGTAATGTTTTCGAAAGAGTATAATGATGCGAAACTGAAAATAAACAAAATATAAAATACATTATTTTTCATGGTGATTGTTTGAATTTTAATGTTTGTGTGTGTTTGTGTGTCTATGTACATACATCAAGTTTTGCATTAATTTTTCATGCTCCTTCATGACTTAATGTTGTTTCAAACGAGCCAAAGGTGGATATTTCCACGTCCCGGCCCAGTACATACCGTTCCTAGTATCCATAAATATTTATCAATGTAGTACTTTTTAAATATATATATATATATATATATATATATATGTGTGTGTGTGTGTGTGTGTGTGTGTATAAATAAATATATATATATATATATATATATATATATATATATATATCATCGTTCAAATATAAAATACAAACTCAATCTCTGTATATTGTCTTTTAAACCCTCAAGTCCGGGTTGTTTCAAACGAGGAAAGCCAGTCAGATAACATACACAATGCAGAAATTCCCAACCGATATTCACATTTATTAGAAATATAAGTAATTAAAATTAAAAATGAATAGGGAGAGGAGGGATAATATCATTAGCGAAAAAGTTATACAGTATGAAAATAAAGTCAGAAGAGGGAGGGGGAGAAATGATTCGAGTTGACTGAGGAGAGGAGAGGTCGCGATGGCCAAGCATGTGGAAAGGCAAAGAAAAAGAGAAAGATGTGAAAGAGAAAAAAAGAAAAAAGACTTGAAAGGCGTAACCTCTCAGATTGTCACCCATCCCTTCCCATCCTTTCTAGTGTCTTTAATGTTCTAACGACTTTCAAGTTAATCCCGATTTCAACGCACAATTACGCGTACATCTCTATTATCTTAATTTTTATTAACAACAGCTGTGCTCCGTTAGACTCCACCTTCTCACAACCGACCATCCGTCGTTAGAGTTTGAGTGGACATGTTATCCTAACATGTTATTTCGCCTTCGATAATATCTTCTTTTCCCATTTATAAAAACATACACACGTCTTCATAAACATTCATCCACGCATATATCTATATACACTCACACACCCACATACGTATATATCTATATATCTACACTCTCATGCGTATATCTCTATACCTGTGCACATATATAAGTTACGTAATCTCTTTACGTCTTGTGGAGATCCATACTCATTTAAATATGTATGAATAAAAAATCAATACGAAAAATATATAAATGTTTATATCTTTTCTGTATTTATTTCCTGTGTGTTGACGTGTAGGAATACAAAAAGCCTTTTGAAAAAAAAAACAAGCACATATTTTCGACCGATCCTTCGATCTTCCTCAGTGTGAATGATAGAAAACATGAGTGAGCGGGTAGAGTAAGCTGCGGGAGTAGGGGCACGGGTATAGCCATTAAGGTAAAGATCTATTTGAATATGACCCTTCCAGCATTTTCGACTTGGAATGGTCAGCAACTTGTGTGGCCTTCATTCAAAACTAAGTCTTTCATAAAAATTTGAATTGGACACCCACGCATCCCACGAACATGCTCGTAAATGTGAACATACATGTATATACACTCGCGCACTACCACATATGCTTCTTCACGTACTCATACATACACAGCATACGCGCACCCACTTTTATGGGCGTGTTCACATATATAGCTGTAGATTGATGAGCAGATTTAGATGATAAGCTAAGTGGGTGTGAAGTAGAATCTCTTTTCCAAGAGTTTAGACTTATTGTGGGTCTAGGTTATCTGTTTTTTCTGCACGTACACACCCACCTACACGCACTTACACACACACACACACACACACACACACACACACACACGTTTATTTTTTTTAAAACGCTACTGTAGATTGTATTAATTGATATATACAAACGTATAATGTTGGAAAAAATAAATAAAATGAAGTGAAATAACTAAATAAACGGAGAATATTCTTTTGATCATCATTTACTCATTTTTTCTATTCTTGTTGAAACATTAAAATTTATTAAATTATTTGGGTTGTTCTTTTTCTTTCTTCTCCCACCCCCATGTATACTCATATATGCACATATATACTCATACATACATGCATACATACATACATACATACATACATACAGTAAGTGCTAGATATAGGGTGAAAGCATTGTTTTTAAATTAGAAGCTATCACAAAAATTGGACGCTCGATACGCCGGTTAAAGAAATCAGAGGTTAATAACGTTTAATGTTGGAAATGAAACTGAAAGATGCATTGCAATGCTTAAACGAGGAGTTGAATAATAGTAAAAACAACAACAACAATAACAATATTAATAATAATAATAATAATAATAATAATAATAATAATAATATTAATAATATATATATATATATATATATATATATATATATATATATATATACGTACAAATATATATATACATATATATATAGATTGGTGATAATAATAATAATAATAATAATAATAATAATAATAATAATAATAATAATAAATCTAATACTGTATATCTTCATAGAAGGGTACTATAATATATGGGGTTTGTGAGGGGGGTGGAGGGCGCATGTGCATTTGAGTGCGCACGTATGCGTGCTTAGAAAATGGACTTAAATATATGTCGGAAATTAAAATGTGTGGAATGTGAAAAAATAAAATAAAATGGAGTAAAAGGCCTTACGTAAACAAAAACTAACTTCTAGTGGGGGATGCTAAGCCGTTCTTCCACCGTACATACTCGCTCTGCCCTGTGGGGAAATGTCTTGGTAGGTTTCTATTTTTATGAAAAGAGTACTTATTTAGCGGTCTCAAATCTTTATTTTGACCGAGGATGTGGGTGTTAAGTCTTAGAATGAGTTTCTTTTCGTGTTGTCTTCTTTGTCTCTGTGTGCGAAAGTTGGAGGCTGTAATTACGCATTGCATATTGTCTATGTTGTGGTCTGGGAGGGTGTAGTGCATTGCTATTGTGTGCAGTGGATTTGTCGCTAATTGTTTGTTTGTGGTTGTTGAAACGTAAACGGAACTCTCTGCCTGTTCCCCCCACGTAATTACCCTTTGTGCATCTAGTGCAATATATTATGTAAACTACATTGTGACTATTGCAAGTGAGCCGAGGGAGTTTAAATTGAGTGTTTGTGCCTGGGGGTGTAAATGTGTCGATAGTATTAATGTGTTTGCACACTTTGCACCTGGGTTTGTTGCATAATTTGTTTCCTAGTGGTGCGGAAGTGTTGAGTATTTTTGTGGATCTTAGAAGTGACCTTAGATTTGGTGGCTGTCTTTTTGCACAGTGGAAGCGTGTTGTATATGGTGTTGAGAGTGGGGTCATGCTGCAACTGTCTGAATACTTGTTTAAGGGGTTTGTGGAGTTTGTGTTATTGTTGTAATCAAATACCATTGATATTTTTGGGGATGATGTGTTACGTTTATATGTGAGTAAATTTATCCTGTTTCTATGTTCTGCTTTCCTAATTGATTCTTTAATTATTCTAAGGGTGTAATTCCTATGAAGGAAGTAGTTGGCCAGAATTCCTACTTGTTTGTCGTACTCGGTCGGGTCTGAGCAGATTCGTTTAACACGTAGGCACTGGTTGTATATAATAGATTTTTTTATGTTGATAGGGTGGCAACTATCAAAATTAAGATAACCGTGGCCATCAGTGAGTTTGGTGTAGAATGATGTGGTGATGTGATTGTTTGTAATGTTTACTAAAACGTCTAAAAATGGGATGTGTGTGGTGGAGTGTTCTGTCGTGAATTTTGTGCTGTTGCGACAGCTGTTTATATGTTGATAGAAGTCCATCAATGCTTCTTCGCCCTGTGGTCAAATAAGAAAGGTGTATTTACCTATAATAGTGTAGTGGTTTTAAGTTGTAAGTATGAATGTATTTCTATTCAAATATGTGCATGTGGCATAACTGGGAGCTATTTGGTTCCCATGGCTGTGCATTTAATTTGTAGGTAGTGTTGGTTGTTGAATGTGAAGTTGTTGTGTGTTAAGATAAATTGTATAATGTTGCATATGTCGTTGATGTTTGTGTCTTGTAGACTTTGAGTGTGTAAGAAGTTTTTGCGCGCAGATATTCCTTCCTCATGTGGGATGTTGGAATAGAGTGAGGACACATCCATAGTCACAAGAACTGCATTGTTTGGTATGGTCCCTATCCTATTTAAAATTTGTATATAGTGGGTGGTGTCCTTAAGGTAACTGGGGATGTTTGACAACAGTGGGTTGAGAATGTTGTCTATATACCCCGAAATGTATTCTGTGAGGGTTCCAATACCCGAAACGATGGGTCGACCGGGTGGTACTATTCTGAGGGCCTTAGCTATGCGGTATGTTTCTGAGGTTTTGTTAATCAGTACCTCAGTGTTTACAGTGTTACCGAGTGAGAGGTATATATATATTAAGTCTTTGAGACCTTCTTTTTGCAAGCAAAAAGAAAATCTTTTAGGACTTAATTTGGTTTCTATGTAATTTAGCCCGTTTATTTTTCGTTTTTTTTTGTTTTTTGTTTTATTTTTTTTTTGTTTGTCTGTTTTTACACCCCGGCCATATTCATGATTATTATTTTTGTTAATCGTAATTTCCTCAATTTAACTCTGGTGAGCGAGGAACGAAACCTGGTTGGCTAACCATGTTGATGGATCGGTATTTAGCCATAATAAAATTCTGTTGCCCCGAAAAACTTTCAAATATTTTTAGACCAGGAACGCACATGCTTTAATCAATAGATTAAATGCATTTATAAAAATTAAAAGTAAAATCAGGACAGCCCAGGGAAATCAGAAATCTTAAATTCGTGCTTGAGCAACAAAGTTTGTCCCGCTTTTATTTTGTTTAAAATAAAGCGAGTTAATTTACATCCTAGGCATAAAATTGAAAGTGATTTTATCTCCAATATTTTGTCAAAGCTTTCTTGTAATCTGGCACGTCCAAAAAAAAATATCATGAAATGTGGAAAGATTCGGTGTGCACTTTGTCGTTTTTCGACAAAATTAGATTTTCTAGATATGCTACAATAATTCACGAACGTAGCCTTTCGAGGTTATCGTTAAAAAATCAAAAGCATTTGCAACATTTGATTTAAAAAAATATGCTTGCTCAACGAATCCGAGTGTTATCAGAACGTCCCAAATCTCTCTTCCGCGCAGTTTTCTGAGTTTTAAATTAATATTATTTCTCGCAGCTTGGACTTCTGCATTACTTCCATGCCCCCAAAGCGTCAAGAGATATATGCTGAATTCGAAGTCTTTTTTGCCCAATTAGAAAGACTTTCTCCTGTTTCCGACTCTAGGATAAGTTATCTTAAGGCGAAGATAAATGACGTCGCACATTCATATGCTGGCACGCCAATTTCGTTTTGTGAAGCAAAATGGCGAAGTGAACATTTTCATATAATCAAAGGACTTCGCCATAATAATTCTTTAGTCATCACAAACCCCGATAAAGGCTCTGGCGTTTTCATAATGGATCACAGGATAATTGCAATAAAATGATGACTATCCTGGGGGACACATCTAAATTTGTTAAATTATGTCTGGTAGACACACATGATTCTACCATCTCTATCAAGGTCAAGTTCCAAAAACGACTTGTCAAATGGGTCAAAAGTGGTGTTCTTCCCACTAGCATTTCTAATTTAATTCGATCCAATGGTTCTATTCGCCCCCGTTTGTATGGTTTGCCTAAGACTCATAAAAGTGAGGTGCCGTTGAGACCCATATTATCAATAATTGGGTCTTCTCAACACAAGTAAGCTAAATGGTCGACAAGTATCTTAGAACCCGTTTTGGGACGTTATAGTTTATTTGGCATTAAAGACTCTTTTACATTTGCTAACTTTATGCAAAATTATACTCATTCAGACAAATTTATGTGTTCTTTTGATATTTCTACTCTTTTTCTTGCATCCCATTGTTAGAGACTATTAATATTTGTGATGTCGCCTTATATCGTAGTAAACTTCCAACTCCCCGAATTCCAGAAAATATTTTTGTAGAATTGATGAAATTCGCCACTATGTCGGTTGAATTCAGTTTCAATGATATTATGTACAGACAGCCAGATAACGTAGCCATGGGTTCCTCATTGGGACCAGCGTTGGCTAATATCTTTGTGAGTTTTCATGAACACGGTCTATTGACTGGTTTGGATAAACCGGACATTTATTTTCGTTATGTTGATGACACATTTTGTTTATTTGACAACGAGACGAAGGTGGATGCTTTTTTGTGTCCCTCAATAATGTTCACCCAGGCCTTAAGTTTACGGTAGACAAAGAAACAAATTCTACTCTGCCGTTTTTGGATGTTCTTGTGTCCAAGACATCCTCATGTTTTCTTACTTCTGTTTATCGTAAACAAGCATTTACCGGTCTTTATACGCATTGGGACTCTTTTTCCCCATAAATCAAAAATTTTATTTAATTAAAACTTTAGCACATAGGGCCTTAATGATTTGTTCTAAAGTTAATCTGGATGACGAGCATAAACAATGACTACCCTTTAGATATTGTTGAAACTACTATTAATGAAAAAATTCCCAATCTTTACAAATCTAAAGAAATTGTACCTAATAGATATCCTGTATACCTTCGTCTACCTATTAGTGACAGTTTTGCTAATTCATTTGTCTTTATTTGTTATTTTGCATCGAATTCACGCAAAGATGCAAAAGAATTTCTCCCCCTCACCATAATAATTCTATTATTTATTTATTAAAATGGAGTGTCAACGCGCACTACGTTGGGCGAACATCGGAAAGATTGGATTCTCGATTGAAACAACACGTACCATCAAAGATTCGGTATGCAAATTTTTCACCTTCGGATGTTCTGAGTAATACGTATGGTTCTTCGATTTGCGAGCAGCTCATGAATAACCATGCGTGTGCCAAGAATTTCAGTGCTGGCATGTTTATGATCTTGAGTAAGTCGCATTCACTCTTTCATCTAGAAATTATAGAACCTATTTTTATTAAGTCTCTGAGATATTCTCTTTGCAAGCAAAATGAAAATATTTTCGGACTTAATTTGGTCTCTATGTCATTTTCCCCCGCTTATTTTTCGCTAAAAGTCGTAAATCACTCGCCCGTCAGTCGATACAATTTCTTTAAATAAAGAAAAACTCATTTATTTTACGACCCTCAAATATGCGGTGACTTAGAATGACCTATGTCTCATCATTTGTGAATACTTTCATCTCTAGCTGTGAGACCATTAGAATCTCGTATTGAAAAAAGAGTGGTCACGCTAAAGGTCAACACGAGGTCAAGTTTACACATTCGGCGTGTAGTCAAAATGTCGCCTTCATTTAACTCTCTGATTTTGAAATTCATTTGGAAAATAAAATTCTTCGACGCTACAACTACATACACTTCATGCTTACAAAAGTAAAGACGAACATTTGAAAGAGGAAAAAACGCATCGTTCCATCAAGCACGCACCGAAAATTAAATTATACAACAAGTAAGTAATCATATTTTCTCAATTATATAAATTCAGATATTTGCATGCTCTTTTTGCGCAACTTTCAAATCAGCGATACCCAATTTTAAAAATAATATTCTAAATTTTAGAATGTTGTTCCGAGGTGAATTCTTTATTTTAATATAAACAAAAGCGACCAATTTCTGTTCTATATTAAAGCTTTTTCCATAAATTACAGAGAAAATTTGACCGTTTAAATATTTAAAAAAATATTAAACCATGCCGATTTTCTAAGAAATCTAGTTCATTTCAACTAAATGGTATTTTTTTTTTTAATATCGGAGATTTCGGGCCACGGAAATCTCATACCAGGTTGTGCGAGAAGTGGAATATAAGGTAATATTTTAGATCTGCATACTGTCCAAGCGGCAATGGAATCATTAAAAGACCTTATCGAACTATAAAAGCAAAAAGCCAAATTTTGCCCCAGGAAGCGGTTATTTTTTGTATAACAGGCACCGAAGAATGGCTAAGACGCGATGACAATGCCACATTGTTCTATTAATACGGAAAAATGGCGTCATCTACTGACCAAAGTGAGAGATCCGAACATTTGCAAACGCAGATCACGGTGGGTGAGTAGATGTGATTGAAACAATTCTCGTTGTACAACTCCCTGGGAAAGAGAGGATCTAACTGAAGTACTCTCCAAGGAAAAGTTGCAATTGGTGGAGTGCCTCATCTTGGACACAAGGCAAGTTCCCTTGCTAATAGAAGAAAAATGTGATGAATCTCCCAAGAAAAGCCCATACGACGGTCACACCACGAACGAAGAAGCTCGGCTTGGATAATAGAATATGAGATCAATTGATGGTCTCGATTTAAGGAGTATAAGGAATTGGTACAAATCATTTTTGTGTAACTTTTAAAGTTCGGGACGGACAAAAGGAATGAAGAAAATAAAAAAAATGTCTGCTGTTTCATTTTATATGTTTACAACTTTGTAACCTGATATGCTAATGAGGTGATAAATATAAAAAGTCAGAATTCTCAGACACATCCAGTTTAGAGTTGGACGTTATCTCATTTGATAGATACGTTTTTTCTCGTTATAAGGGAGATTAATCCGATTAAAATTGTAGACATTAATAATTATCCATAATTGTTATGATAGCGTGGAGAGCGGTAGCAATAAGCTGTCATGATTGGCGGGTGCCCTCTGAGGAGAATACTGGCACTCGACCATGGAACTCGTCAAATACAAAAAATAATACGAAAATAAGAAAATGAATGCAAATTTAGGCGCTATCAAGATTCGAGGTCGCAGCATCAAAAAACCTTAACGTGGAGAAAATAGAATCCCGGTTAAAAGAAGATTTGCTGATGGTGCTTTCACAGCATATAGGAAATTTCCTCGGAGATTTCGGGCCACGGAAATCTCATACCAGGTTGTGCGATAAGTGGAATATAATATAGATTGTTGGTGAGCAGGTGGACACTTCCGCAAACAACATCAGATGGTTGGTCGGATTGGTTAGTTTCGGAAGAGTTTGTTGTTTGGAAAGCTTATAAAATTGTTTTTTGTTACGGAGTTCCCTGGTGCCATCTCCATCGAAATCAGCCGGCAGCAAATATCGAGATTCTGATTATGGGAGACTTAATAACAAGAGTGAGGGTTCTTATATCGACTAGTGACAAAGTCGCGACCTGTGCGTAGTCGTGAGTTCACACAGGAGTTTGTCATTTCTACCAGGAGCCGCACTATCAAGGGTGTAAAGTGTTACATATGTGGCTACAAGGGTCACATAGCGAGAAACTGTCAGAGATTTAGAATCCATTACTATCGGTGCGGCAAGGTTGGACATTGGGTCAAGAAATGTTTCAGAAGTGAACAAAGCCAGCTTACTCTCTCACAAAGATGTAAACGCGGTGCTCCTGGAGACTGCCGTCTACATTGAAGGAGTGTCGTGTTTAGCGTTAATCGGCAGAGAATGTTCGTACACAATCCTGGAAGACAGGAAAGGTGGGCATCATGATAATTGGCGGTGTGTCCCGTACATTCCTTGGCAGAGAAGTGATTACCATTTCCACAAAATAAAGCGACTATGTCATGATAACGTGATATTAGTACCTGGTAGACCACAGTGGTTTGATCGGTTGTTAGAGATCGATGCGATAAAAGTATTTGGAAGCATCACCATGGGATCTATAGGTGCAGTTTGGATTGTTGACGAGAAAGTTCCCATGTCTACGGCAATCCCCATCAGTGAAACTTATTCACTGCTGCATTTGACCGTCGGAGATTGGCGTAGATCGCGGCATGAAAATTGGAAGAGGATAGCTTACCTGAAGGACCTCGTAATGGAGTTCTTGAATATTGAGTGGCTGTAGAAATCTGATCAAGGTATGACAAGGTTGGCGCGTGCCATACACTGGGGGATGAAAAGGTCCTCCAAATTCCGTGGATGGTCGTGAGTAAGCAGAATAAGGTAAAGGGGCAGCTAGTGATGGACTATCGCGAACAACATTCACGGACAACGCGGATGTTTGCGCTGCTAAAATATACAAATGTGGCAAAAAAGGACTAAAGTGTCATTGCTAGAATTCAGAAAAAACTTATTTCCAAGTAAGAATCCACGTGGGGAATGATAGGGAGTGATAGTTTGTGACACATCTTGGGTGTGAATTGAACATGGCTCCCCTTATCATAAAGGCAATCGTCAGTAGAGTGCTATCACAGGAGGAAGCTGTGGTTCCTTCAACATCTGTGACCGGACCTCTTGTCAAGAGACCCTTTTGTCACGGAAGAGGCAATATTCGGTTATAGTACAAAATTAAAGTATACAACAAGTAAGTAATATTCGGGACAAAAGTATGTTGCTAACCTGGTCGCAGGTCACCAAAGTGTGACCTATCCTCTTCAATGCAATAGGATATGTCGGTGGCACCGGTCAGTCTTTCCGTCGCCGCCGGTGCCTTTTAAGTTTTCTCGTGTCAGTGTTGATATGCCATCGTCACGCTGGTAGGTCATCGCAAAGGAAATAGAAATAATAATTCACAATTCGCTGACCGATAGGAAAACGTTCAGTGCATAGAGAAGGAAAACAACCTCTGCTCTTCTAGTCTACTGATTAATTCAATGAATATATATATATATATATATATATATATATATAAAATATATTTTAGTCATCGACATGCAGACCTGTTTCGTTGTTTCACAACTCATCAGTGCCGCTAGACTAACACCTCTCCCAAGCCGAGGATCGAACCTAGAACCGTCGTGATGACAGTCGGCAGTCCTACCCCCTGACTACGGAATCGGTGGCCGAAATTAAACTGTCCGAACGTCTATTTAAATAAACATCCGTCTGCTACTCGTAGAGGGCTCAAACTTTTGTTTGTAAACAAACCGCGAGCTTCGCATTATTTCAGCTAAATTAAGTAGCGAGTAAGTTAATTTACGAGAGTGCTCTACCGAAGAGGGGGCAGTAATCTACGTACACGCGTGTTTCGGGGCCCGACCCCTATTCAGCGCAGCTAGACTGTTGTTAGGATTCAAACCCCGGACCTTATGTATTTCAGTCCAGCGTCTTAATCGCATACGCTATGATGCCATAGACAATTTACTCTTTATTGTTTATCTATTTACGTAGTTTTTGCTGTTGATGTTTTTAAACGATATTAAGGTTAACGTCTCCGACTTGATCCGGTGTTTTTTAGAATGTCTCACATTTTTTATTTGGACGTATTTTTTTAATTTATTTATTATTTTTATTATATGTATATATATATATATATATATACATATATATATATATATATATATATATAAATATATATATAATTCACAAATATAGAGATCAGATAGTCGACAATTTGTCTTTAGGCATTTTCTTTTCTTTCTCTTCTTTATAATGCGGCTAAATGATACGGAGCGTCGTGGAGAGGCGGGTAAGTGATCACTCTCAACCTCGGACTCTAAAACTCAACTCTGAAAACTCAAATACAGCTCAAAAACTAACTATTTTCGGCTCTGCATACCATTATATAATACGGGGCGAGGTGATGTGGGGTGTTTCCCCTGTCTAATCAACCACGACAGCGTCACGTCCGCCTTGTCTAGATTGGATCTCTCTTAAAATCCCCACGTAATCGCACCTTGAAAGGTCGCAAGTTGGTTACCAGGCCCTTGGAGTCACGCTCGCGATCGTTAGATTAGTCAAGATGTAAACATTTCTTCTTCAGCATATAATTTGGTGCATCACTTATGTTTTCATGATTCATTATGTTTTCGCTCAACTTATAAAACGACAGATAATCAAAAATGGTTACAACACAATCATTGAGTATTCTTACCTCAGAGGCACACTAAATTTAATTAAAAGTTACGGATGCCTATTTTTATAATGAATTTTAAGTTTCTGCTCCGTCCCTTGTGAATACCAACCGCCCTTGTGGTCGGTCATGTCACACATCAGACTATATCGACGAGATCACTGATGACGAAGACGTCGTATCCGCGTCTCAAGCCAAAGGACAATTTGTTCGGTTTGGATCGGAATGCAAGGACCTAGTTGGCTGGGGAACGGCGCTTGTGTGTTTGGGTCGGCATGGCGTCCTACGGTGAAAGCAAGGAAGCGCGGTCCCAGAAGTCCTCTAATAGTGGCATACGACAAACCGTATTTCCCTTGTGCGGAAGGCTTGTTGGGCACCCTCTCTGTGCGTGGTTGTGTGTGGCATGCGGAATAATCAATATATAATAATCAAGATATAATAATACTTCGATTATTAACGGCTTGGATAATAAGGTCGACGCCTAACTCTTGCAGATGGATCCAGCCAGTGGATTCAGTGAAACGCCATGATCCACCTTGTGGGGACTGGTGCGTGGGCGATCGGGAACTGGTCGTATGGGTCGGTAGCATCGCGGTAGCAACCTGAGTAGAGGACGTTTGTTGGCTGCGACCCAAAAATTATGTGCAACATACCAATCTGGGCGAATTGGATGCCGACTTGAAGTAAATCAACTTGGCGCTGCAGTAGTAGACCAAGATGTTACACATAAAGATAGACTCTGCTCGCGCGCACACACGTCTGTGTGTGTGTGTGCAACTGGATGTCGAAGAGACGCTGTATGACGAAATTTAACCAATCGAGACAATAAGTTCACAGTCCGACCTAATTGATAGGATGCTCAAACACATTAAGTGTAATGTTATGACCCCTTAGGCTGTGATCATAGCGTAGTATCTGTTAACTGTGGCAAGCGGGGTCAAGGGTCAAAACATTATTATTATTATTGTATTATTATCAATTGATTTGAGCGACTGATGGTCGCTGGATCAGTGATTATGATTAGAAGAATAAACAATTAAATTGGGGAAGAAATGATTGACGTGTGGATCGCAAGAGAAATGGGAAAATACAAAACAGATGTAAACATTACTTTGGGGTTTTGAATAAACAAATAACTAGTTGTGGACATTAGGTTGGTTTGAGACACGTAATTAGGTAACGTAAGAGAACACGTGATGTAGTTAGCTTTGGAGAGATTCAGAGAGTTGAGAATTGACCACCAAAGCGAACAGACGTCTCGACAGGGGTGGACAGATAGCTAGGAGCGGGCTGTAAGAATAGGAAATGTAAACGAACTGCAGATCCTGTGAAAACCATTTGAGACAACTGTAATAAATTTATATTATAAAAATATAAAGAGTTGTTTTATCGTTTCACAAATAAGGACGGATGTATCAATTGGATAGTGCTGATCGCTTCATGTTTCGTCACGGAGCAGCGGGAAGATACAGAAGAACTCTTCAAGAAAAAGGTATGAACATGACTCAGTTTCCACGTTAATATCATGTCCTTCTGGCTAAACAACATACATACGATTTATACGTTTATTATCTTTCTGTTAAAAGAACAATATCTTACATCCACTAGATAACACATGACACGTTTTAGTATATACTCCTCAAATATAAATCAATATACAACATATGGACCTACGCCCACACTATCGTATATCGTCACAAAATTCTGACAGTAGATTATTTTCGGAGAGCAAGTCAGTGAGTTCAGTATGCGATGATGATGAAGCAGAACCGGATGATTTTCATGCGACAGAAATTAAAGCACATGGTACCGAGGAAGTACACGGTTCTGAAGAAGCCCTACATCTGATAAAAAGTATTCGACTAAAATTACCGGCACTAGGATGTCCCTATGTGATAATAAAATAAGGGGAAGTTTTTGTTTTTTTGTTACATGGCATTCACCACTAATCAAGGCCCGGGTGCCACTCGGGGATAAGGGTTATTGCGTGTACAATAATCAATGGGATAATATCGTAGTAATCGTTGGTAATGGAGATTGGATAAAGTGTCTTACTTTATGGGGAGATTTATCAGGAATTTGTTTATGTTGAACTTGAAGACATCCAAATTGTAGTCCTGTGGGAAACAGCCAAACGGAACAGAGTTCCACAAGCGTGCACTTCTAAGAAAGAAGCTTTGTTCATGGAATCTACGTTTTGATTTAGGCACAGATAAAGAGTGGGGAAAACTATTTACAGTAGTTTCAGCCAGACCGGTGTTTATCGTGAAAGATTGGCGAGGGGGGACCAGAGATTGGAACTCAGACGAGCACTTGTCATGGAAATAACGATAAAAAAGATGGGCTCGCAACGTCTCTTCTGTGGGAGAGTGGTTAAAGGGAAGAGAAAATGGCATCCCCCACTAAGCCACGAAGTCTATTTTGTACTCTGTCGAAGCAGGATAAGCTGCTTCTAGCAGCTCCTGCCCAGATGTGGCAGCAGTACTCCATCCTTGGACGTACTTTGCTTTTATATATAGAGAGAATTGCATCAGCAGTGAGATATCTTCTGGAGCCGTAGAAGGATCCTATCATTTTTCCAGCGGCCTTCGCAATGGATTTGATGTATGTGTTCCATTTCAGATTAGGAGTAAAGGTCAAACCCAGAAGCTTGTCAAAACACGGAGCCCTCTTCCCCAAGACGAGATTCATCCATTTCAATTGATATATGATGGAGATCAGAACATTGATGATGTAAAGATAAAAGTTTGGTTTTGGATGCATTAAAAGTAACCAACTACCTCTTACCCCACTATACCACATGCTCAAGATCAGAGTAGAGAGAACCAGAGAGAACTTTGTCATTTACGGCCTTTGATGTGTGTCCATAGATGGTCGTGTCATCAGCATAGATGTCGACGAATGATTTAAGTATGTGTTTTGGGAGATCATTGATGTAGATCAGGATGATAGTTGGGCCCATGATGGACCCCAGAGACTCCAGCATTAATATTGTGGGTATCTGATGTCTGCCCATCAACCACTACTCTTATGAGCCTATCAGAGAGAAACTATTTAATAATTGAGAAAACATTTCCAGTTATACTGAAAATCTTGTGAAGTAGGCCTTTATGCCATGCCTTATCTAAGTCAAGCAATTGCCCTAGAAAGGAAACCTTCGTCGAGCGATTCACTAATCTTATGAGAAGTGTGACAACGGTGTGAAGAGCCACATCAGTAAGCGCTCACTATTGGTGCATGCCCTCTGTAGCACTGGCACTCAAACTGGAACCTATATGACAAAAAAACAATACAAAAATAATAATAAGAGGATGAAGATAAATAAAAATTCGGACCCTATCTGAGTTCGAGGTGGCAGCATAAAAAGACATTTTTTATTCCAAGGCAAAAACATTATCTTGTTCAGGTGAGGTTGTTATCAGTCGGGAATTACACGAAAAGAAACAAAAACGACAGTAGAAGCTTGTAGAAGCGGGCGAGGTGCGGGAATGAGAAAGCGTCTTAAGTACAATACCGAGAGTAGTTCCTACCTTTCTTCGTTCTTCTTTCTTCTTTCTTTGCGAATAAACAACTTTTCGAACTACACTTCTACGTCGAAAGAAGTTACATGACTAAAATAGGAATTTATTTCCGGAAAAAAATATCGCTCATCCACGAAAAAAACTATAGACAATTTTTCAATATTTTTCTTGATTTTTCAAATGGATGAATTTCTCATTGAATGGTGATATAATTCTAAATGTGGAGTGTTTCGGTAAAGGACATGTAAAAAATAATTCGTATTTTTAAAATTAGTTAATTGTCTACCTTAAATAATATGTTACGAGCCAGAATTTTAAATAATGCATTATAAATATTGATAAAGTGATAATTGGAGAAAGCATCTACTTAAGGGGAATAAAAAATATTTATTTATGAAAGTCAAAACGTATTTTATTGACACTTAATTAGTTTTATAGGTAATTTTAATTTCGTAAATTTTGTCAAGAATCTTTGATAGACTAATGAATCTAATTAAATTTTACGCTATATTGTATGGGTATTGTATCATATGTTTTCAATGTAAACCTAAATACATATTCTTAAAAATATGACATTTTTTTTCAAATCTAATATGGCGGCATTAAAAATCTTCCCTTCGTGTGCTTTGAATTCAATTGTTTTGGGGTAGTGTCTATAAACAGTGCAATAATTGCTTTTTTCTTAAGGTTTGGAAAACTTTAAATATCCCAACTTCCTTTTATAAACATTTTTTCTTAAAATCCTTTTTTCATTCCAAGGCCTGTCTACTAGAGTATATATAAATATATATATATATATATATATATATATATATATATATATATATATGGGGGTTCCCTATTTATCAAGACCCAGATCTATTTCGGGATAAGGGTTAATGTGTAAGGGGGCCACTTAGACAACGACTTAGATTGGATAGAATCAGATATTTTCGGTGGCTTGACAGCAAAAAAAATTTTAATGGACTTTAGATTTAAGAACAGATAGAAGGTAGGGCAAATTCTTAGTAATACATACATACATACATATATATATATATATGTATAAGGAATGAAAAAATATACCAGCGGTAGTTGACGTTATGTTTAAAGAAAAAATAGAAAAAACCGAATGAAATTATTAAAAAAATCAACGTTTCGTCCCTGTTTCAGAGGACATCTTCAGGATAATTGAAATAAAAATGTGATAAAAGAAAAAGTCATAGATCGTGCGAAAAAAGACAGTTTTTTAAAATCCAACCCATGTCGGGAAAGGACGAATATGTGTGCGTATGGGAAGGTTGTTTGATGTCTATATATACACTTTTAAAATGCATTAAAATAAATATGTACATTATTTTTTTTTCTTCTGCGAAACTACTCATTTTCCTGAAAACATTCAAAGAAAAACGGCTAGCCAGGATCCACCCTGATACCTTGCTCTTTGATTATTATTTTCCCTATGCTAGGGGTTAAATGGTAGAAGCCTTTTCTTTGCGTAATAGTATTAGTATTCAAAATTAGTGCTGATTCTAAAAGTCTTCTTTTAGCTCTATCTATCACGTATTTAATAATTTTCGCTTGATCTAAATTAAATGAGTGATCGTGTTCTGCACAATGGCAAAAGAGTGCATTTAGAGCGTTACCATTCCTTATATCTCTTCTGTGCTCGTTAAGTCTTAATTTCAATTTTCGTTGTGTTTCACCTATGTACGCTTGTTGACAGTTGTTACATGGGATGGAATATATACCGGCATCGGATGTGAGGGTTTTGGGAGAGTGCTCGGTAGTTTTTAATGTCTGTTTTATGGTTGAGGAAGTTGTTTATATAAGGTGAAAACCAAGTCTATTAAGAGTGTCGTAGATTTTTGTATTTTTGGTGTGGGTGGGAATGAAAAGATGTCTGTTTAATAGTGAGGTATCTGTTTTATTTTTCTGTGTGTTTATGTTATAGTGTATTTTCGTAGCTTTTTTCTTTGCGTAAGAAATGAAATAGGATGGATACTGTAGTTTTCTTAAAACATTCGTAATATGTTGAAATTCATCATTAAGATATTGGGGACTGCATATTCTAAAGGCACGTAAGAAATTTTTATTTAAATTATCCTGAAGATGTCCTCTGAAACAGAGACGAAACGTTGATTTTTTAATAATTTCATTTGGTTTTTTCTATTTTTTCTTTAAACATATATATATATATATATATATATATATATATATATATATATATATATATACAGAGAGAGAGAGAGAGAGAGAGAGAGAGTTGTTTGTAATATACTGAATTTTACTGGTTACGTATAATTCAGTAAATTTCATATACCAATGCATTTTTTAGCCAAACAGAGATGACTTAAAAAGTAAGCTACAAAATTACCATCTTTCATAATTGAGCATTCATATACTGTATTAAAAAAACCAAGACTTCAAAAAAGGAATTGATAGCAATAAAAGTGTATTTCATTGTAAGTTACAATTGTTTCAAGACTAGTTGGACAATTCCAAGCATTATGGCGTTTGAAAATTTTCACATAACCAGCCTTTCTTCAGACTTCTTGAATAAAAAACACTTTAACAATAGAACATTGTTTAAAGAAATTTCCCTTAAAGGAAAAGAAGCATGCGGAAACATTTATCCTGGACGCATCCTTGTCAAGAGCTTATTTAAATATTTATATTTCACCTAATTTTCGTATCATTATTTAAAAACCTGTCATAAGAAGTTATCACAAAAACTCGTAGACATTTAATATCTTTTAATAAAACTATTCGTTGAATTCTTAAATTAGATTTCTATATTTCTTTATTTCACATAATTAATAAAAAAAATTTTTTTTTTTAATTTTATTTTTATATTTATAATCTGGCCATATTATCAATATAAAAATAAAATTCTAAAAAAATATATATACCATGTAAATACGCAAACCTGCAAACAGTGTTTGAATATATGGTTATGTGTTAGTTTTATTTATTTATTTACATGAGTATCACCACTACCAAGGTCCAAAGACCACTCGAGGATAAGGATTAAGAGCGTACAATAGTCAATTGAAAAATATAGTAATTGTTAACTTAAGTGGAACGGCTCGCCAAGAACTTGTTTACGTTGGGCTTGAAGACAATCAGATTGTAGTCCACTGGAAAGCAGGAAAACAGAAGACAATACCACAGGCGTGCAGTTCTAAGAAAGAAGCTTTTTTCATGGAATCTACGTTTAGGTTTAGGCACAGATAAAGAATTATTGATAGCGTTTTCAGCTAGACGAGTGTTTCTTGTGAAAGTGTGGCAACGGGGGGGACCATCGATTGAAGCTCAATCGAGCACTTGCCATAAAAATAACGATAAAGTAGAGACTAACTCGCAACATCTCTTCTGTGAGATAGAGGATGCAGAGAAGAGAAAAAGACATCTCCTACGAAGCTACGAAGTCTATTTGGAACTCTATTAAGGCAGAACAAGTTCTTTCTAGCAGCTCCTGGCCAACTGTGGCAATAGTACTCCATCCTTAGACGTACGTGGCTCTTATATAGATAGATGATTGCATCAGCAGTGAGATATCTACTGGATCGATAGAAGGATCCTACCATTTTCCAGCGGCCTTGGCAACAGATTTAATGTACGTGTTCCATTTCAGATCAGGAGTAAAGATCAAGCCAAGAAGCTTGTAAAAACATGAGGCCTCGCCAGGACGAGAGCCATTCATTTCAATTGATGCCAGATGGGAATCAGAACGTTGATGATGTAAAGATAGAAGTTTGGTTTTAGATGCATTAAAGGTAACCAGCCACTCCTTTCCCCATTGTACCATGTGCTCAAGATCAGAGGAGAGAGAATCCGAGAGAACTTGGTCGATTACGGTTTTAGATATGCTACCATAGATGGCAGTGTCATCAGCATAAATATCTACGAATGATGTAAGGATGTAATTTGGAAGATCATTAATGTAGATCAAGAAGATAGTTGGGCCCAGGATGGACGCCTGAGGGACTCCAGCATTAATACTGTGAGCTTCTAATTTCTGCCCATCAACTACCACTCTTATGAAACTATCGGAGAAAAATGATTTAATAATTAAGAAGACATTTCCAGCTATACGATAGCTTGAGATCTTGTGAAGTAAACCCTTATGCCATACTTTATCAAAGGCCTTTGATATGTCAAGAGCAATTGCCCTAGAAAGGTTGCCTCCATCGACCGATTCGATAATCCTATTAGATATAACTGTAAGCTCATTTGCTGTAGATCTAACAGAACGGAAACCATATTGCGTGTTACTAAGAAGATTATTTTTCTAAGATGGTTGATTACTTCTGTATTTAACACAGATTCCAGCAACTTACTCATGACGCACAGGAGACTTATTAGCCTGTACTGAGAGGGGGATGAGAGATCACCTGAATTCTTAAATACAGGGCATACTGATGTGATTTTCCAGTGTGAGGGGAAGCTATTTTCCTTAAGACAACGTTTAAACAGTTTTGTAAGGATGGGCGCTAGTTCTGGTTGAAGTTTTTAGAGTACTATGATTGGAATACCGTCAGAGCCGTTTGTTTTACTGGAATCAAGGTTTTTGATTAGCTTGGCAACATCACGAACATATATTTTTATATCATATAGCGTGTTTTCTGATACAGGAAGAAATATTGGCGGTTGGCGACCTTGGTCGCAAAGGTAAAACTAGCTACAAAGAGTTTGACTTTGTCTGATGCTGACGAGATTACCTCAGGTTCATTGATGATAGTTGGGATAGAGCACACGCTTCTGTTCAGGATTCTGTTTGCTATTTGCCAAAACTGGTGGGAACCAAGCTGCTGTTCAGCTACTTAGGACTTGACGGACTGAGCACACAACTCTCTTGCGTTCTTTATTACTTTCTTACAATGGTTGCTGGCAGTCCTAAAAGCGGCTTTGGTCTCACTCCATCTATTACGTTGGAAGCAATGGAAAAAGTGATTTCTGTGCGCAATGGCAGCAGCACATTCTGAAGAGAACCATGGCTGGCTGTTAGGTTTTTGGTGGAACCGAGTGTATGAAACGGTCTATACCTACAATTAACCATTCCATCAGGTCTGATACTATAGAGGACACATTCTTTTTAAACATGGAACGCAGAGCTAGATCTGATATAAATGTACGGAAGCTATTCCAGTCAATCATAGTCAAACATAGTATCGATATACTGTACGATGGAGAGGTACGCCTGAGGACTTATTACATTTCATTTTTATCTTAACTGATACAACAGAATGGTCGGAAGTACTGCTTTTAAGCTTCACCACTCGCTTATTTTGCAGCCAAATTTCAAACAATTTTTACAATTCATAGGTCACCTTCCCGGCTATATTTTGAAAGAAAAGTTTAATTATCCTGCAGTAAAACAAAAGTTATGATTAAATTACTTGTGTACAAAATTTTGCAGCATCTGTAAGGAACGGAGAGACGTTTTATTCTGATTGGTGTTCGTTACCATAGCAACTCGATCTTTTATGCTACCTCAAATCAGCTGTTAATTTCGTAATAAGATATAAAAGGTAAAGTTCCCAGTATTTGTGCTTATGTAGCAAATTAATTTAGTCGGCGTGGCCTACATAAGAAGTAGTCTGTTCCACTATTGTCACGTTGTAATATTAATGCTGTTGATCATGCATAATAATTTGTCGAGCTTGGCCTACATAAATAGGAAACCGTCCACTATTGTAACATTGTAAAGTTTACCTTGTTAATCAAGTATAATAACCTAGTCGAGTGTGGCCTACATAAGTAGAAGGCCGTTCCACTAATATCATTCTGTACTGTTAACGTTGTTGATTAAGACTAATATCTTAGTCGAGCGTGGCCTACGTAAAAAGGCCTTTCCACAAATGCCATGCTGTAATGTTAACGTTGTTGATCTAGCATATTTACTTAGTCGAGCGTAGCCTACATAATTGGAAGGCCGTTCCTCTATTGTCAAGCATAACTTAATCTACCGTGGCCTACATAACTAGAAAACCATTCCACTAATGTAATGTTAACATTGTTAATCGAAAATAATAACCTAGTCCAGTGTTGCTTACATAAGTTGAAGGCCATACCATTAATATCATGTTGTAATGTTAAAGTTGTTGATCAGGCATAATAACCTAATGGAGCGTGGACTTCCTAAGTAGAAGGCCATTCTAATACTGTCACGTTGTAATGTTTTTTTTGTTTTGTGTTTGTGTTTTTGCAAGTACTTTTTGTGTTTTACTTCAGTCGTGTCCATGCAGTTTTTTATTACTGTTGGGTTTAACAGCTGGATGCTTTTATATGTTTTAATTCAAATTACATTTATATTACTTGAAACAGTGAAGCGTGTGTAAAAAAAAAATAAGTTTTAACGTGTTAAGAACGTGTCTAATATAAATGCGCAATTGATGAAAAATGTGATTTATAAAATGAATTTACAGGGTTTTTTTTATTAATTTATAAACTCTAATTACAACATATATATATGTACCTATATGTGCACATATACAAGTCGATATATATCTATATATCTATATATATATATATACATATATATATATATAGAGAGAGAGAGAGAGAGAGAAGGTGAGAGTGAGTGAGTGAGTGAGTGAGTGAGAGAGGGAGGGAGAGACTTATTCCTTACCAGAAACAGCACATAATTGTGAAGCCATAATCCATGTCGATAGTCAATACTAAGACTCATATTACGTAGTTATATTAGTTAACATTACCCAAAGTTCTAAACCCCAAGCTTAAGAGCCGTTGTCATAAACGATAGCCTCATCAGAGAACACATCACTAATATTTTTCTCTACATGCTGAATATGTTCGCCAATACGACAACAGAGTGGTGCAAAGCAGGCATAGAATATCATGGTTCCACGCAGAAGCACTATTGCAAGAACGGTTTACTCTAACTTGTGCAGCTGTCATTGCACAAAAGTAGCATTCATTCAGATGATGCGTCCGCCACAATATGCAAAAGTTTATATAAACTAGAAATACTGTAAAAGTGAAATGAATGCATACCGAAGTGACCAGGAAATCGAGTTGCAAAAAATAGGAACTCATAATATATAGCAAATTTATAATTGTGTGGTGGTTAATGGACAATCAACAATTCTCCTATTAACTAACAAGCATGAGGTCACTTGCACAGCAACCAAATAATCTGGCTTGCTTATTCGACTGTTAACTCTAACTCTACATTATAACTTTTAAAACACTCCCTTCCAAATTTATTTTTGCATATAGAAGACATACAAGTACATCTAAAAATTACGAATTAGTAAATCAATCAATGAATAATACGTCGTCTTGTAAATGCTAAGCTTATTTCTAACTAAAAGTACGGATTTAAATAAGCCTGTTCTACTTAGGATATTTTAACCGTCATCTCTGAATGCATATACTATGCATTAGATAAGACGGGAAAAGCTAGAGCTGTAACCCTTGATAAATCTAAAGCCTTTGACAGGGTCTAGCATGAAAGGCTAGTTACGAAAATTAAACCATGTGTTATTCTTGGACGAATACTCAACATAATCGGATCTTTTGGGGGAAAGAGAAAAGGGGCAAGAGAAAGTTGAAGTTGTCGTTGATTGCCATACGTACCAACATGATATTAATGCAGGTGTGCCTCAAGGATCGATCCTTGGATTTTGATTCTTCTTGAGCTTCATTCTGGAGCATGTACATGATGAAGTGTTAAAGTCCATTATGCAACACGATGGCCCGCAAAAGCTGATGTCATTAAGATTATTAAACAACGATTGAGGAAACTTGCGGACGGCAAAAAGCAAAAGGCAGAATGTCGATAGCAAGTGAACTCCTAGTGAAAAAAGAATTGTTCGAAACTGGAATCTTACTGTTTGTTGGAATCGCTTACACGAGCGGTTCCAAGCAACTCAAGCCTCTCTTCAAAGAACGCAGCAATGTTCAACATTGCTTCAGAGTTGTGTACGACTTTGTAAAGTCCTTACAGAATTTCAGAGAAGAATTCGATTATAAGTCAGACGCGGAGAATCTGCGTCAAATACAGAATTACAATAAGAAGATTTACCTGAAATCGAAGGCATGTGAGGATGTAGGCAGTGATCGTTCTGTTACAGGAAAAAGGGTTGTCCCCTTTTCCTGTAAGTAAGAAGAACTTTAGATAAGTGGAAAATTAGATTAGGATAAGCCAAGACTCGAACTTTGTAAGCAAGGTTTAGAAATAGATTCAGAAAATGGAATGCTAGAATTTCGCATTGTTTAATTTCATATAAAATAGTTTAGATATTGTTTGTTTGTAAAAAGAATTTAATTGTTCATTCTTTTATGAAAATTGAATTAAAAAGGTCAGCTAAAAAATAATGGAGAATACAATTAAAAAATATATTTAAAAATAGGTTAGGTTAAAAAAATAGGTTAATGAGAATTCTTTGCAGAAGTGTTTTTTGGGAACATGTGCCGAGCCACGTGAGTAGCCACGTGAGTTGGTCACGTTTGAAGCCATACATATGACGTCATAGAAGAAAGGGAATTTCTCAATATAGGAGCTAGCTTTAGTGAGATTAGTCAGACAGAGACAGTTGGGCAGACAGGTTCGAGCAGTCAACAAAGGCCGTCAGAGGAGGGTCCCTTTAGGAGCGAAGGGAGAACGTTTAACCATGCAGAAATGTAATATGTATAAATTGCTTCTCTCTCCCCTTCATCACCATCGTATTTATGTACCCGTCGTCTTAAATATGATCCCAACTATACAACAGTTCAGTTTCAGATGTAATAGATAACCATTCATCTAACGACAGATTCCAAGTGGAAGTTTTCCTTGCAATGATGAACAGCCTACTGTCTGCGCTGTAACAAGGTCGCAAGGCATACACACAATTGAACACATGGTTTCGTTTTTGCAAAATATGCATCACACAACACCTACGCAGATCCATGAGCTGACAGACTTTTACTAGGACTAGGATGACGGATTTGAAGATGAACTACATCAGTTTTCAGAATTCATAAACCAAATTGGAGTTGATTACTCATCTACAGAACTTAATTATTCCACTTTGGTTAAAGAAAACAATTTTGATACCACGTTTCCCAACAATGACAATTTTTTTACGCATTTACCTATGTATAGTCGTAACTAATTGTACTGAAGAGGGTCATTTACAAAAATTTACAAATATAAAGTTAATTAAAAATTAGCTGCGAAACGCAATAGGGCAAGAGCGGCTACACTATTTAACTCTTTTGAGTATTGAAAATAACTTTTTAAAAGCACTGGAATCTAAAATAATTGCAAAATGTGTCGAAAAGACCTTTGAATGTTAATTATTTTGGAGTTTTAGTTTTGAAATTTTCTTTTAAGTTTTCTTTTGAAGTTATTGTTTTCTATTTTGTTTTCTATTTGTTCTCGCAAATAAAACGTTGAATTAGAATTTTATTTCCTTATTGTTGTTTCGGATGTAGATCAAATCTATAAAATACTTTGCGGCCATTATCTGTGCAGCAAATAAATCTACTATAAGCCTGGACATGATGAATCTGCTATAGGCTTCGCACTTGGGAAAGTCGGCTTTTCATGGGGGATTTAGAAAGGCAAGCAAGACGGTGGGTATTTGTTTTCATGACGAAATAGGCCAATAACAAAATTCGTCACGTACGCATTTTCTGAGATCAAATAAATAGTTTTGCACCATGAAAGCGGCCTATATTAAAGATGAACAAATATTGACTTTTATTCACTGGTAATAAGCAAAACAAATTAGAAATAACTGTATTATTATTATTATTATTATTAATAATAATAATAATAATAATAATAATAATAATATTAATAATAATGATAATAATAATAGCAACACTAATGATAATAATAAATACTAGCGGGAACTGTGGAAATTCTACAGCTGGCTCTTTCATCTGTATTATATTGATGTTAACATTCTGTAGATGTTCAATGTAAATGAAGACGCCCTGATATTCTTGTATCTATTTTGTTAAAACTGCAAAAGTATTTATCTGGCCTAAAAAGGACGTCCGACTTGCCCAGTCGTAAAATGATATTAAATATGATATTTATACAAATTTCGTATATATTATTATAGAGTACATTTTCTATCGATTCTTATGTATTATAAAGTTGTGATTTAAAAAAATAAAAATATATCCCTATGTCTTGGGTGCATCAGCTTGAATCGAAACCGAAACCAAAACTTATGGAGAAAAAAATTATATATATATATATATATATATATATATATATATAGGTACATATATATATATATATATATATATATATATATATATATATGTATAAATGTGTGTGTACAGTAGCGTCGAAAAACTAAGAGACAAAATATTAAAACCTTGTTAGAAATAACAACCATGAAAAGCTGAAATTTTGACAAGAATTATAACAATTATTTATTTATTTTCAAAATAGGAACGTCAAAAAGTAAGTGACAAAATTAAGAGAAACAATGTAGACACTATGCTATATTCACATTTTTTTTTATTTCCTCTAAAAGAATAAGCCTTACTTAATAATTTACGTACACGTTGCGTCAGCCGGGGCCATGGCAAAACTCCAAAAACTTAATTATTCTGTGAGACAAGCTATTATGAAGCTACACAAGGAAAAGCACACGATTAAAGCGATTTCAGAGAAAGTGAAACGTTCCAAGAGTGTTGAAGGCAGCGTTGTTAAATCCTACAATGATACTGGCAAAATAATTAGTGCTTTTAAAACCGGAAGACCCCACAAAACTTCGGCAAGAGAAGATCAAATAATGCAGCGTATGTCATTAAAGGACCGTTTTAAGTTTTGCACAGAAATTAAAAGGTTTATGAATAGTACGTCATGTGTTAATGTATCAAGACATACCGTTTCTAGACGACTGAGGGAAATAGGGCTATTTAATCGAACCCCACTTGTAGAAGAAGAAGAAGAAGAAGAAGAAGAAGAAGAAGAAGAAGAAGAAGAAGAAGAAGAAGAGATAAGAGTTTGCAAACAAATATGTAATTTGGACATATGAACATTGAGCAAAAGTATTTCCAGTGATGAAAGAAAGTTCAATTTATTTTGGAATGATGGAAAAAAATAATGTAAAGAGACGTATTGGCGAATGATTAAGTGCAAAGTGTACTAAGAAAACTTGCAGGTTTGGAGGTGGAAGCGTCATGGTATTTGGAATATTTTCTAGCCAAGATACAACGCCTCTTGTCCAGTTACAAACTCGTGTAAACTCGCAGATCTATAAAAACATTGTTCAAGATCATGTTGTGCCAATCATACAGAATTCAAGTTTCGATAGGGCTACCTTTATGCAAGATAATGCCCCATGTCACAAGGCAAGGGTGGTAATGAATTACCTTAGGGCGCAAGATTTCGAAATTATGAATTGGCCACCGCAAAGTACTGACTTATATCCAATAGAAAATCTTTGAAAGACCTTAGGAGTGAAAGTTATGGAAAAAAAACCACTAACACGGAGGATTTGTGGGAGAAGCTTCAAAAAGAATGGTCATAAACTGCTATCGAGGATTGTCAAGAACTGATTTGTTCTTGTAGTCGAAGATGTGTAGCTGTCATTGAGAGCAAGGGCTCATTTACTAAATATTGATTGTACATGTATTTATATCGCTTTTGTCTGTTTACATTGTTTTTTCTCAATTTTGTATAACTTCAGCTATAATCGAAACCGAAAGGTATGAGGAATTCTTGGTAAAATTATTTATTGAAAAAAATTGATGAGTTGAGTGCCATTAACTATAATGGAATACTTAAACAAAACTTTTGAAGAATTCTTAGTCAAATTATTTATTACAAGAAATGGGGGGGTCATAACAATTAAACGACGGTCACTCGGAAGAAAAAAGATATAAGCGTGACACAAAAATAACACACACGCTATCGTATGATTATAGAGAGTAGAAAAGTAATCATGATGTTACTGAAAATAATAGTATTAATAATAATAATAAATATTTATTGTAATATAAATAACAATGATAATTATTATGATGATAAAATAATAATTATTATTATATTAATAATGAATATAATATTCAAATACATATAATAAAACAATAGAAATGTTAATAATGATAAAATTAACAACAAATTAATAATAATAATGATAATAATAATGATAATGATAATGATAATAATAATGATAATAATAATGATAACAATAATAATAATAATAATGACATGATGATAACAATTAAGACAATACGAAAATATAATGATGTAACAATAATAATGACTATAGCGATAATGAATATAATGATAATACTGGTGATGACTAGAACAATAATTAAAATCTATTTACAGGTACTCAAAATCAACAACTCAAACAATTAATATGACGAATAAATTCGACAGTTAATGTTTATCAAATATGAGTTACCACAAAACTACCTCAGATTAAATCTGACGAAATAATAAATTATGTGCAATGTACAATTTTGAATATACAATTTAATGTCTTTAAATTTTAGAATTAGAACAAAAAAATTGCATTAAGAAATAGGGTTAAAACACAATAAAATTAATAATAATAATCAATTACTTAAAGAGATAAGAACAGGCAAAAATAATTTAAGAGAAATCATAGTCATTTTCCTACCCAATTTTTCGACAATTTAATTAAAATTTCAAATAATGCTTAAAATTAAAAATTAATATTAAACTATACCTAATGTTATAAGAGATATATAATGCAAACAAATTATGTAACATAAATTATGTAATATGAACTATAATAATTTATTAGTTATAAAAAATAAGATAATAATATATAAGGGTGTATACAAGTACATCATTGAAAAAAGGGAAAAGATAAGTGTACAAAAAACAACAGAGTGACTTATAATTATTTAAAAACAAAATAAATTAAAATCAATTTTTTAACTATCAATATTGACACACGGTTATATATACCATTTTTCCCCGCTTTTCGCGGTGTTTTTTGTTTTTGGATTGTTTGGGGTTATTTTTCCTTTTTTTGGGGGGGGTTATCCGATTTATTTTAAAAAGTTCTGCGTCCGTTCGCTGTTTTTTTTTTCCGGACAGCGTCGTTATTTTAAGATTGAAGGTTCAATCCCAGTTATCAGGTATATTTTTTTTTTCGATTTTTACTATTTTTTTCGCTTTTCGCTGTTTTTTTGGGGGGAGGGGTTTCCGAACACGTTAATTTTTTTTTTTCATTTTTTTTGTTTTTTTATCCGAAGTTTTACGTCCGTTCTCTCGTTTTTTTTTTGTTTTGTTTTTTTACCGATTTTTTTTTAAGTTTAAACAGGTTTATTATTTCGCTTATTCTTTACCCTCCCCCCTACACACACAACTCTAAACACCCGGGCAACGCCGGGTACCCCCGCTAGTCTAATCTAATTTATAAAACCTACTATTTATGCTTGTCTGTCTCTATATTTTCAAATTCTATCTCTTCCGAAACTAAAAGTCGCAAAGCGGCGATATCGGCCTCAAACGATTGGATTTTTTTATGGACCGTTATTTTATGGGTATTTAGCCGGTAAAAGTAGTTTGCAAGAGGTCAAAAAGGGGTTAAAATTGAACATTCATCTTAGTTTATTTTTAATTAGTTCATATCCGTGTCATGTTGGTACAATGGTAATGTCTCTACCTTTGAATGTTTCAGTTTTGATTTCGGTTTGGATTCTAGTTGATGGTACCAACATACTTTTTTTTTACTTTTGAAAGCATAATTCTATAATAATATATACGAAATCTGGATAAATTATAATATCATATTTAATCGTATTTTTCAAGCAGGCAAAACCGGGCAAAGCCGGGCATACCACCTTGCTAGTTGTCATATCATTAGGACATTACTAATTACAAAGTTTGAATCTTATAGATTAATGAATCTTCAGATTTACAAAAAAATATGACTCTAGGACACAGAACTTTATTCACTATTGAATAACAATGATTTACGCTAATAAAATAAAGATTACTTTGTCTTTTCACTTCTTTAAATGTGTCGTCATTTTCTTCATCTGTTCCAAGGAGGCATTTTTTTTTCTTTCATTACCTTTGACTTAATTTTTCTAGCATATTTTCATTGTTTTCTTTTAATCAATTTTCTTTTAAAATTTCATATCTTTTTTTTTTATTTTCTTGATTAAGTCCTATTGTTCCTGCTGGCAACCTCAGTATTTCTCTCTTTATTACTATTACATTTTTCTCCTTTTGTCTATTTTCTAATTATTTGTTAGATATATTTTTGTTTCAAATGCATTCCGTGTATGTCACCTTCGTACATTGTTCGATTTTCTTCTTTTTTTTTTAGTTGAATATATTCTTCATTCTTCTCTATGAATTTCTAGATGTCATTCAAATTTTGTAGAATGTCTTTACACTTTGCCTTCTGGCACAGATTTCTTTTGAAATTTCATATCATATTGAACTATTGTTTCTTCCGAACTTCTTAAAATTCTTTGGGGTGGATTTTGTTCCAGTGTCTTATCATTTTTATACGCGAGAAATGTAAAATTTATTCGAATAAACCTCTATATTAAATAACATTATTGTGCTATGAAAGTTGTTTGTGCATCTAAGGTTGCATGTCATTTTCAACAGTCGGTTTAAATATAGACAAGGAAATTGTTAAAATGCATTTCATCGACTCATGCCGAGAGACCACATCACATATTGAATGCGTTCGTCTTTCTGTCGGACCAATTAGTTTGCAATGCTATGCGCAGCACGATTTCTTATTCAATGAGAAAATGTTTATTGTTAATCACACTCACTAGGAGTTGCCACACAGGTAAACATCAACGATTTCTTTCGGCTTTCCCTGAAGTCTGAGTGACAGACACTATTTACCACTGATTTCCCATTTGCTTCACTATCATGTGAGTGGCAATAAGTCGCCCCAACGTTTCAGTTCTCGTCGCACTCATCCACTGGAGGTTTAGTTAATGCTTTTTCTCCTCATCTTTTCCATCTTTTTGACCCTCATTTTGTGGTAGCAGTTGATGCTGTCACTCTTTTCTAGGGGGGGGAACGACTTCCAATTATAAAGTTATTATTATTATTATTATTATTATCATTATTATTATTATTATTATTATTATTATTATTATTATGTTGCAATATTTTTGTTCTGCTAGCAACCAATCAGAAACCAGAACTATTCCAAAAAAATATTGAATCTTTTGTTAAATTGACAAGATGATTTTACTTTCAAATTTTGTATTTTCAAATAAGTTTTCCCTATAATAACTTTACTTTATAAATCATTTAAAAGACCGTGTTCGCTCTATTTAATCGGTAAAAGTACAATAGTTTTAAAACAGTTCTCTTCTTTTCAGAACATTAAATACAAGAGGAAATAAAGCAAATTTTCTTATGTTAATTCAAGAAACAGCTCGCAGTATCAACGAAGAGTTTGGCCCAGTAACCACTACCGAACGCATAGCACCATGTTGGTTTGAACAAATTCGTGATATTGAAGATGATGAGCGTAGTTGTCGGCCATCGAATATTGAAAACGATAAATTAAGAGCCTTAGTCGAAGCTAATCTACGCACACTCTGTTCGAGAACTTGCTTGTGAAGTAGACGTAACGTATACGATGATTTTCAACCACTTCAGAGAGATTGAAAAGACAAGAAAAATGTATTTATATATGCCTCCTGAATTGAATGATAACCAAAAGAAACGCCGTTATTAAGTGTCACCTTCTCTTCCTTTACGCAACAAGAACGACCCGTTTCTCAACGGTGTTGTGAATTGCGATGATACGCGTTTTATTTTTACTACAATCGGCGACGTTCAGCTCAGTGTTTAGACTCCGACAAAGCTCCACAACACTCCCCGAAGCCAAAGTTGCACAAAAAAACGCCATGCTGACAGTTTAGTTGTTTGCGACCGGTCGTATCCATTACAGATTTTTAATGCAGGCGAAACCATTACTGCGGAGAAGTACTGTCAGCTAATAGATGAAATGCACCAGAAAGTCCGGCAACAACACCCAGCATTAGTCAACAGGAAAAGAATTATGTACATTTGAAGTGGGATCAATGGATTAGCGTCGAACGCAATTCTTTTCCTCATTTTATATGTGGACTAACTTTTCGCTCTAAATATGTTATTTCCACTCCCATGTGGTGCATGCCACCCTTTTAGTTTACTAATTCATAAGCTGTATAAGGGATCTCTTTTTTCTCAACTAACCACTGTTTTTTTTTATCTCTAAAGGCAGGAGCATTGCCTTTATTCGCAGTTCAAATTCAGATACTAACTTTCCAAGCATTCGTAACGTAATCATTTTATAATCATTTTTCCTGCCATCTTTGTTAGTATTCTTCAACTCTTTTTCTAAGTAGAGTTCACCCAACTTAGTACGGTGGTTTAATCGTATTTTATTTCGATTTCTCTCAACCCCTATTTTATAGCTAGATTGATACCTTTCAAATCAGCGTTTAATTCAGCTAGGTTAATATGATTATAATCATTCTTTTTCCTTAACCATGCTGCATTTTACGCCTCCAAACCGCCAATCACCACGACCAGTTGTAACATTAAAGAGATGCCACATCAGACCTATAGGGTTGATGTGACGTTTCTTTTGGTTAAAAGTATTTTTGTTCCCGGACGATGATCGGGTTGAGGCAATAAAAAATTGTTATTAATTTTTTTTTGTGAATAAATTCTGAGCTAAGTCTGTTGTTGAAATGGCGGCGGCAAGAGTGCCTTTGTAGTGAGAGGTTAAATCACATTCTAGACTTCAAAAGCGAAAAAGAATGCATAAAATATTTTTGATCTACGATGGCCGGAATCATAGTGGTACAGTAGCCGGAGGGGTGGGGATTTCACACTCGCAATTGGCAAAACTATGAGCCAAAATTGACCTGTGAATTTGACAAGTTGAAAAGTCGGGTTGTTTTTGATCTAAGAGAAACACACGCAGTGACTCGGCATTATGTTTAGAACAAAGAATAGGAAAAAAAATGAATTGTCCGAAATTTCAAAACAATAAAATAACGTATCGAGAATTGTCATTTGGTGAATCAGGTCGACCGAAAATGTAAGTTATGAAATATTTTTGCTCGGATGGGAAAATGTGTTGTCCGATAAGTTCAAAGTGACAAATGCATTCTTGGTCTTTTGACGTAAACAAAATGTCTGATATAATAGAATGGCCGACAACCAGAACTTAATTCAAAGATAAACTAAAATTCCTTTGAATTATCAAACCGAAAAATGAGATCAATAGATAATTTTAAAACAAATAAAATCGCGTGATTTGCTTTAAGTCAAAGGAAAAATAATTTTCCTGGATATGGAAAAAAATTCCATTAGTAAGCCAGGGAGGAGTTAATTAATACAACGTGTAAGTTGGGCGTTAATTAAGGGAGGAGTCAATCCAATTTTGGAAATGGACCAATAAAAAGGGCCCTGTCGAAGTATAATCAACCAACGAGAAAAGGCCCCGTCGAATTATAATCAAGCAATTTGATTGGTCGATGACGAACATGGGTGTCGTCATCATTCCATAATTGTATTATAAAAGAAATGAAAAATCAGAGATTAAGTCAGAAGAAGAGAACAGAAGAACAGAAGAGTAAGAGAGTCAGAAGAAGAAGAGAGAGTCCGGAATCAGAGTCTCGGCAGAATCACCTCTCTCTCTCTCTCTCCCCCCCTCGCTTGTTGCCTGATAACTCAACGCTTATAACGTGTCGATCACTTAATGAGAATTACGAAAAGTCCGCGATACCGACCAGGTATTTCAACAACAGAAGCTCAGTTGTAGAACTAACTGCTTGCTTGAATTAATTGTCAACTATATGTATATGCTGTAAATACTTCTTTTATGAATTTCCGAAATATATATTATATTAACAAACCTCCGGAGTTTTGTTGCTGATGTGCGTTGATCCCTATATATGTACATTCTTTATTTGCCATTTGTGACACCGAATCCGTCAACGAACACCCAGGATAACTAGACGATCCACGGAGAACAGGCCTTGAGGACCGAGCATCCGAGAAGAATCCCCAACGCCTTAACGAAGAACTCACTGGGTGACGCGACGTACTAACGGTTGGCAGACCTGGTTGTCCAGTCGACATATCATAACTGTACCGACCAGGGTGCAGATCATAACTGGGCCGCGATCAGGGGTCAAGGGCGTGTAAGCACACGTTTAAAGGTCACAATATTGCTTTCATCACACCACTCTTATTTCTTTTTCAGGCAATGTTCCGATCTCATCTCCAATAACAGAATAATGTTTCTACATCAGCTATAATTGTCTGTAATACTTTGACATTTTTGCCATCAAGACCCAGTCTACTTCACTTGCTCTTCTTATAATATAACTAGATGTTGCAGCCATCCAGCAACTGGATAGTGTCCTACCAATTTGCTACATATGGAAAATAACTCCCGTCTACTAATAACTCTTCTTATCTCTGAGATCTCTAAATATTAACTCTCCCATCCTTATAGTCATTAAAGGCCGAGTGCTGCTCCTTCGTCTAGAGATTCTGGCGATTTTATCTTTGTCTAAACTCTTTCAAATGTTCCACAACTTCTTTTTTTGATATCTTTTTTATATCCACCGTTATATCATCGATGTACGAATCAATAGTTTCTCTAGTTTTGCGTCCTTTCTTCAATAGCTGCCATAATCTTTCGGCGCAACATTCAGCTCAGATCCAATAAGTTGTTCATTTATAGCAGACAAGCTGGTACTGGCATAGTTCCTTGGCTACATGCAGCGGCAAGCAAGTAGACTTAAGGTACACAATCGCAGTTCTTCCTATCAATCGTTTCCAATTCCTTGCCTTTTTCATCACATACATCTATTATACTGTTCTCTGTATGATATGCCACAAAACGGTTCAATTCACGGAAGTCTAACACTGACCTGAATTTCCCTTTTGTGGCCTGAAACACTACAATTAATGGTAGCACACATTTTGATTGTCCCTCCCATGGTAAAAAATATCTTCTGCTATCCACCTGTCCACCTCCTTCTCACATTCCAATGATTTCTTATAATATGTCACTCTGTTCCGTAATATTAGTGGTTTTCCCTTTTATTTTAGTTTTCTTGACCATTTCTCTCCATCGACATTTGCCTCAAAGGTTTCATCTTAAATTTTACAAATATCTGGTTGATGTGCAGCTGCTCTACAATATACATCTCCAACTTTTACCACAGCTTTCTTTATAGATACAGATCTCATCTCAGTGATTCACCATTCCAGTTATGACATCAATCCTGTCAACATTGTGACTCATTAATATCGCCTCCACTTTTACTCGTACTCTATGTACTTTGATTTTCACTTTCCAGTCGCATTTTATTTCCCAACATTAACTGCTTTCATAGTGCCACTCCTACAATATCCACTTAGAATCTAGAATTGATTAAAGTGCAGTCATTGGCATATGGTTCACCGCCACATCTACTATTAGAAGAGGCGAGTACTGCAACCGGAACTAGCACCTATTACTGTTAAGCTGTTAAACGATGCATAAAAGAGAAATGCTTCCCAACACTTCCCAAAACCTCATTAGTTTGCCCAATATTTCAAAATGGTAGAGATCTGTCTTGTGCATCTCAGTACGGACCAATTATTCTTCTATGTGTAATGAGTAAGTTGCTCGATACAGTGGTAAATAGATAAATTGTCACCTACCTGAGCAAAATCAGCCTATTTAGAAGCATGTGTATCGCCTTATTGCAGGTCAATATTTTTTTTAATTTTGATATATATATATATATATATATATATATATATATATATATATATATATATATATATATATAATACTGGCTTTGACACCTTCTGGCACTCCAAATGGTCCAATTACTTCATTGCAGATTACTCCAGTCCAAGGCATGACACCTTCACTTCCCTGTTGATGACGGAATCGACCAGGGGTAGGGAATCCAAGAGGAATCCAAACTTTGGCCCACCTATCTGATCCATACAGGTTTGCTCTGGCCTCATCGCAAAAAAGAACATTTTCAAAGCTTTTTTTTTTTTTGTATTTCTGAGCCCAAGCCAAAAGTTTTTCTTTATGAGTTTTGTTTAAAACCGGTCTTGATATAAGCTTAATGCTTCTTGCAATTTCGTTTATGACATTGCAGCGTGTCTTTCCGGACATTCCAGTCTTATCAAATATAGCAGCACTGTTGTTTCCCGGCTGCGTGATATGTTGGCGGCGAATATTTGTAACATCACGAGCAGAAACTGAGTTTCTTGTGTTTTTGTCCTTCCTCGGTTTTATGTTTGTATTTTCAACGAATGAAGACAGTGTTCTTCGATCTCTTCCAAGCTCCTTGGCTAGGTCTACGAGAGATAAATCTTCAGCAAGGCCTACAACAACACGTTACTTTTCACTGTCAATCTAGTCATTTTGAGAGACCTGCAATAAAGTGATACACACTTAGAATTACTAGAAAATAGAAAAATTAGCATAACTTTCAAAATATTTGTTCAAATTCCACACAAATCAGGGACATAAGGAACCTTCTTATGCTGTTCGAATGTACTAAATTTCATTTCTCTGCGTTTCATAGCGATTCACAGATTAAAAAATATTTACCTGCAATAAAGCGATACACATGGTTTAGTTTTCGTCTGGCGACATCTAAAGCTCATGTTCTTATTGTAATTTTACATAGAACCAATGAATCAATCGATAGGGATTCTATCTCAACAGCAAAACTCATGTCATATCAAAGGCATTTGATAAGGTTTGGCATAAATGTCTGCTTCACAACATTTCCAACTATGGAATATCTGGAAATGTTTTTTAATCATCAGATCTTTTCTCTATAGAGTTATAATCATCGATGGGAAAAAGTTTGAATCGCAAAGTACCAATACTTGTGTTCCTCCGGGATCCATTCTTGGCTCAACTGTCTTTCTTATCTTCATCAATGATCTCCCAAATCACGTTCTTAGTTCATTTGTCGACATATACGCAGATTACACTGCGATCTACGGCAACACTACAAAGGCAAACAATAACCAAGATCTTTCTCACTTCAGACCTTGAGCATGTGGTGCAATGGAGTAAAAAATGGCTCGCTAAAATTCGGATTCTTCTGCTTGCATCTTGCCACATAATTTTTTTAGATTCTTGACGATCGTCCTTGTTCGGATAAAGTCAAAACGCTTTTATATACCTTGCTTTCGACTTTCCTTTCGTATTTCTCCTGCTCACATTTCACAATTGTAAAGGGATTTATTTTTAATCTAATCTTAACAGAACAATAAAAATGTTTTTACGAACCGAAATGTCAAAGAACGACACAGGTTTTATAATAAATCTAAGCGTAACATATCCTAAAAATACCATGAATTTAAGCGTGATACACTAAAAAAATAATACAAATTTAATGGTGACAAATATACAAACGGAAAGAACATACCATACGGATGCGTAGAGAGCTTTTAACATGACTTATCCATTAAATATTAAAATTTAAAATGCTTTTTTAAAACAAGCACATGACAGTTTGAGGTCAAAGAAAAAACACCTTCATGGAGACGTGATTATTTCTCAAAATATTAACGTAGGTAATCTAATGGGAGGGGAATCTGAACTTATTTCTCTGTTGACATTCGTAAATTGCTCAATAGAAAACTCAAGAATCTTAATAGGATTTCTTTTTAGAATGTCCAGCGTTCGGGCATTGTATCTCACTATTTATCGAAATAACTAGATAAATATATGCCACTAGACAGAGTTATCATTAGGATCAGGATAGATTGCTCGAATCAGGAAATTATCGAAGGATGGAGTAACATTTGCTCCCGCATAGTAACGTGGCTAAATTTAAATTTGAATATGAAATTTTCGAAATATTTAGATAATGTAATGTATGAACGATATATAAATTATAATGCACACCACCAACTTTATAAATACTTAAGACAGTCATAAAAATGTACTTAGACCTATAGAATAAAAGAACTAGTATATATTCCTCAAGCGAAAACATTTTAACTAACACAAATTTCTTTATAACAACGCACTAAAAGATAAGCACTCAAATGATTTTTATTAAATAATAGAACCCAACAATAGATCTAAAAGAATAAGAAATAGAAGAATTATTTTGTTTACACCTCCACTCAATTAAATTTATGAGATTAGATTAAGAAAAGACTTTTTAGCGTTAATTTTATTAGTTCAGTTATCTTTTTAAAAATTAGTGTCTCAATACATAACACACTTTTTATTGGTTAAATAATATGAATAATTTCCATGATATTTTCGATTGTTCCTAATAAACCTTTCCTTTTGTTTCCTAATCCGCTGTATTACTTTAAATTCTTAATAAACAGTGAGAAAAAGAGTAAGACAATATATCAAATAAGAGAAGTTGCAGGGACAAACGACATAGAGTGACTGGAAGTGATTGTAACGCAAAGAAATCTGATAAGAGATCAGTAACTTGGTTATTAATTTGACCATTTCTCAGGCAGAATTATTAAATTAATTCCATAATGAAGAATATTTTATATGTATTTTATGGAAATCGCTCTATGCAAGGCATGAAAACACTTGATGTAAAGAGCTAAAAAATACCAATTCAATGTAAAAAATTAGCCAAGTCTCAATGTTATAGTGATATGTTCCAACTCAGAAAAACTATAATTCTTCATTTTTTTTCAACCAAGAAACAGGAATTCTGTTTTGTGTGAATAAAATATATAAAAATTTATTAAGGAAATAAACGTTGATTAATTAAGCTTTAATATAATAATAGATAAAGAATCGTCTTTGTTTCTCTCTCTCTCTCTCTCTCTCTCTCTCTCTCTCTCTCTCTCTCTCTCTCTCTCTCTCTATTTCTCACACTCGACATGGCTAATTAGAACAATTTTTCAAGCATAATCAAATTTCAATATCACGGAATATTTTATCAGGTATTTTGTGAAGTGCCTCTCAAGAAAATAGTCATCTGTCCGTCATCTACATAGAAATTCTGCCTTCACATCTATTCCTGGCTATTCCGTATCAAAGTTCGTGTACACAGTCAGGAGTCACGTCTCTTTGAATCTGTCTCTGGCGCACGACGTTCGTCTTTTTATACAAGTTCTCTTTTGTCACATTTGCATATCTCACGTGATCTTTCCTGCGATCGTTATGTATACTCTGATTCTGTATCCGTAGCCATATTTTTCAACCTTTCTGACGGTAAGTCTGCTTTCTGTATTTCCGGTTTGTTTTTTCTCCTTCGCACGTTACATTTTGTGTGAGGGAAATATATAGGAAATGCTTTAGGCAAAGAAATGTTTAGTAACTCGACATTGGTATAATAATATATAAATAATATGCTCTCTATCTATCTATCTATCTATCTATATTTTCAGTCTGTGTATTTTTCTCTCTTTCATTCTAGCTATTTGCATAGAAATTGCATTTTAAACAAACGTTTATACCAAGCCCAACTTGCACAATAAAAGAAAGAGATAAAGTGAGAAAGAAAAAATTGTGTTTTATCGGAAACAGACATAGGGAAAGTGTAAGACAAAAACAGAAAAGAATAAAAGAAAATGAAGATGAGGTGGAAAAAAGAGAGAGATAATTACCTGCATTCAAGCCAAATACTCGCTTAAATTTCATTTGTACCTTGAAAATTGGAAAATATAAAACTTTAAAAGAAAGGCAAATAAAAATAATAAAACTTGTTCAATACAAAAGTACACAGGTGTTCCCATTCATTCCCGGGTAACACCTGTGTGCCTGCTTGTATAATACAAAAGTGAAAGTAAAACAACGACCGCTGTCCATCACGTTAAGTCGTTGACATTTTTATTTCAAGCTTCCATCACCTGAGACATATTTTGTATATGTGTTTTTTTCTCTTCGTAATTAATTAGTGGTCTCATTTTTTTTCTCCAATTTTATTTTTCTACTCCAGCTAATGACTTGACACCCTGCTGAACAAAGAACTTCGCAGAAGAACGAAAATCAAATAATAATTAAATTTTTTAAGAAGAACTAAAAGAAAAAGTCCAAACTCTTTTTACTGTCATGTCATTTTTGTACACGACCATTGCGTTTCTGTTGATTCCAATGAAGTTAAGTGATTTTTTCTCTGCAATTTTGGCGACTGCGATCGGAGACAGACAAACGGAAATTAACTCGATGATTTAAAAGTACACCGCAGTATCACCACTGTGTTCTGTGTTATTGGCTAGTCAACAGGGAACCAGATTCTTTGATTCTTTAAAGGACATTCTATGTTTGGCAGAACTTGATCTGAATTCAACATTATTTTAACACATTTCTACATTACGTGTGTGTGCTGGTTTCTCCTATCGAACTAAATTTTATTACGCGTTGAATTATTGTTTTCTTTTTTAATCGAGTGGTCACTGCTCATTTTGTAATCACTCAGAGGATTAAAACAGATGACATGGAGTAGTTTCACTTTCACTTTAAAAATAATTTTAAAATAGAGATTAGTTTTATTGTTAATAAAATGTCATTTTTTAATCATCAATATACAAATATCAGAAAGTTCCATTAGATGTTTTCTAGCTTGCTAGACCGAGAGCAGACTCGAAGCGTTTCCACGGATTGTGACGAACAAGACAGTGGCTGAACAAGATCTAAAGCCGCATCCCTCTCCTATTAGCACGCTGTTTTTGTATGTTCGTTGAATGTAATAGATAGCTTCCTTCTCTGCCTGTCTTTGAAACATGTGGCTATACGACAGTCTTGCACATTTTTCACGTTAATATTTGCGTTTTTGTTGCACTGTATAATATTTTAAAAGCTGTAATAGTTGGAAAATGGGGGTAGACAAGGCAGTGTTACATTGTAAGCTTTTTTTCTCTCCAGAATTGAAAATGGTAAGATCGATTTTGTAAACCCGGATAGATGTAGCAATTTTTTGAACACCCCATTTCTGTTCTCAGTTGGTTGAATGTTTTCTACTGATATTGGGATTCTTCTGATCCAGGTATGAGAAACTTAGAAGGGGATATTCCCACTCTGGCACACTACCAACCCTCTACCCCAATGTCTTGTGAATGCCCTTAGCTGGGCGAATACTAGGGGAGACAACCCATAAATCAACACTACTGCCTTGTAGGCCTTTTCATGGCAAAAGGCTAAGAGGTGGAAACTCTGACTACAAATCCTACTGCTGTCCTGCAGTTTTCCTACAAAACAGGTTATGGAACCTCATCCAGGAAGAATAGACATAGCAGCGAACACGATAGGGCGACTGTTCACCTCACTGAGATTACTTTCGGCCAGAAGCTGTGGCTTCCTGTGCTGCCAGTTGTCGCGGGTTCGCTCCACTGGACATAAGCATTGGGGGTTCAGAGGGTGTCTATCTAATGCGCAACAGATACTACACCTAAACTGTGCTAGCGAGTTAGATGCTAAGGTGGAAAGTCCTGTGCGATGGAGTGAGGATAACGGTGGCAAGTGTGAGAGCTGGGAACCACTTGTCGGACCTCTGCACATAGGCGGTCGTGTGTGATGGTAACGGGTGTACCGAGTGGACGACGATACCCTGAGGAAGGTGTTCAGGGATAACACTGTTATCTTGGAAGGGGGTGCCTTTATAAAAGATGAGGTAAACAAAGCTCATCCAAAAGACTATCTGGCTCTCAAACTGCGGGCAGTGGATTTCCAATCCAGCGATACAATAGAAGAAGAAATAACAACATTCGATATTCAACATCGCTATATGGAACGTCAGAACCATGCTGGATACACTCAGGTGACAGACCACATAGAAGAACAGCACTCCTTGACCTGAATCTCGAGAATACAAATATCGACATAGCTACATTGCAGGAGACAAGACTCGGTGGGGAGGGCCAACTGAGAGAAGCAGGAAGAACCTATTTCTGGGTGGGATGCCCTGCGGATCAACCCAAAAGAGCTGGAGTCGCTTTTGCGATCAAAAATGACATAGCCAACAGACTCAGAGAGAGCCCTAGCGGAATCTCTGAAAGGATAATAGCACTGCGAATCACCACGTCCCATAACCGTAACATCACCATCATCATCAGCGACTACACACCGACGATGACCACCCAGACGAGGAAAAGGAGGCTTTTTTATTTTTGTGAAAATCTACTTTGTTTCCTGATAAGAAGCTCAATGTAATTACAGAGCATATAATGAATAAATGACAAAAGTCTATATTCCAAAGTTCATGATGTTGACAATCTTATAATTTATTCCCTTAATTCAACTGACATTTACAATTCTTGACACTATCTGTTTCGTATCACAAAATAGCCCCTTAATTATTATATCAATTAGGGAATCTATTTTGCCTTTAACTCATCAGAAGAAACAGCAACAATCAAAAGGAAATAAAGTGAGTTTTATATGATTAAAATCGGAAAATTGGAAGAGAACTTGTAAATAACTTATAATATATTTCTATTACGCAAGTTTGAATTTAGAAATAAAGTCACTATCTATTCGTACTAACAGGCTCTAGTAATTTAGATATGTCATGCCAGAAATATTCTATTTAATATTAGTAAATTTATTAATTATAATTAATGTATCCATATTTATGAATAAAAAATCATTAATTATAATCTATTACACATGTTTGCATATACAAAACTAAAAAGGAAAAATTGTTTACAATTTATGCTTATATTAATTTTTTATTAATTTTAATTTGAAACTATACATAATTAAGCTCACTTTACTGTTATAATTAAGTTTAGTATTACTTCAATTATAATTCTTAGTATTAGTCAATTCTAAACCTATAATTATATTTGGCTGAAATTTATAATTTCGCTAAATAATCCTTTACCACAATTGTTTACCTTAAGCAAGAACGTAAAAATTTATTTAATTTTTAGTATGATAGTTATCGCCCTTTGACCAAATCCATCGATTTATCAACTCAGTTTATCATTTATTCTTAACACTTTCCATCGTTTATTTCCACTAATACGCAATGTTTAAATAGTTCCAAAGTGTTTCACGTAATATTATTTTATGATTAATTCAGTGTATATTATAAATTAATTAACTAATACGTTGCATATAAAATGTTAGTATTAAAAGCGTATCTAATCGATAATCATATTTGTTAAGTTATAATTTATTTCTGCTTAAGATCTAATTATAAATTAATTAGTTCTTACATCTACATGTATTTTTATTTATCATTATTATTATTATTATTATTATTATTATTATTATTATTATTATTATTTTGGAAGTAATATTTTAATGTTCACATTTCACATCACATACTTTTACTAATCTAATATTCGACAATCTCGTATTAATAGACATTTCTCCAACTAGTTACTTAGTTAAGTATAATTTGGATTTACAATAATTAGATTACAAAATATCCTAATCACATAATAATATGTTGTTGTTTTTTAGTTTTTATTAGTTAAATCTTTATTTAAGTGAAATCTAATTTTTATTTTACTTTTAGTTATTTAAGAATATCGTTATTTAGACAATATTTTACATTGTGTTTATTACCGATTTACCTTTGTTTTAGCCGCTCCTATACATTCTTTTTTCCTTTCGCTTCTCTTTTTCTGGTGAGTAAAGAGCAGAATAGATCCAGTAATTACTGTTTTCAACTATTATTAAGTGATTGATTTTGTGATACGAAACAGATAGGGTCAGGAATTGCAAATGTCAACTGTATAAAATATATAAATTGTAAGATGGTCAACATCATTAACATAGAACTTTGTCATCCACTCACTATATATATATATATATATATATATATATATATATATATATATATATATATATATATATATATATATATATATATAAGCAAAAGTTGTGAAAATACAAACATATATAAACTGTTTTCAACTATCACAACAACAGGGGAATTTTTTTTGCTCGAATGTATACAAGAAAATATTATACCCAAAAGTAAATTTAAATATTTGAAATATTCACACCATATTTTCCCGGATTATATTTAAAAAATACGTATTTTCTGCAGTGGATCTTTTAAAATAACAAAGCTCTTATTTATTCTATGAGCCCCAAACATTAGCTATCGACCTACAACAGACTCACACAACGATACACAAATCTTTCACAAATATAAACAAATCAGTTGAAAGATTTAACACCCGTCATTGTTTCAAACTGGAAAATAAGCTTACTAAATTAATCTCAAACAGCAAATGTAGAACTATAGGACGACCAGATTCAATATAAAATCTCACCACTAAAGAATTCTCAAACATCGGAATTGAAGTTCTCAGTTTTTGACTAAAATTCGCAACTGACATACATTCGAATTTTACCACCAACTCAATATTAGAGAATTATAAACAGGAAAACACAGATATAAAAACACGGTTTCGTACATGGTGTTACTTCAGTCGCAGCTACTCAGTCCTAAAAAAACTGTATTACCAAAGAGATACATAGATGCTGTGAAACACCTAGCGAATAACAAAAACATAATTAATGTTATTTATTGCGGACTATTATCCTCATCTTTTTTTTAAGTTGTTTCACGACGTTTCGGCCAACTATTCCTCTTGCCTTCGTCAGATGGTGACAACAACTATGAAAGGCAGTAATTGCAGTTAAAGATTCAGAATTCCTATCAGTCGCGGTTACCACCTGACGAAGGCCAGAGGAATAGTTTGCTGAAACGTCGTGAAACAACTGAGAAAAGAAAATGAGGATAATAGTCCGCAATAAATAAAAGTAATAAATAATACCCATCTTAATGAATTCGAATTAAAAATGATATATAACATTTGGTAGGGACCCGACCATGGAAAATCAAATAATGAACATGAATTTATAAGATCAACAAATTGTTCGCGTTCGGAGCCCGTGGCGCAGTTGATAGAGACGTCGAATCTTTACAGTTCCAGGTGAGAATTGTCTGAAGATAGCGGTTTCAATCCTACCCAAAGCCGGCTAGAGGCTTACTTGACCAAAACGTGGTGAGACGACAACAACTCTGGAAGGCAATAATTGCAATGAATGCAGTCAGGAGATTCAGAATGTCAATTATAACGAATTTAAAAAATATTCCATCAATTTCGAACCTTACATGTGATTTTTTTTCTTTATATTAATTCGAAATAAAAATGATGGCACTTATGCGTCTATGTTACCGCACTAAAATAATGTCATTTAGAAAGCCATTCTTAAAATGAGGAGCGGAAGGTGTTTTGTATCTATTTTGTGCTTTCTCCTAACAAAAACAAAAAATAAAATTTTACTTCTAAAATACTAAATGCTATAAAAAAAATAGTGCATTAACATAGATGCACAAACATCCTAATAATTTTTTGTTTTCATTTTATTTTATTTATTGTGCAATAAATTATATCAGTTTGAAATAGGCTAAACTTTAAAAAAAAAACATAGGAAGTAAATATTTATTACGAGGCCACACTATAAACAAATAATAATTTTAATTTTTTAAAAGAATTTATTACGTTCATTTTAAATGTACACAATAGAATGCTATAAACAATTTGAGTTTTTGTAATTTTTTATAAGATTTCATGAATAAACGTTAATACCTACATAAAAATTAGGCGATTAATAAATTTAAACAGAAAGTTATAACCGCCATTTTCTTTTAGATTTTAAGTAAGATTTCTTTTATCAAATCAGGATGTGACTAGAATTTTCCTCAACCAATCAGAATGTGGCTAGCGTTTCCATATTCTACTTTCCTTTTAAGGGGTGGAAATTCATTAGCGCAGTAATATATAAATAATAATAATGATAAACACAACCAGAATTTTTAGCCAGCATATCTGCATAGAATTTGGTATGGAGAATTGGCACTGCTGATCATGAGAAGAGGAAACCTGAAAGCAAATTAAGGTATGGAACAACCCAATCAAACAGAGATAAGGGGACTAGGTTAACATGACGTCTATTAATATTTAGGAGTCCTGGAACAGGCTTTATGAAAGCAACAGAATGAAAAAGAGAGAATAAGAAAGGGTTATCTCAGAAGAACAAGAAAGATTATTGAAACTAAACTATATAGTAGAAAATTAATTAAAGGTATAACACGTGGGCAGTGTCACTAGAAGATACTGGGCTATGTATATGTTAAACCAAAAAAGAACTAAGGCATTTGGACCAGAAGACCAGGAAACTCATGACCATGAACAATGCACTACGCCCAAAGGATAATATTGATCGACTCTGTGTGAAAAGGAAAGACGGAAGAAGAGTGCTTGTTTCTATAGAAGACTGCAAATAACACAAAAAGAGAATTAGAAAAATGCATAATGCAGAACAGTGAAAGAATAATTACTGCAGCCAGAGACACTGAAAAAAAAACAACAAACAAAAGAGAAAATAAGGGATTAGGTATAAAACAAGAAAAAATGGAATAAAAAACAGCTATAACAGTTGAAAATGAGACTAATTGTTATATATATATATATATATATATATATATATATATATATATATATATATATATATATATAAATGGCTTCCTTCAGTCTTGACAGACTATAAATACCCACTGTAAGGGAGCCTGCGCATAGAATTTGTGTGGCAGTCTCAAACCACGTTTCCCCTGAGTCAAAACTGTTGCATATCAATGGCAAGTCGAGGTTCAGGACGACTGGAAACAATGCTGAGATAAGCGGAGAGCACCTACAGCGCCTAGAATTCCCAAATGGTCCCCATCTGGTACTAGCCAGGCTAAACGTTGCTTGACTTCGGTGACCTGGTGAGAACCGGTATGTCAACTGGATTATATATATATATATATATATATATATATATATATATATATATATATATATATATATATATATATATATTTATTTATTTGTGTGTGTGTTTGTCTGCGTGTGTGTTGGATTAAACGCAACTCATATTGGGAAATGCCGATGTATATATATTACTAAAATGTACACTAATATGTACATGGGTATATACTTGTTTTGTTTTGTTTTTTTTTTACTTATTTAGGTTTGTGATCTGTTTGAATCGTGGTGTTTGAATGTAAATATTAACAACTGCATACGACGACTAAAATTACTAGAAGCCATACTTATAAAAAAAAATCTACAGCTATTTAAAACCGGATCTCATTTAACACCGGGACAAATAACTAACATGAAAGTAAATTAATAAACTATAAAATAGCAAAATCGAAATGAAAAATAAAATAAAATAAAAATAATTCGCCCCCAACCCTCCTGTGCCCACTTTTATAGCCAATTTTAAAACAATTCTAAATACACCAAGCCTCAGAGGAAATGAAAAGGAAAAGAAAACAACAATTATTGCTCCTGACAATAATCACATGCACCGATAGAAAGCTTGAGAAAAAAATATGGTCGAACAACAACTTTGGGCGCCATTCTGTATAATATGCCTGCCGAAATTAAAGAAAAAATATCCAGAAATATCGGAAAAAGGAATAACTCCATCGTGTTCAATCAGACGCATATATATATATATATATATATATATATATATATATATATATATATATATATATATATAATGTGGTTTGACCGTGTCTGTGTGAGTGCGGAAAGTCTCTAATAAATTTCTACTTAAATTTTTTAGTCTACAGACTTTAAACTTGATACATCGATGATTTAGACATGTGCAACAGTTTCCATTTTGTTTTTACCTGTGAAAATAGCTGCTAAGGTTTCAAAATCGCAAAAGAAATCAGTTGACCTTGGTAGAGTAAGTCGAATAAAGTTGTTACTAATGTATACGCACAATTTAGTATTACTAATTCAAAGTCGCTTGGTTTTTAAAATTCCGTATCCTTCTATCGGTAGCTCAGGCAGTGACGACGAGTGAGAGATAAATAATGAATTAAGTATGAACACTAAATATTTTAGGTTCGATTCTAGTGAATGGTACCCAAGTAGTATGTTTGTATAACTTTCGAGATCATTACTACGACTGGTTACATCGGGCGACCTGCTTATATATATATATATATATATATATATATATATATATATATATATATATATATATATATATTATAATAATATATATATATATATATATATATATATATATATATTATAATAATATCTATATGATATTATAAGAAAATGTAATGAAACAATTTCTGGCAATTTTAGCTAAATTCAAAAACTTACCCAAAAATCACAGATCTTAATGTACAGAAATAACTCAAATACCAGGGAAAATTAGATCTGCTGAGCAGTGTTTGTATCAAGCTTTTACTAAAGTTTTAGCACATTAACTTTTATGCTGATTATATTCATCGCCGTGTTTCTAAACGTAGATTAAACGTAATTACATTTGCAAATTACATTTAAAGAGGAAATAATTTCACCGTTTATATTGAATACATAAAACAATAACATAATTTAATTGCAATTAGGTATTGTTAATTAAAAAATTATTTATTATGCTCCGGTACTTTACGTCTAAAAAAAATAACTATGCATGCAATTCAAATAACAAAAGGAAGAAGTGTATTCACTCGCAAATCCTGGGAAAAGAAATCATAATTTTCTTGAACTATGCGTATACCAGCCGAAAATATGGTGTTTTATCACAACGAATACTACACTTTTTTCTTAGCTCAAAGGACAAGAGATATTTCTTATTGTATGATTCGCAATTTACTGTAGCTAAACTTTAGGAAGCAACAACAACCTCCATACTTCTTTGATATTTCCCCACATATTACTTATAATTTAAGTATCCTGATATTTATATACGGGGAAGGTTTAATAAGAGAGCAAGCAAAGGTATTTGCTGAATGTTTGAAGGTTACATTTAATACGCAATCATGTCATCAGATCATTATTGGAAACTGTTTATTTGTTAAAGTTGATTTGATTTTAAATTGTCTGTGTCTTTTGAATCCTCCATTTTTATACTTATTACGAAACCAGCAATTCGGTTATCGCGACCTAAAATGTGTTGGTCTACACAGATAGACTTTTTTTTTTTTATTCGCGGGCTGTTATCCCCATTTTCATAGTTGTTGTTTCACGACGTTTCGGCCAACTATTCTTCTGGCCTTCGGCAGCTGGTTAATTGCGACGCGATAAGAATGCTGAGACTTTCTACTATATCTTCAGTAATTACTGCCTTCCATAGTTGTTGTCATCTCACCACGTTTTGACCAACTAATCCTCTGGCCAGGTTTGGGTAAGATTGAAACCACTAACTCTATTCAATGTTCGCCAGAAATCGTAGCGATTAGCGCCTTTATCCACTGTCGCAGTGGATAGAGGCGTTTAATCTAGGATTCTAATAATGAAATATACAGATAGGCTTAGTTTGTTTGTTTGTTTTTTCGTTTTTATCGTTATATGTATTATGTTGCTCCCCTTTTATGGTTAATATTAATACAGTTTATGTATTACTCGGTCTTCTGTTTTCATATCAAGTGTTATTCTCAGAACTCTTACGTTTTTCAGGTGCATCTTATTGAACTCGGAAATCTTCCCGTCGAACTCAAGTACTTTTATTTTACAAAGAAGTCACCACTTGTCAAGGCTAGAGGCCACTCGAGAATAAGAGTTCATGAGTATACAGTGACCAAGGGGAACAGGTCGCAGTCATCTTTAGTGGTGGAAATTTGGTAGATTGGATTACTTAAGGGGATTGTTCATCAAGAATTTGTTCACGTTGGACTTGTAGTCAGTTTGAAAGCAGGAAAACGGAACAGAGTTCCACAAGCGTGCAGTTTTAATTAAGAGGCTTTGTTCATGGAATCTATGTTTAGGTTAAGCAGAGATAAAGAATGAGGGGGGGGTTATTCACAGTGTTTTTTTTTGTTTTGTTTTGTTTTGTTTTTATTACATTTTCACCCCCCCCCAAACAAGGCTACTTTGATGTAGGGGCTACTATCAGAGGCATAAGCTAGAGGGGTATTATGTGGCGAGTTGGGCAGCAAGATGTCGGTTCATGTTACACTTGAACTTCTGCATGTCAGTACAGTTGGAGAAGCAGGAACCCGGGAGGGAATTCCAAAGTCTAGCGGTTCTAGGGAAGAAACTACTAGAGAAGAATGCTCTCTTACATCTAGGGGTCTCAACTGTGAAGGGACGTGATTTTTCTGCTTGTTTGGTTTGTCGGGGGTATTTACGTCGAGGGAGTACAATTGCTTGCAGTTCGTCGGAGAATTCACCATTAAAGTACTTGTAGAACAGGTAGAGAGATGCGACATTTCGTTGATGGGACAGAGGCTGAACCTTAGATGACAGTTCAGGACCTATAAGATTGGCGACTCTCTTTTGAACCTTTTCTAGGGGTGAGAGACTAATAGTAGATGCACCAGCCCAAATATGACAACAATGCTCCATACATGGACGAATGGTGGCCTTATAGAGGTACAGGATACTTTTGGGCGTTAGTAGTTTTCTAGCACGGTAGGAAGAACCTACATTTTTCGCAGTGGCCCTGGCAATGCTCTCAATGTAATTGTTCCAATTCGTGTTTCCTGTGAACGTAAGGTCGAGTAGTTTAAAAGATGTACTTTCAGATAAAGGGTATTTGGCCATTACTATTAGTGATAGAGAAAGGTTCTTGTAGTTATTGAAGGAAACAAGTTTAACCTTGGCAGCATTGAATGTGACCATCCATTTTTATCCCCATTCTTCTACAGATTGGAGGTGATACTCTAGTGTTTCTGCCATTTCTTTAGAAATGTGCTCATTTGTTTTCCTGTCGTGTCTGTTATAGAGCGTGGTGTCATCAGCATATATACCCATCTCACAGACAATTTTGTCAGGGAGGTCTTTTATGAATATTAGGAATAAGAAATGTCCAAGGATAGACCCCTGGGGCACTCCCGCATTTATATACTATCGTTTAGATGTACGACCGTCGAGGACAACCTGGATTTTTCTCTTATCTAAGATGGATTTAATTATGTTAATTATTCTTCCAGTGATATCGTATGATCATATTTTCCTGAGAAAACCTTCATGCCATACCCTGTCAAAAGCCTTAGATATATCTAGAGCTACCGCTCTACCCTCCCCTGCTTTATCCAATGAATAGTATATACACTCAAAGATTACAGTTAGGATGTCTGCTGTGAAGCGGGCTTGTCTAAATCGATATGGTTGGTCGGTCAGAAGTTAAGCATCTGTAAGCTGAAGAACTAGAACTTGGTTAATTATGGACTCAAATATTTTGGCGAAATTGGAAGGAGGCTAATGGGACGTTAATTTACTGGGTCAATTCTTTCGCCAGAATTCTTGTCCGCAAAGGAAAGTCGGGGAGGGGCTGGTTAGCAGGGTCCAGTGTGGAATTGGAGGCAAACCGACTGGCCAGCATGTTAGCCTTCTCGGTTGCTGAGCAAACAACCTCATGATTGTTGGATAGTGGGGGAATTGTTCATTGCCCATTATTTACTACACTGTTGTAGATTTTCCAAAAATCACGGGTTCCTAATTCATGTGCTTTGGTGCGTTTTTTTGGTGGTTTTAGTAAATTCTCTCTTAGGTGTCGCTATTTCTTTCTTACAGTTACTTCTGCCATCTATATACTTCTGTCTGTTTGAACTGGACTTATGTCGGTTAAATCTACGGTACGCAAGCTGCCTTTGCACAATGGCAGCTGCACAAGTAGAAGTGAACTATTGGGGAGAGTGGGGCTTGCTATAAAATTTCCGCGTGAGAACATGTGCTTCAATTGCCGTTTTGAACTATTCAGTGGTCTCATTTGCGCACTGTTCAGCAGGAAGTGAAAAGATATTTCGCCATGGGGCGTCTCTGATGAGGTCCCTAATGGCTTTCCAGTCAGCCTTTTTATAATATCCCGTTGTTTTGAGTAATGGCTCTTCAGTTTAGGTTCTAGAGTTTAGGGCGATTTCAACCATTATCACAACATGATCTGCGTTTCCAAGTGGGCTGTGGGCATTCGTAACACAATCATCGGGAACTGTGGTCAGAAACAGATCTAAAGGTGATATTTTTGTTCTTACAGGTCAGGGAAACGGGTTAGAAACGTAACCATTTGTGATAGGAAATGAGATATAAAGAAGCTATGTGTTGTGCTACTAGCTGCGTCTGTGTAAGTAGAAAATCTAAGACAGTTGTTGTGGTGGACATTGAAGTCACCAAATACATGCACTTGTGCGCTAGTGTCGAAGGAAAGTGCTGTATCTATGCTGTCAGAGACATTGTCTATTAGGGTACAGTCCTGGGTCGAGGAAGAGCGGTATAGAAAATAAAAGTAACTATTGTTATGTTTCATGTTAAGTCTAAAGCACATACAGGCTTGATCGTCCGATTCTAGTTTAGTTTCTCTAGTCAAGGGGAGGGTGTTTCGAATATAGACTCCAAGCTCGTGCATATGTCTGTCAGAGTCCTTACGGCAGAGTGAGAGATATCCGGGCATGTCAAAGTAGTTAGAGGGGATGGAGGAGTGTAGGTTAGTCTTACTTAGTGCTAAGATATCCGGGGTGTTTGTTAGGAGAAATGCTTCAACATCATTTAAATTAGTTCTAAGCAGCATTCCTTTCATTGGACAGGGGCTTGAGTTTGGTTGAAAGGTCTGAGCCTATTAGATTGGGTAGCGATTTTTTAACCTTGTCTTTGAGAGAAAGACTGATTGCAAATACACCAGTCCAGATGTGGCAACAATACCCATGCATGTGCGAATAGTAGCCTTGTAAATGTACGGAACACTCTCCGGCCTCTAGCAGAGTAGAGAGGGGCAACATTCTTCATAGCAGCCTTTAAAATAGCCAATGTACATGTTCCAATTCATATTTCATGTGAATGTTACTCCGAGGAGTCTAAATCAAGAGATTTCAGGTAGAGTATCATTATCCGTGACTATCGGTGTTCGAGAAGATTTTGGTAAGTATCAAATGAAGTCTTAATCTTGGCAGCATTGAATGTTAATATCCATTTATATCCTCATTCCATTATAGACTAAAATTTTTCCTCTAAGGTTTCAGTCATTTTTTTACATATGTATTTATTCGATTTCCCTTCGTGCCTGTTATAGAGCATAGTGTCCTCTGCAAATATATCCATCTCGGAGACAATTTATCAGGAAAGTCATTTATGATTAAAAGGAAAAATTCAGGTAAAAAAATCGACCGCGGAAGCACATCCGCATTTATATCATGTTATTTTGACGTGTGGCCATCGAGGACAGCCTGAATGTTTCTCTTGTCTAAAAAAGATTTGATTATGCTAAATATTCGCCCAGTAATAGCAGATGATTTCATTTTTATGAGAAGAGCATATCAAAGGTCTTTGCCTTCTCTAGAACGGGGTTAGTTTTTGCTAATTGTTTCAGGCGACCCTATCAAGGAATGACAACTAGGCGACTCAGACATTTCTGTAATCCGGACTGCGCTTATCCTATTTCGCTGGCTTTGCTAAAACACATCTGACCTTCTCTCTAATCTAGTGGGAAGAGGATATATAAAATACTAGCTCTGTCCAACATTTTTTTTATTATTTCATAAGTCAATTTGGTTGGCAATTCTAATAAAAATAACCTGGATATTTCGTAGAATGTCAAATAACAGAGCGATTGTTTTTATTGTCAGTTTTTATATTATATTCTGTTTCATGTTGATCCACGTTGTTCACTCCAAAAGAGAAGTTAATTTTTTTTAAATATACTCATACACAGTTACCGCAAACTGTTTAGTATGCCTTCAATTTAAAATGTATAAAATCTTGTAATGGGCAAATGGCACCCGCAGTTGTTATGCTGGGGGATTGAGAGATTGTCGCATGGTTCTATTTGCCAAGAAATGAGTATATGAAATTTCCCAGAATTATATTTACAGCCGATGTACATTTATTCACAGAAATCGATACAAGTGTAATGTAAATGTGAATTCAATACAAAAAAAGGAAACTTGACTTGTGTGATTGTTTCAATAGTCTTTTGTGCGAGTGAAAAACAGAGGCGTAGGTTCGACGCGCCTGCGTGATTCGGATTCCAGGAAGAAAGAGAAAGACGAATACAAACCGGATACGGAAGTGCGATGTATCGTCCCCTTGTGGCAAAGAATAGTAATGCCATAATTAACGGCGATAATTGTGATTACACTATTTTGTTTTTGTGTGTTCGGTTGCAATTTGAACTCGATTCTCATAGTATCTCCCCAGTTAGCTGAAAGCTAAAGGAAAGAAAAGAAAATTGAAAAAGCATATATATGGTCGATGTGTATCAGAACGAAAAAGAAATGTATTAAGAAGTGTAGAAGCAGCAAGTGTAATGACGACGTCTGAATTTGGCGTAATGATCAGATCAGAGCTGGCTATGGGTTCCGATATGAACTAGCGTGTAAAATTTCGTTGTCTTGCCGAAGATTGAAATAGGGCAACTAAATGATTTGATAGACCAAGGGTTTTAGAACTACGGCCGTCGGTTCAGATCCATCTCATTAAGATTTTAATCCGATCCGCGGAGTTCTTATAGAAAATGTAAAAATATTAAGGAAATCTTTTTTAAATATGTGAAAATAGTCTTGGTGTTTTTATTTTCCTTCAGAAAATGATTAAAATAATGAGGTTTTCGAAAACCAGTTTCACTTAAAAGCAAAGCTAATAAGCAGAACAGTATAAAAGACGTTCTCCTGCATTGTATGCCACTTCTTATTATTGTATCACTGTTGCCAACGTCTTGTGTTCTAAGCTTATGTATTATAGATAAGTTTCCTTTTTAAAACAAAGATTTTTGGTTTATGTTGATAATTTTGCATTTGTGACGGAATCCCTCCTTCCCCGATTCTCGCATTTATTATTAAATAAAATATTGATCGACAAAGAGTAAGAAGCTGTTGAAAATTAACTGTACTTAGAAGCCAATGGTAGATTAACTTTTCTGGGAAATGGAGAAGAAACAGACTCAAAATAAAGCCGACCAGTTATAGACCTTTGGCCTAGCAACGTAATGAGCGTCACTTATTGGTTGGATGAGAAAAGCTCCTTTTGGCGGCAAAAAAGCCACGTAGTGAAGAATTTGAAAAGAAAGTTCAGTTAGACGGGCACGATCTGTGCCGTATATTATAAAAGAAAAAAATGAAAAATGATAAAAACCAAGGACAATCCATAGAAATGTAACAGCATTATTAAGTATTCGTCCTTCTATGAAAATTTGTGAGTTGATTCTTTATCAACATAACACATATACGTTTGTAACGTAAGCCTGTTAATGTGCAAAAAAAGAATATAATTTTAATGTTGAGACGATTAATTGGAATCAGAGATCGGAAAATCGAAACTTTTAGGGATATCGGAATCGGTATCGGAATCTGAAAAATTAGTACTTACTTTCCGATGCCAATAAATGATTTTCTTTTTTATTATTTAATTCTGTTAAAATCAAAATCTTTCACTGCAAATAATAATGATAAAATAATCAATATTTATTGATATTTAATTAATAGTAAAACCAAAATCTATAGATCATCGATTACAAGTGTATTTTTTACGCCTGAGAAAATATCTGCACATTTAACATGTGTTTTTACTATAATTGTGAAAAAATAACTACTACATAGTTAAATATTTAGAATTTATAAAGAATCTGAATCTAAATCGGTAATTTTATCGGAATCGGGAATTTAGTAAGGAATCGGTAATTGTATCGGAATCGGGAAAAATATTGGAATCGTCCCATCACTAACAAATACTCTTCACCATAGTAGTAAGGTTAAATTAAAAGAAGGAAAAAAGAGAAGAAAAGAGACGACCCGATTTAATTGTTTCCATTGATTTTTTTTTATTTATTTTAAACTACATTCTCTTGTAATTTTGTTCTGACAACCACTAAAAAGATGCACAGGCTCCTCCTAATCTATTTCAATTTTTTTTGATTTGATTTGAACTTTCATCTTGAATGGTATCTTTAACCAATTTGTTGTCTCACTTTCAGAAACAATTGCTTCTTCCTTGATTGTTTTATGTATTAGAAAATTTGTATTTTAACCTGCACGTAAAATCTGTTGAAGACCCTGAAATGAAGTTAAACAATCAAAACGACAATATGTTTATTTAACCTATAAACAGGTTTCGTCATTGACATCGACCTAAAAGTGTGTGGTTCACTTGTGAAAGTTTTAAATTCAGATGAACATATCTCGACTCAAACAAAAATGGATTAATAGTAATAAGCACCACCAGAATGGACACATTTTTACTAATGCAAAACAAGTTTATTTATGCAAGTAACGTAAAAAAAATCTTGCGTTCTGGTGGTGATGAGATCACTGAAGGCATTTTTGATATCGCTTAGGTTTTTGAAGAATTTCTCATGCAGAAAGTTGTCGAGATGTTTGAAAAACTGATATTCGGTAGGTGAAAGGTATAGAGAGTATGGTGGATGAGACAGAGTTTCGTAGCCTAATTCGTTCAACTTCTGCAGGGTCGGTTAAGTACCGTGCATTGGGGTATTTTTGTAAAGGAGAATTGGGCCTTTTTTGTTGACGTATGCTGAGTGTTGTATCCAAGGTTTCTGGTGTATTTTATCAATTTGTTAGCAATACTGCTTCGCCGTAATGATTTTGCCTGCATTCAAAAAAACTGTAATGGATGAGACCGGTCACAGAACACCAACCAGTCAGCATAATGTTCTTTTGGCGCCACTTTGGCTTCGAGAATTGTCTTGAAGCTTTGCCGGTGTTTAACCAGTGAGCTAAGCGTCGCCGGTTGTCATAAATAATCCAGTTTTTTATCGCAAGTCAAAACTCGGTCGAGCAACAAACAAAGGAAGATGACACTTCTTAACGGCCTTCCTTTTGGTTGTCGTTCAAGTCGTGAGGCACCGATTTATCAATATTTTTTTCTTTCCAATATCTTTCAAGTGGTTTGAAATCGTCGTATACGTTACGTCAAATTCAGAAGTAAGTTCTCGGACAGTTGTGCCTGGATTGGCTTTAATAAATCGTTGTCAACATTCGATTGCCGACCACGAACCTTATCACCCTCAAGACTCTTGTCGCCGCAACGAAGTTTCTTAAAACACCATTGTGCTGTGCATTCAGTAGTGGTTCCTGGTTCAGACGTTTCGTGCATATCTTTCAGCCGATTTTCGGCCTAGTTTGGATGATGAAAATTGAGCTAATTTGTTTTTGTTCCATTTTGTATTCAACATTCTTAAAAGAAGACATAATTGTTTTACAACGATAGTAATGCAAACGATTAGATAGAATGAAAAAACGGTATTTAAAATGAGATATAAAGCAAAGGTATTATAATGAAAACTTATTTAAAAATACATCATTTGGAAATCAAAATTAAAATTTAGCAAGGACTTTCTAGTCAACCTCATAAAATCTGCCAAGTAATATGTGCCTATAATTCTATTTGGATGATAATTTAAATCCTGCCTACATTGTTTCATAGGATATTCCTCAAGTATTATTATAGACGCAGTTTTATGTCGAATAGCTTTTTTCCTCCGGAATTAAAATTAATAATAATATAAATAATAATATCATTTGTAAATTGAAGCATTCCTCAGATTATTCGCAATTTATAAGGCAAATCCAAACAGCGAAATTTCAAAAACATGAAGAACAATTTATCATCAATGCAGTCAATTTTTACAATGTAAATTGAAGAGAATGAGACAGCAAAGAAAAAGTTGATATATTCTCGGCAGCAAGTCTTTCTGCAAATACTGTTGCTCGTAAGGTTTAAACATCTCGAAAGAAATATTGTCGCACAGTTAAAAGATAAGGCTAGAGAATTTGAAAGCTTTGCTGTTGCACTTGATGAGTCAGACACATCTCAACTGTCTTTGTTTGTCAGAGGAATGAATGCCAAGTTTGAGATTACTAAGGAAATAGTATCTATGCGCAGCATGCATGGGAAAACAACAGACCTGGATATTTTTGCAGAAGTAGAAAGTCAACTGAAACGCATAACAACAGATTGTAGCAGAAATGTGTAGAAAAGGAAAACGATTGATATCGCACATTAATCGAGCAGTTAATGATTAACTTGGATCTGAATTGCCGGATATTACTCTGCAGCATTCATTAACAAACACTTGTTGCAGATGGGGCGAAAGGCGATTTGAACGTGCCAATCGACCGTATACCTAAAAAAGTAAACGCAAAGCAAAGAAATCGCGGCAATATCAAAGAAAGATGACAAACACAAATGATCGGTTAAAGACGACGGGTCGTGTTTTATTGGTTAGAAACCTGCTGGATTCTTCTCGGAAGTCTTTTTTGACAGGAATTTTCTCTTCTATCACGGGTTGTATGTTTTAAGCGAAAATACGGCTCCCTATCCGTCCGATTTTGGTCTTTTATCCCCTTGAAGTCTCGAGAATTCTTGTGATTAGTCTCGCCATTTTCCTAACAAAAAAATCGTACCTACTGCTTCTTCTTTTTCTTTTTCCTCTATCAGCCCCCGCGTATCGACACTAGACAGAGAAGACCTTCTGCTTTTAAGAGGTGAGTGTGTTGGAAGAATTAGTATTACACTGTACGGTAATGGGTTAAGAATCCGCTAGAGCGAGAACAGTTGTCTTGTAAAGTTGAGATGTTTAGGTCCTTGGGGTGGGGAATGGTAGCTGGACGTCAGTGGGTACTATCCGAGGTGGCAGCTCGATGGTGGGGCACTCGAATACGTAGTCGGACGTCAATGGGTACTGGAAACTGGTAGCTGTATGTCAGTGGATCTGGATAGTCGCTTCAGTGACCTAGAGGTTCTGCAGAATTTAGATGGCGTCGCTGGAAGCTGCAGGTGTGCATTGAAAGCGGCAGGAGTAAGCTAGACAGACGCTGAAGTCGTTTAAAGCTGCAGGAGTAATATGTAGAGCTGCTGACGTTTGCTGGAGTGGCTGCAAGAGTCAGTGGAAGCTACACGAGTGAGCTGGAGTGCTGGAATTGCCCGAAAGCTTCAGGAGTAAAGTGAATGTGCAGCTGGAAGCTTCAGGAATGAACTGAAGTCACTAGAAGCATTAGTAACCGGTGTGGAAGGCTGTAAAGTGGAGTTCCAAAAAGTAGGTAACAGTAAAGAGTGCAGTGTGCCCGCGTTCTGTCGTCTATGGTTCCCTCGGCGATAACTTCAATTTGACTCTTGCCAAGTCGAAATGAGAATGCTCCTAGCTCCTAAGCTTAGCTGAAGATTTGCTGTAAAAAAGGGAGTATTGTGCATAAAAAGCAAGACAAGTCTATTTTAATTTATGCGCGCCTAAAAATAAGCATAAACAAGTATTTGTAAAAAAAGACAATAAAAATGTTTTCAAAAAGTGATTTTTTCATTTATTTTATTTTATTTTAGTAAAAGTTTAAACATTTGTTACGCGTTATTATGTTAAAAGTCGTAATACAAACAAAATTGATGCAATTTTACGTCTTTACATTTTTTCTTACTATATATCTGGGTTGTGCAAAGTTATTTAAAGTCAGATTCTTACAAGTTTAGAGGCAAACGTTTAAATTCTATTTTTGTCGCCGGTTTTTAAATATGTTGGTGATATTTTCTTCTTATATGTTGTAATTTACAAGAATTGATTCCATTTTTATTTCATGTCTTATGAAGTGATATTTAATATCTATATGCTAAGATCTTTGGTAAAATACTATGTTCTGAGCTAAAACAATGCTGGCTTGATTATCATAATTAATTACTACGAGAGTTTCGGTCAATTCTGGTTCTAAAACAGTCTTTATAATAGCTTCTTGTGCAGAATGTGTAAGTGCTGAGAATTCCGCCTCATACGTAGGGAAAGATACAATCCGCTACTTTTTAGATTTCCATGAAAAAGTAGGCCCATTTATTGATGGTCTAATGCAATATCCTGTTATACTTTTTCGATCTTTATCGTTTCCCTAATCTAAATCTGAAAGCCCCTCTAATTTGTCGATTTTCTAAATACTAAATGCTGTTCCTTAGTTCCTTTTGAATAACGAAGAACTTGTTTAGCTCTGTTTAAATCCTTTATGGTCGGTCTTGATAATCTTTGTAATAGTTTTGTTACTGTGTAACGTATGTCAGGTATCGTAGCAGTCATTAAGTATATAAGGCTTCCTATTATATTTCGCTATGGATTAGCGTCAATTATTGCGGATGTTGTGTTTGTATTTTTATTAATATCATTTTCGACTGATGTAGAGCGTTTCTTGCATTCTTGTATTCCATACTTTAATAGAATCTAATCAACATACCTCGATTGATTTATTTTAATAATTCCTTTTTCATGAGTAAATTGTATACCTAGAAGCCATTATATCTTGCCAATATCAGTCATTTTGATTTTTTTAATCTGTTCTTAATATCGGTTAACATTAAATCACAATTTGATGCGATTAAAATATCATCGAACCATAAAATTAAAATCAGTAGTTTATTGTCTTGTTTTGGGTATACAAATAGGGGTCAACCAAACATTTTTGAATTATTATTCAATCATATAATCATGAAATACTGTATTCCAGCATCGACCGTACACCGATTTGTAAAGCCTCTACACGCAATTTTTATTTTTCATTGTGAATACTCTGGAAGTGTAATATAAATTTCACAGTCTATCGGGGCATTTAAATAAACATTTTTTACGTCCATTTGATCGATATTAAGGTTATATTGCGATGCGATTTGCAATAAAATTCTGACTGTGGTTAGGTTTGTAGTCGGTGAAAACGCAGAAAAAATAGTCTATACCGTGAATCTGAGAATATGCTTTACCAGCAAATCTAGCTTTGAACTGTTCAACACCTTATGCTGTAGTCTTTTTTGTAAAGACCCATCGAGATGACATGTTTATCCTTTTGGAGAGGCACTATCGAATAGGTATTATTTTCTGTTAAATCAGCTATTTCGCTTTCCATTGCTTACAATGTTCTGAATTTACCGCTTCGTTAAAGCTTTTTGACGTATTATCCATGAAATAGCAATAGTCGACTTGATAGTTTCCTAAATTGCCGACCACAAAAAAATCGGATCGTGCTTTACTTTTTTTTTTTAGTTAACGTTCTGATGACTTTTTGACTTTAACACCAGCATCATCGCTGTCATCATTATTAATACTCTTGTCCTCGTCAACGGTGACTTCATTTTCCTCATTTGTTTTATGAATTTGAGGAAATACAGGGTGTCCAAAAAGTCGCTGAAGTGTTGAGAATCTTTGCCATTTTTTCATTAATGATTATTTTTTCTCTATTTAAGATATTTTACAGATAATATTTTGAAAATAAATTTTCATTAAACAACGTCCGCAAGTTGTGAAATTGTTTTGGCGACAGAATTATCTCTCGATATGACAATAGCAAATCGCCAGCACGTTCCTCAGACTTGACTATTCTCGACTTTTTCTTCTGTGGATATCTTAAAGAAAGAGTATATGTTAACAAACCCTAAACCCAGCAAGAATCGAAGGAAAACTTCAGGAACGAAATAAGGTAGTTTAATCGCAAGAAAGAGATTCTCCAATCTGTCATGAACAATGTTTTGGAAAGAGCACAAATATGCGAAGCTGAAAATGGGCAATATTTAAATGAAATTGTTGTTTCTAAATAAATATTGTGTAAATTTGCATTATTTTTAATTTCCCAAAGTCTTAGTAAGATTGTGTTAAAATTACAGAAAGATATTATGCAAAAATAAAGAATCTATTAAAGTTCAAAATCCTTCAGTAACTTTTTGGACATCCTGTATTAAGTCATCTTTTTTATATAATGGATTTTTGTCTTTGCAATTAAACGTGTCTGTGAATTTTAGACATCAGATTTTTTTTTTTTTTTTTTTTGTCTGGAGAAAATACTGAACTGTTTTTATGTTTTATCGTACCCAATCATTGTACCTCGACCGGCTTTGCTTTTCTTATCTATGAATGTGTCGCAAGTTGAACAAAATAAATGATTTCTGCTTAATTTTGCCCTTCTACCGCAGAACGCTTCATATGGAGTTCTAGATAGTCTTTTGTTAAAGGGCCGATTTAGAATATATGCAGCAGTTAATGATGCATAAGTCCAGAAATTTGGGGGGAGTTTTGATTCAATGAGTAGACATCTTGCCATTTCAAAAAGTGTATGCCATGATCTTTCCGCAGTTCCGTTTTGGTAAGGTAAATTAGGGACCGGTGTTTTTTTTTCAGGTGTAATACGATGGTTAATTAATAAAAGGTCAAGTACTTTATTAGTCAGATCGGATACACTTTACTGGACGGTAGGAAGGGGCATGTCAGTTAAATATTTTTGGTTGCTAGCGAAGTAGCAGATTTGTTCTTTTACAAAATAGACCATTACTAAACAGGAATAATCGTCTGCAAAATTTAATATATGAAGTTTTCTCTGCCCATCGATTCCACAGGACCGTTCAAGTCACAATTTAATAGTGATAGGATTTTTGTGGCCTTTTTTGCTTTGCATCTTTTTTTTTTTGGTACTTTGCCATTTTTCCTTGTGTGGAAACGTCGCAGTTTGTCAAGTTATTAGAAGTTTTTATTTTCATACCGTCAACAACATTCGGCAACATTTTGATATCCAGAATATTGCAGTGCTCATGAATTTTACTCCATGTTTGTAAATATTGGCAGGCGGTTTTGATAGGACTACATTGTTTAAATAATATAGGCTTCCATTTTCTTTAATATCGAATACAGTTCCATTCAAATAAACCAGCTTTGATTTATTGTGGCTACAGTTTGTATTTGCACCTTGTTTGGTGGCGGCTTGTACAGAAAATATATTTTGTTAAAATTTCGGAATTATAAAAACGTTTTCCAGAATATAGAAACATAGTTCATTTATTATTCCTTGGCGAGATTTTGTCTTCAAACTGTCGCTACTAACTTCGCCAGACGTTTTTAATGAATTTGCTGTTGTTTCGTCCTTATAATATAATCTACAGTCATCTCGGCTTCCGTACGTTTTAGAGATGTCAGTTCAGGCATGAACATGAAAATTAAGAGATAATTTTGGGTTTTCCTTTCGATAAATAATGCACTCTTAATATGTTCAATGCTTTGCAGGCATCGTCCAAAGCTTCTTACATTACCAGGGATAGCCTTCTGTCATCTAAACACTGTATTAATTCCACAAAGACAATTGCATTCTTTTCTATAAACTCGGGGTCGTTTCTGTTTTCAGGTTATACTTGAATTACCTCGTGTAACTTTTGGATACCTAAATATCTTTAAAAAAATTTGTCCACGATTCGAATTTTGATTCTGATCTATCGAAGTAAAGTCAACCGCCGGATCCATAACCTCTTAAATTGGAAACCATGTTAATTTCAGAACAGTTTCCGACGGGTAGCTATTCTATACAAGTCCTGGAGATGATGAAGTTTCAGTGAGCAGCTATTTTGTACATGTTCTGGACTTTATGATTTGCAGCCAAAGAGCAAAACGTCCTTCTTATGTTGGCACGAAGAAATAAATCTTAAAAGATTTAATTTTTATGGAGCAATTCTGGTTTTTGATTGGTTGATAGCAGAATGGAGTTCAATTCGATTTGTCATTTCCGGTAGCAGTTATAAATAGAATCTCCCAACATTGGGTATCAAAAATATTGTAACGCAAAGCATCTGAAGCTGTCATCTGTCCTAGAGCCTGTTATTTCCACTGTTAAGCACACTTGATCTCATGGACTTAATCATCGCTAATTCAGGACTTACTCCTGGAAATGGATACTGAATTTCCAGATCCACGCAAATACAGCTGGGAAAAAGGTCTGGCCCCGTGTTTTTTGGGTGTTTTTTTTTTTTTTTTTTTTGCTTCGAGCTATGATTTTCTTTCCTGTAATTATTGGATTAAGCAGCTTCCAAAACTTTAAAAATGTTAATACGTGAGGATTTGTATTATTTGTGAATTGAGTTTTATTTGCACAACGTTTTGGCTGATGTTTATGTGTGCAAGTCGCCATGTTTGATATTTGGGAAGAATTAACTCTATATTTCCAAGGTTTCGTATTTTCTTTCTAATTTAAAACGAAATTAACAAGAAAATAATAAAAATTATCAAAGAAGGAATACTTATAATAAAAATAGTGCTAAAGTTTAATTAGATCTATTAACCAAAATTTCTTATAAACAAATTTTACACAAATAAGAGATTACCGGTAAACCGTAAATATTAAACGACGTATTGTTCTCTTGAATAGTTTGTTTTTTCTAATTCCCAAAATTATTAGATGATATTTTTAAGTTTCATATAGATATGTTCAATATGTTTATTATATATAAGATAAAAATTAAAAAGGAAAATAACCACACTAAATAAAAACAACAGATAAAAGGAGATAACTCAGATCGACATATCTCAGGGTTATCTCCCCTGAATGTTAAAAGTAACGGGCAATTAATTTTTTTTTAAAAGTTAACCACGCTAAATAAAAACAACAAAGGATATAACTCAGATCGACATATCTGAATGTTCAAATTAATGGGCAATTCTCTAAAAAAAAGATAAGAAAAATTATTATTATTATTATTATTATTATTATTATTATTATTATTATTATTATTATTATTATTATTATGGTATTAATAATTTGGAAAAATCGAAAGTGAAAATTATGTCATATATTCGACCTTCATAGATCATGGGTAAAAGATAAAGATATAAAACCTCGTTGGGTACAATGTTGGCTAAATACTATGTTCATACGATGAACATACAGAAGTTATCACCAAAAAAATGACTTTCAACCTTCCCGTGACCTTGAAATGGACATAAAACCTAGATAGTCATAAAACAGTTTTAAGTTAGACAATGACACATACTGTGATCAAAGTTTGCTGAAAATTCGTCACGCGATATGAACGCTGGGTACACAAACACGATGACAAACACAACCTAAAACATAATCTCCTGGTTGAAGGTGATTACGAAATCTTGGCACCGTTAGATTGCTTTGAAAGTCACAGTCACGTGTAACTATGACGGGAGATTAGAAACACCAGCTTTCGACAAGACACTAATGAGCTTAGAAATAACAGAAATATATTGTCTACTTCAAAAGACTTAAAACGAGACTCAGACGAACCGGTACGGCGGTACGTCGAAACATGTCTGTGCGAATTACACTCATTTCAGTTTGTTTCCAATTTTCGCGATAATTTGACACAACGCTAGAATTAGTGAATCAACACCTCAGCTCATTAAATAAACCGCTCAAACACACACATATACACACTTGCATAGACACAATCACATTCCTGTAGAATTTCATACGTACATAAAAAAGAATACACACCCGATGACACACACACGCACACACTTATATATATATGCATATATATATATAGATAGATAGATTCATATATAGATAGATAGATAGATAGATAGATAGATAGATAGATAGATAGCTCAACGTATGTGTGTGTATCTGTCTGTACACGAATAGGCTCCTATCGTGTCTTACTATTATACCAAACTAACCACATACCATGATAGAAGAGGTATCAAAGATCTGAAATGGGTACGATAAAGTGGGGACCCCCAGGTAGAGCTACTAAATTTGTAAGGATTACCCACCATAGTGAAGAGGAAGTTTTGACGGGTTACACTGATCACTTCCACCAACAGGGTGGGGTCCCAAGGAGAGGGAGGTCACTTATAACTGGAAACTCTGTGCTTCTCAAACCGTTTGATGGACACTCACAGAGATACAAAATATGGCAGGATAACTCACTATGAGGTGAGTAAAGTTTTCACGGGTTATACCGCTCAGTCTTACCAAAGGGGGATAGGCCTCAGTGATGTCACTTATGACTGGGAACCCTATATACACTCATACCTCTTGACATAGAACTACCTAACTTGCCATGATAACCTACTATTGGAAGGGGAAATTAAAGTGTTACATCGTTCACTCCAACTAACTGAAATGAATTCCAATTAAGGAATAATATATATATATATATATATATATATATATATATATATATATATATATATATATATATATATATATATATATATATATATATATATATATATACCAATCGGTACGGACCCGACTTTAGAAGATCAGATAAATAAACGTGGATTTTTAAGATCAAAGAATCCAACCTTGATCGCCCTTCGGGGCCCGTGGCGCAGTTGATAGAGACGTTGAATCTCTACAGTTCCAGATGAACATTGTCTGAAGATAGCGGTTTCAATCCCACCCAAAGCGTGCCAGAGGTTAATTGGCCAAAATGTGGTGAGACTACAACAACTACGGATGGCAGTGATGGCTGAGAATGCAGTTAGGAGATTCGAAGTTCCTATCCGTCGCGGTTACCACCTGACGAAGGCCAGAGGAATAGTTGGCCGAAACGTTGTGAATAAACAAAACCAATAAAAGATCAAAAACAACAACTAATAAAGATGAGAATAATAGTCTGAAATAAAAAATAAATTAAGGTTAACCTGTGTCTACAGTTAAATTATGTTCTTTTAATAAAAGTTTACTTATTAATGGCGCTATGTTATAGAAACCTGCACGTTGTTTAATTGTGCTTGAATTTGCGATAAGCGCAGATTCAAGAAGTCTCCGGCGCGGTTTATTTGAAATAAATTTAACTACTTTGCTTTATTAAAGTCAAAGGTGTGATTATGCGGCAATGAATGGGAGAATAATGCACTTAGAGAATTGCTATCTTTTTTTATATCTCTTTTATGTTCACTGAGCCTTTTTTCCAATTTACGCTGGGTTTCACCAACGTATTTATGATAGCAATTTTGGCAAGGAATAGTTTATATACCTCCATTGGAAAATGGTTTGTTTTGGAGATGTTTCGTATTTTTTTAATAGTTGTCTTATGGTTAGTGATGTGGTTTGTACGATGGGAATTTTTAGTTTGTTTAGTGTGTTACAAATTATTGTATTATTGGTGTGTGTAGGTAACAGAAGATGTTTGTGTATGAGAGAAAGGTCTGGTGTATATGATTTTTTATTATTTATCCTGGAGAGTATTTGTGTGGCTTTTCTCTAGCATTCAATATGAAATATGTCGGATATTGCAAGATTTTCAAAATGTTTGTGAGGTATTTGAATTCTTCGTCCAGATATTCAGAACTGCAAATTCTGAAAGCGCGTAAGAAGAAATCAATTATCATCCCTGTTTTTAATTTATTATTATGGTGTGAATAGAAATGTATGTAATCATTTTTGTGTGTAGTTTTGCGGTGAACTTTGAAGGATGGTTTATTATTGGATTTTATAATAGTTATGTCTAGAAAAGGTAATGAGTTAGAGTTTTCTGTTTCATAGGTAAACTTTATGAAAGGTTCCACTGAGTCTAATTCGTCTCTAATGATATTTCAGGAAGAAAAATTAAAATGTCGTCAATGTATCTAAAATACTCTGTGTTTGGAGGTAATCTGAATTTGAAAGGACGAGATTCTAGGAATTCTAAGAAAAGGCAAGCTAATACTCCACTAAGAGGGTTACCCATAGGAAGATCAAAATTTTGTTTATAGAAATTGTTATTGAAGTGAAAATAAGTCATGTTAGTTATAAGTTTAATGATTTTTATAAGAGTGTCGGGAGGAAAAGGTAAGCTAATGTTAGATTTTTTTAAGTGTTTAAGGAGTAAATTCAAGCATTTTTTAATTGGGATATTAGTATATAATGATGTTATATCTAAGCTGTGTATAGTTTTGTTTTTTGCAGTAATGTTTTTTTTATTTTGTTGAGTAAATCTCCGGAGTTCTTTATGTGGGAGGTGCTGATAGTGCCCAGTAGTGGAGTCAGTGCAATTTTGTTTGTTGCACTACTGATGCCGAATATTATAGGACGCATAGGGATATCTGGTTTGTGAGTTTGGGGGAGGCAATATATTGACGGAATATTGAGGCGGTATTCAATGTATTAAATCCCAGTTTTATCGTTTTTTATAAATTTTTTATAAGATTGGTTGAAATTCTCAATACTTTGATTTACTGTCCTTAAATCAGTTTTGGTGCAAGTATCGTTGTCTGCCAACAATGTGGAAACTTTTTCCAGGTATTCATCTTTTTCCATTAATACTATACCACCACCTTTATCAGCTGGTGATATAATCAAGTTCTTGTTATTCACTAGGTGTTTCAAAGCATGTATGTATCTCTTAGGAAGTACAGTTTCATATGTATGAGTAACTGCAACAGAAATAACACCTTGTATGAAACCTTTTTGAAAATCCGTATCTTTATGTTTGTAATTCTTCAAAATTGTGTCGGGGGTAATATTTGAATGTATGCCAGTTGCGAATTTTAGTCCGAAACTAAGGGCTTCAATTTCGGTGTTTGAGAGTACTTAGGCGTCCTATGGTTCTCCATTTGCTGTCGGAGATTAATTTTGTAAGTTTATTATCTAGTTTGTGACAATGGTGGGTGTTGAATCTTTCAACTGATTTGTTTATATTTAAGAAAAATGTGTGTATCATAGTGTAGTTCTGTAGCATGTCGTTAGCTAATGTTCAGCCTTCATGGAATAAATAAGAGCTTTGTTGTTTTAAAAGATCCGCTAAAGCAACTAAATATTTTTCAATGTAATCCGGGAAAATATGGTGCAAATATTTCAAATATTTAAATGTACTTTTGGGTATATATATATTTATATATATATGTATATGCATGTGTGTGCATGCGTGTGTGTGTGTATGTGGTAGAAGACTATTATATTATATATATATATATATAGTAAGTTATAAAAATATATAGCTCTACCTATGTATTGAGCACTGTTCAAGTAAATACTAAAAATTTATGAATAAAATTATATTTTCGTATATTAGTTTATGTGATTGAATAAAGTAGTCCTATATATATATCATTTCTCTCCGATAGGCTCATAAGAGTAGTGGTAGATGGACAAAAATCGGAGGCCTGCAATATAAATGCTGGAGTCCCTCAGGGGTCAATCCTGGGCCCAACTCTCTTCCTGATCTACATCAATGACCTCCCTAAACACATACTTAAATCATTCGTTGACATCTATGCTGATGACACGACCATCTACGGCAACACATCAAAGGCTGTAAATGACGAAGTTCTCTCGGATTCTCTCTCCTCTGATCTCGAGCGGGTGGTTCAGTGGGGGAAGATGTGGCTAGTTACCTTTAATGCATCCAAAACCAAACTCCTATCCTTACATCATCAACGCTCTGATCCCCAGCTGGCATCAATTGTGATGGATGGCTCTCGTCTGGGTGAGGCCCCGTGTTTTGACAAGCTTCTGGGTTTGACCTTTACTCCTGATCTGAAATGGAACACATACATCAAGTCTATTGCCAAGGTCGCAGGAAAGATGGTGGGATCCTTCTACCGCTCCAGAGGATATCTCACTACTGATGCAATTCTCTATCTATATAAAAGCCAAGTACGGCCAAGGATGGAATACTGTTGCCATATCTGGGCAGGAGCTGCCAAAAACAGCCTATCATGCCTTGACAGAGTACAAAATAGACTTCGTGGTTTAGTGAGGGATGCCCTTTTCTCTACCCTGCAACCCCTCTCCAACAGAAGAGACGTTGCGAGCCTATCCTTGTTTTATCGTTATTTTCATGGCAGGTGCTCGTTTGAACTCCAATCCCTGGTCTCCCCTCGCCAATCTTTCACGAAAAACACCCGTCTAGCTGAATCCACTGGGAAAAATTTCCCCCGCTCTATATCTGTGCCTAAATCAAAATGCGGATTCCATGAGCAAAGCTTCTTTCTTAGAACTGCACGCCTGTGGAACTCTGTTCCGTCTGCCTGCTTCCCTCCGGACTACAACTTGGATGTCTTCAAGTCTAATGTTAACAAATTCCTAATGAACCGCCCCCCTAATTAAACACTTCATAAAATCTCCTCACTAACGTGATGTACTTGCAATAACCCTTATCCCTGAGTGGCTTCCGGGCCTTGATAAGTGGTGATCACTGTGTAAAAAAAAAAAAAATATGGTTTATGTTCTGCTAGATCTATAGCTGATGTGCTAACTATAATATCACATACAATTAATGAATACTTCGTTTCTCGGGAAATTGCTCTTGACAAATCAAAGGTTTTAATAGGGCATGGCAGAAATGTCTACATTATGAGATTGAATAGTTGGAAATGTCTTCTTGATTAAATCCTTTCTCTCTGATAGGCTTATAGTAGTAGGCGTTGATGGAAAGAAATCAGAAGCTCAAAATATCAATGCTGGCATCCCTCAGGATTTCACCCTGGGCCCAACTCTCTTCCAAAATGTCATTTGTAGACATTTATGTTGATGATACTACAATATAAGGCAACACATCATAGGTCAGCAATATTCACAATCTTTCTGATTCTCTTTCTTCTGATGTTGAGCATGTGGTGCAAGTAGGGGAATGGTGGCTGGTTATTTAAATGCATTAAAAATCAAGCTTCTCTCTTTTTATCATCAACACTCTAATAATAATCTAGCCCCAATTGAAATGAATGACTATCCTCTTGAGGAATCACCATGTTTAGAGAAACTTTTAAGGCTGACCTTCACTTCTTATCTGAAATGGAAAACATACATAAAATCAGTTGCGAAGAAAAAAAGGGTTATATTATGCAATCCCTGATCCTTTTTCTTGTATTATGCAATCCTTAATCCTTTTTATATAATGCAATCCTTAATCCTTTTTATATAATGCAATTCTTAATCCTTTTATATTATGCAATCATTAATCCTTTTATATTATGCAATCCTTAATCCGTTTGTATTATACAATCCTTAAAGAGAGATGATAAAAATAAATAGAAATTGTTAGAAATCATATGATTCATAAAATTCATACTTATTCAAGATATAATTGAGATGTTTCAGTAGAAAAGGCTGAAGTATGTTCAGTCCCACAACGATGCGTTAATATTTAAAGTGTTTAAACTTTTATCATTATAGCCATGTTTATGGATGTTAGGTTCAAAACTAAAGCTAAAATAATGTTAAAACTTTAGTGAATATTGTTCTTAAAGTGTCTTTTTTCAGTTTTCACCCCACACAAGGCAGTGTCATTTTGAAGAAGGGGGTTATTATCGGGGACATACGTTGCAGGGATATTATGAAAGGAGATCAACAGCAAGATGTCTGTTCATATTACACTTGAACTTCTGCATGTCAGTAGAGGTGGGAAGGCAAAATCCCAAAAGGGAGTTCAAAAGTCTAGTAGTTCTGCGAAAGAAACTATTAGTGTATAAGATTGTCTTACACCTAGAGATCTCTACTGTGTAAGGGTGGAATCTAGCTGCTTATTGGGTTTGGTGTGGGTATTTACATTGAGGGGGTACAAGTGCTTGTAGTTTGTCAGAGAATTCACCATTAAAATATTTGAAGAACAGATAGAGGGATACAACATTTCGTCGATGGGACAGTGGCTGAAGCTTAGATAACAGTTCAGGACCGATCAAGTTGGCGACTCTCTTTTGAACCCTGTCCAGTAGTGAGAGACTAGTAGCAGATGCACCAGCCCAAATGTGACAACAGTACTCGATACATGGGCGAATGGTGGCTTTATAGAAGTACAGGATACTTTCAGGCATAAGTAGATTTCTAGCACGGTAGAGAGAGCCCACCTTCTTCGCAGCCACCTTGGCAATGTTGTCAATGTAACTGTTCTAACTCATGTTCCCTGTGAACGTAAGGCCGAGGAGTTTAAAAGATGTACTTTCAGGTGATATGTTTTTGGCCATTGTTATTAGTGGTAGGGTATGTTTCTTGTAATTATTGAAGGAAATAAGTTTAGTCTTGGCAGCATTGAATGTGACCATCCATTTTTCTCTCTATTCCACTACAGATCGGAGGTCTTTCTCTGGTGTTTCTGCCATTTCCTTAGATCTGTTTTTATTTGTTCTCCCCTCGTGTCTGTTATAGTATATATACCCATCTCAGAGACACTCTTATCATGAATGGCATTTATGAATATTAGGAATAATAAAGGTCCAAGTATAGACCCCTGAGGTATTCCATCTATTATATCATCTTTCTTAGATGTATGACCGTCGAGGACAACCTGAATTCTTCTCTTATTTAAGAAGGATTTAATTATGTTATGTATTCTTCCAGTGATACAATAGACCGTCGGGAAAAGTGGTGTTATTAACAAGTTATATATATATATATATATATATATATATATATATATATATATATATATATATATATATAAGTGGAACACAGACTGTCGATAATAAGCAGACATTTTTTACAGAAAGTGTTAGAAAACTTAAAAATTGGATTAAAAAGATGAACATGATACTTTGTATATATATATATATATATATATATATATATATTTATATATATATGAATAATACATATATATATATATAATACTTATTAATAATACTTTAAGAACAATATCCCTATATATATATATATATATATATATATATATATATATATATATATATATATATATATATATATAGGGATATTGTTCTTAAAGTATTATTAATAAGTATTATATATATTTTTTTATATATAACTATATATATATATATATATATCATAATCATCATCAAAAGGTAAAAACGAATTTTATATTCTCTAAACCTAAAGCGAATATAAATATTAATATTTATATAGTAATCCCAATTGAATAAAAACACTCACTACAACCAAAACCAAGCTTGTCATAGAACACTAAAGAATTTATTGTTCAGCAGAGTACTCAAATTAGAATTATTATAATTTCCTTATTCCACAGAATTTCAAAGAAATGCGTTCTTCTCATCCAAGGAAAGATATTAGCAAATCAATACTATAGTGAAGCTATGAATTTGCTGATACTGTCATAAAGTGAATTTGCATTATATAAAAATTAATCATATAGGTAAAAAAAGTTTTGCAAAGGGTTCATAAAATTGGGAAAATAAATGAAAAATTGAAAAAGTAAATTAAAAATTAAAGATTAAAAATCCAGATGAAAAGATATGGAATGGTTACATATTTTCCAAGGCGAAATGATACACTTGTTACATCTATTCATAGTGATGACGACTAAATCACGGTCAGCATATGACTATATTTTATCTATCCTCCACTTTATAATAAAGATCAATATTTGTGTTAATTTTACTTAATTATTTTTTATTGTATGTAACGTTTATTAAAAATAAATTCAATAACAAAAACTAGGTATTTTGTAGATATTTATTGCATTTAAAATAAATGTAACTACTTTTAAATGAGAATTTGGTAATTTAAAAATAAAAATATACTGAACACCAAAGATTTAACAAAGAAATACATATTTACTAACCAAGGAGAGAACTTCGATGCCTACTAAGCACTATCTTCGAGTGTCTTAACCAGTGAGGCTCGTGCCTAAGATTAGTGGGGGGTGCTGTTTTAAAAAAAATACCTATTGTTTTAATATTGTGTAAAAATAAAACAAACATGAAAATATACATAATTTATACGTATGCACACGTATAAAAATACAATAACTTAAAGGAATCCTAAATAGATGTAAATATTTTAAAGATTTTACTTATTACATTCACTTGAAAGTAAAATCCATTTTTCTTGTTTTAATTTGTGAGAAAAGATTGATAATTTTCTCCTTAACTTCTGAATGACTGCTGAAGAACGTTTTTATCAATTGAAAGCACTGCAAGTGCATTTAGTCTTTCGCAACCCATGGTGTTCCTTAGAAAAGTTTTTATTCTTTTCAGAGTTGAAAAACAACGTTCTGCCTCTGATGTAGTCATGGGAATTATCAAGATAATTTTTATGAGTTTTGTGATTTCACTAAGAACATCGTTTAAATTGTTTTCCAACATAAATTTCAGGAGATCAATTACTTTTCAATACTTATGGAGATCTGACCTACTATAAAATATTTCTAGCTCAGTTTCAAACTGTTCTTTGTCAATCATGGGATTTGCTTCAGTTGTCAAGGATATCTCTTTTGTAGGTAGTTTTTTTTCTTAAAACTAGCAAAGCTTATCTTGTAAAACAATTTAGCAAGTATTAAATGTTTAGTTGAAGAATATCTGTCATATATATGACATATAGTCATATATATATATGACTATATATCTGTTATGTCAACAGATATATAGTCATACAGTTCTTTAGCTTCACCCTTGAGTTTTTGTGAAGGATTTTCACAGTATTTAGTGTTTCTTATCTCTAAAATAGCAGTTTTTAAATTTATTATGTATTCATTGACTCTATATATGTTAATTTCCCGAGAAATTATTTCAACATGAGACATAATTTTATGAAATAGCTCAAACCAAAATATAAAATTTTCATTGTTCAAATATTTCAGAATTCCTGTCGCTTCTGCAACGGTCTCATCTACATATGCAGAATGTAATAATCCTCTAAATACACTTGGATTTACTGAATCATCTTTTTCATCATGTCCTCGTAAGGGAGTTTCAAAGTTCCCACAAAAGAAAATACAATCTATTCTTTTAGATAAAATTTCACGGTTCTTCTTAACATTCATGTTATGATGATTGATTGAAAGTCTGTAGGCCTCACTAAGTCTTTCTTTAATATTTATGGTCTCCAAAATTGATAGGGAAACTACATTGTCAACGTGCTTCTTTGACTTCTCATGCTTTTCAGTTCTATCTTTCATTTTGCTGATAGTTCTGAAACTATCTTTTGTCCACGTTACATCACCCCCTAACAATAAACAAGGAAAGCAAAACAATGCCTTTTTTAGTTCACAGCCGCAAAGCCAACTTTTCCGTTGGTACCATTAAAGCTACGAATAAGCACTTTGTTGTTGCTAATGCCTGGCTGAGATATTTGATTATCAGGCGTTGAACGGCTTCTTTTCTTAATTTCTACTTTATCATGGAGAGACAGCTGTGAAAATTCAATCTGTTGAAGTTCATTTACCGTCGCAGAAGTTATTTCTCGGGATGCAAGGAGGCCATGGTTAAATTCTTTTTATATCAATTGTATTTGGAAAGGTAAGTACTAGGTAGTCTATTAGTAGAATATCAATTAAGGTAGAAGGAATACAATGTTTACATGCTCCTCTTTTTGCGATTCAACTGAACTGTATGTTCTAATTGAGTTGAATCATACTTTTACAACTTTCAGATCACAGAGTTTTATTAACGAAAAAAGTTTTATTATTTTTAACTTTGCCATTATAAGCCATCGAAAAAGGGGTAATACGCAAAAAGATTTTAATTATAAAACACTATTTTAAATTGTGTACACTTTACAGAGTAATAAAAAAATATACAAATATATTTCTTTTAAACTTTACAGATTAAATAAAGTTTTACGGGCTTTTTGCGCAGGCAAACAAACGAGAAACATTTTAAATGCATTTTATTTACAATTTTCTAATAATTTATTCTTTTATAAAAACAAAATCTTTGAAATTTACTTGCCTGCAAACGATGGTAAAGTTTGGTTTTATTGGATAACAGTTTAATTTAAAATTTAAAAATGTGTGTTTATAACAAAACTTTGTAAGTAAAATATAGAATAAAAATGTTTGTACTATTTTTTTTGTTTGCTCATGGTACAAACATATTTATTTTATATGTTTGTACTATGAGCAAACAAAAAAATTAAAGATACATAATTTTATTTACAAATCTTTTTACAACTTTTTATATAAAAACAAAAACAAACTCTGCTATTTACTGGGCTTATTATAAAAACGGTTTTACATACTCGTTTTGTTATTGCACATTTTAATTTAAAAAACTTTGTTCAAAGTATAAAACTTTTTTACATTGTCTTCGTGGGAGGTAAATAAATGCTAAAGCTTATATATATGTGTGCGTGTATGTGTGTATATATATGTGTGTGTATATAAATGTGTGTATATATATGTGTGTATATATATATGTGTGTGTGCATAGATATATATTGTGTGTATATATATGTGTGTGTATGTGTATATATATATATATGTGTATGTATATATGTGTATGTATATATATATATATGTGCGTGTGTATATATATGTGTATATATATATGTGTGTATATATATCTGTGTGTATATACATGTGTGCATATATATGTGCGTATATATGTGTGTGTGTGTGCATATATATGTGTGTGTACATGTGTGTATATATATTTATATAAACATATATATATTAGTTAAAATGTATTTTTTAAATAAAATTTTCTTTGCTTTTCTATAGAAAAAAATGTAAATATTTTTTAGTCTGTAAAGTTTAACTACTACCAAATAAACAGATTTCAAACTACTTAAAAACACAAACAAAATAAGCCATATAGGTAAAAAAAAAAAATAACATTAGTCGTGTTGGTAACGTCAAGGCTAAAAGCCCAAACACTTTTAATTAAAAAAAAAAGTTTGCCATACTGTATATTTTTGTCTCCTTAAATCGCATTTAAAAGTGTGGTCATTTTTTTAAGGTGGAGATTTTATTTACAAGAACACGTTACACTTTTTAATAATAATAAAATAAAACATTTGTAAACAAGCCTCTTTAAAAATAAAAATAAGCGAAAACGTGCAAACACCGCATTTCACGAGCGTTTGAAACTGCGAAAACTACAGTTACAAATTGGCTCATATCGGCCGTCTAGATCGGACATGTACACAAGCGAACTTCACTAAGAATGTGTAACTGTGAATTTCGCAGCTCCAAGCAAAGTTTTACTTTTATGCTTATGTGAGTATGGGGACAGTTATCGACTTTAAGCTTCAGGATTATGCACACACAAACACAAACACACACACACACACACACACACACACACACATATATATATATATATATATATATATATATATATATATTCTTTTTAACGTGTATCGATAATATTGAGTAGAAATGACTTAGGAGTGCTGCAGTTCCACAGCTCCAAGCACGAGCCGCCACTAGTCTAAACTCTCTCTGTACAAGGGTTTGTCAAGACAACCTTGCATGAGGATACTTTTCCTGAAAGTAAACCCCGACTTAATATTCAAAATCCCATAGTATTCGGGACCCAAGTAAGATCTACTCTGTATGATGAAGCTATAATGGCTTTTACGAGGAATCATGTGCCTTTATCTCTAAGTTGTGTTGCTTCAATTAACAGCACAACTGCATCCTCGTGGGAACTTTCTTTTCTCCTGAAACATCCCAATTATATCTTGAATAACTCTGATTTTAATGATCATTAATCATATGACTTCTAACAATTTCTAATTATTTTCACCAGCATTTGCTCTCTTTAAGAGCTGCATCAGCAGTGAGATACCTACTAGACGTATTCTTGTCCTGGAATTCATTAAAACCAAGAGATCAAAAGAAAAATATGCTTTAATATATTTAAATGGTCAATTATTTCGTTGTTCTCTGTATTTTAGGTTCATGCATTTGATCTATATATTCTGACAAAAATGACATCACGCTTCGATTTCCATTATCTATCACCATCATAAGAACAACGCAGTTGTTATAATGTACTAGACCACCCGTGACCCGTTGGGTCAGTACGTTATATTAGCTATGGAATTCATGTATTAGCGTGACACTTGTGGCATAAAGAAAATAGTTTTTTTTTTACATAACAGAAGCATTTCTATGAAAGTATATTAAAATGAAAAAAGAATATAGATATATTTCTATGAGTCGTTCTGTTTATTATAATTTTTTTTTTTTAAATTACAGTTACTGAATTATAAGTGGTTGGTCATACTTATAGGTAAATATGCACTGAACAGGTATCATAATCCTTATTATAGTTAAATTCAAATTTTGATATATCATCTTTTAAATGAAATTGTTAGTTGAAAGTACAGAATAATAAAAAAAACACTCTCCACATGTTAATAATGGCTTTTTAAATAGAAAATGAAAATAAAATGTAACTTTTTTCATTTAATTTAAGCAAACATTCAGTACCCATTGTGTAAAATATTTAATTTGTATGTTAATAATAAGGTCAATAAAATTAAGACAATTCTTTTCTATTTACATTTTTTGTACAATTAATTTTTTTTAAAGAAAACTTTTGTTATCCTTTTGCTTAATTGAGACTTCTTATCAGGTTCTAACTCTCTTATATCCAGATTAATTATATTAATCAATTTATTTTATTGAATATGTATCGCTGAAAAGCACGGGTGCTTAAGCACTTATTTACAGAAAATAAATATTGTATTCATATGCTAATAATAAGGTCACTAAAACTAAGACAATACTTTTCTATTTACAACATTTTTTGTACAATTTGAGTGTTTTAAAAAAACTTTTATGTTTTCCTTTCGCTTAACTCTACTGAGTGCAACATATAGTTGACCATGTTGAAAGATAGGTTTGTCTAGATAAACTAAAACTTTATGTAAGGTCTGTCCTTGAGACTTATGAATAGTCATAGCAAATGCTAATTGTATAGGAAACTGGACTCTGGCAAACGGAATATTGTCACCTTCAGATAAGACCATTTTCAATCTTGGAATTAAAACGATTTCTCCTTCAAACTGTGATGCAATAATTTTAGCAACAATCAAATTATTATACAGCTCCTCTATTATTAGTCTTGTACCATTACATAAGCGTGGTGGATCAATATTCCTCATACATATGATTGGAGCTCCTTTCTTGAGTTCAAGTTTATGTGGAGGTAATCCTGATAACTCTATCGAATCAAGAAATTCTGTTGGGTAATGTGTAGCTTCTGTTCCTTCAAGAACAGAATTAAATGACAAATATTCTTTGACTTGTCCAGGAAATTTTTCAATACAATTATGATTTATTGCTCTAACTGTATCATTAAATGGTACTAATATGCAATTTTCCGCAAACATTTCTAGATTGTCAAACGAAGGATAAATGTATTCAATGCATTGGTCAACATTATCTGCACGGATTATCAAATCTTCAGGCAGTTCAATCTCACCATTTTCATTTTTTTCAAGTTTGTCTTCACCAATCTTTATAATAAATTTAGAGTATTCATCATCATCATCTTGAACTCTCATGTTTTGTTTTAAATAAAATTTCTTAAATTTACGCCACAAAAACGACTCTTTGATGCAAGCATTGTAAATGTCAGCATCATTTCCTCTTTTTATGACTGGTAGTAGTTGCCTGAAGTCACCACTGCACACCGTCAATATCCCTCCGAATGTTTCATTGTTTCCACATATATCCTTGAGAGTCCTATCGAACGTCTCTAAACTCTCCCTTCTTATCATTGGACATTCGTCCCAAATAATAAGTTTTGCTGCCCTTATCAAGTTGGCTGTTTCTGATTGTTTATCAAAATTACAAACATCATTTTCTCTTACATTGAGAGGAAGCTTGAATCTGGAATGAGCAGTGCGACCACCAGGCATCAATGTTGCAGCAATACCTGATGATGCTACAGCCAGTGCAATTTGTCCTAAGCTCCTTACTTTTGAAAGAAGAAGTTTTATTAAGAAGGTCTTTCCTGTGCCTCCTGGAGCATCGATGAAAATCAATGAAGAAGAGTCTGTGTTTAAGCAACTGCATATAAAGTTGTAGATGATCGATTGTTCGTCATTTAATAAATGTTGATGTGTCTTTACATATGTCATTTGCTCTGCTATATTGTAACTTTGCTCATCCATTATGGCTCTATTTATGTGAATCACATTAGGTAAATTCTGAGGCAAAGGCAATCTAAAATCTTGCAGTGATTTGTCAGCAGCACAAAGTTTATCATTTATGTACCTCAACGTGTTGTTGATGGCATTTTTATTGACCATGTTCTGATTGTTGACTTGGATTTGCATTGCATTGTAGTAATCCATTGCCATGGAGTTGGAAAATCTTTCCCACAACTCAAGAGGATTTGAACATTCTGTGTTTAAAAGTATCACAATGAACAGATCCCTTATCGCTCTTGGCATTCTCGTTTTATCTGCATCCTCCATTGTTTGTATCCAGTGGTTGTCATGAAGCAGTAATCCTCTTTCTTTGCAAGCAGTTTTAAATAATGGACATATATGACCTGCTACAGTTCGCAGAGATTCAAAAGAATTAGGTCCTTTTACATGGTGAAGTAGTAGCCGCAAAAAGTACAATTCACCACTATTTGGTGAGACTGTGTACATACGACCAAGAATATTTGCTTCAAAAACTCCTGGGTGGTCAACTATTCTTCTACCCATTTTTCTTCTTTGCCATTTCTTATTTTGCCACACATAGTATTTTGGGACATCCGAGTAATAGAGTGTTCTAGCAAATTCATCATTCTGGCAAATATTGAAAAACTCTGTTAGAGTTGTGCAAGAAGCATTTCTATTAAGGTCTCTGTTGCTTGTCCTTTGAATATAGATCATATGTTGATCAGGGAGATGTATCTTAAGACGAACAACTGCAGGTTCTCTAACATGAATTGGAAATCCCAGTATCATCGAAACTGCTTCTGATGGTCCAATATATCTTCCTGTCAAGTATTGCTTAATTTCGTCTTTGCTTACACTGAAAACTGCCTGATCGCTTCCCTTTAATGTATATTTAATTACATATTTAATGGATTTTACAGAAGTGCATATTTCTACATTTAAGTGACAATTAAATAACTTCAAGAGAGTCATGTTGTAAGGTACAACCCATTTGGAAGTTATAGGTTCATTTCTACCTTCTTTATAGCCTTGATGACCTCCCATTTCTGGTGACCTTCGCCTATAAATAGGGTAGGAATCATATCCACATCTTGTTTCATCACTATATGGTTTTGGGTACCTCTTTGAACAGCTCCCATTTTTCCAGCACAGAGATGTACTGTTGCAGTTTGGTCCATGTATCATATGCGTCAATACCAATTCATGTTCTTCTGGATGTTCGACTTTATTTGGTATTTCAGCTTGAACAAAATCATCATAATTCTGGGGTCTGGGTTTAGATTCTTCTTCCATCCATAGCAGGCAATGTAGGTGTGGTAAACCTCTTTTCTGGTATTCAACACTTATAACATAGGCAATACAATTACCCAACAGACCTTGTGTTCCTGTTAAATATTTAATGAAAAGTTTTCTTTTTAAATCAAAAATTCTTGCAATTATGTCTGGTCGATCGTGAGGAAATTGGTTCTCAATGAGATTATCCTTAATCTCAGGCCAATTTGGATTGCATGTCACTGTGATGAAGTAAGTTGCAGTCCCATATTTTCTAACATACATCATAGCATCTTGACATCTTTCCATCATATATCGTGGACCACCAACAAATGTTGATGACAAAATAACTTTTCTGCCTATGTTACTAAGATCATCATTATCATGTAACGCATCGACAAAACCTCTGTATGTTGTAGATCTAAGAGAGGATTGATTCAATCTAATGTAGTTCAAACGATCTACTTCAATTTTTCCTGCCATATCCACAACATACTGCTGAAACAATCTCCCACCTCTTAATATTTGGTTAAATTCATCATCACGGATCATAATGCGGTAGGCATAATAACGCATAGCAGTTAATTTCCGGTTATTTGTCATTGTCATCTCGGGATGCCAGCCATCCTCACCATCAGCGAAAAACAGTACATACTGTAGTGGATCATATGATCGATGATATTCCGATATTGTTTGAAGCTGACCACCTTTTTCTCTCAATATTATGTGGCGTGATGTTGTTTGCTGTTCATTGTTATTTTGAATAATAATTCCTACTTCATTAAAAATCTGATTATTGTATCGCCTTTCATACTCATTAATCGGTTTCCTCGTAGGATCTATAACAATAACTGCATTAGGTATGTTGTATATCATGTCCTTAGTTTGTTGAAATGCAGTCACATAGATATTAGCACGTCTTAGAATATACTCAATATTTTCTATGATATTCCGACGTAACTCAATGTTCGGGTACATATTCATCCGAACATCAATACTATATTCTTTGTCAAGAAAGTATATCTGAATAAACTGAGCTTGATTGTCTGGCTCAGGTAATAATGATCCAATATAGTGATGAATCTGCCCTTGAATAACTATAGATGGATTCCATCCGTGTTGTGGCTTGATTTCTTTGCAACCAAAAGATGTCATTTGAAACAGGCTATTATATTGTCTCAGGTGTCTTCTGAAGTGGCGAGCTTCTTCACCTTGATCAGCATACAAATAATAGAGTTCATGTGGCAACTTGTGCAACTTTGGCAATCTAACCTTGCCATTCATGCAACAAAAATGTGCAGTTTCTCCAACAAAAAGTTTTGCTTTACAATGAGAACATAGCTTATTCAAATTTCCAACATTTCCCTGTAAGTTTGCTCTGCGCTGTAAATTATATTGACTATTTCGCAAAGCAAGTATGTTGTTTATTTCCACAACATTCTCGTCACCTCGGTTTCGTTCATCTCTTATTCTTTGGCTACTCAGTCTCTCTTCTCTTTGTTGTGCTGTCTCGCTAGCTCGTCTTTGCTCAGCTCTAATTCTCTGCCTGTTCAGTCTCTCTTCTCTCCTCTCTGTTGTTTCATTATTTCTTGTCTCTTGTGTTCGCATTCTTTGCATGCTCAGTCGGTATTCTCTTCGCTGCGGCGTTTCTAAATTTCGATATCTATAATCTTTTTCCCTTTGTTTTTTCAAGCGAATTTCTCTTTGTTCACTTGTTTCAGAAGCTCTTTGAAGTTTATACGTTTCTCTAGAACGAATCAGTCGAGTTCGTCTTTGTTGTTCAGTTTCAGTAAGTTGTGGCATGCCAGAGGGACCAGCTTGTTGCTGATCCACATTGGTTTCGTCGTTGATTTTGGGTTTTTTACTTTTTATTTGGTTGTGTGACATATTAGTAAAGTTCTACAAAGAATGTAAAATAATTTGTTACAGCTTTGTGTAACAACTTCTGAAAAATTTAAAATATTAAATGTGTTAAAAAATGGATGTAATATGTGTAAAACATATGATTCAAGTATTTGTTGTTAAAAAAACAACAAAAGGAAACACTATTTAATGTAATAGAAACGTGTGCATTTAGCAATGCGGCTTTCCGTTTTTGTGTAAAAACTTCTGATGAATTTAAAATATTGGATATAAAAAATATATTGGATTTAAAAAATGGATTTAATATGTATAAAACATATGATTCAAGTATTTGCTGTTTAAAAACAACAAAGGAAAACACTATTTAATGTAATAGAAATGTGTGCATTTACCGATTCAGCTTTCCGTTTGGAAATGTAAGCAGACGACTTTAAAAAACATGGGAAGAAGAAAAAGAAATTTTTTTGTAATAACGCCCTCTAGTAAAAAGGTCTGCATTAGTTAAGGGGGATAACTCTATCCAGTTTTACATCGGTTACCTTTTTCTCTCTCTCACACATACACGTAACTATTTCTCGCGTACGTAACGAAAACAGAGGGAGTAGGAGTGTTGAAATCTATGAGAGTGAAAGTGAGAGGTGTTTTCTTTGAAACTGCGACAGACTTCACGAAGTTGAATGTTTTTAGCCGTTAAAAAAAAAAAAAAAACTACGGTTGATTTTATAAAATTATTTATTTATAATGACATGAATTAAAGATTTCTCGCGTACGTAACGAAAACAGAGGGAGTAGGAGTGTTGAAAAAAAACAAAAAACTATTTGATCAAATTAAATGAAATTGTTTGTATTAAAAGCGATATAAAAATTCCGGAATTGGAATAACGGATTGAAGACGTTGCTATTTACGCATGCGCAACCGGATGTTGAAAACCGGAAATCTGATTGCAAACATACAAGATCCATAGACTTTTAGTATTATATAGATTGTTATTAGGTGCGAGGGTATAGCTTCTGTCAAAAATGTTATGGAAAATTTATGCTTCACTACTGTTTCTACTAACATTCATATAAAATCGTAGGATTACATTTGTAATTTTACTTATATATATATATATATATATATATATATATATATATATATATATATATAGTCATCCACATACAGTACAGTTCTGTTGTATCACAACTCATCAGTGCAGCTAGACATACACCTTTTCCCAGCCGTGGGTCGAACCTACAACCATCGTGTTGTCAGTCGGCTGCTCTAACCACCAGACCAAGAACCAGTGCCCGTAAATATTTCTCCTTAAATGCCTATTTTAAATTAGCATTTGCTCGTCGCACAGGGCTCAAACTGTCAGTTTGTTTACAAACAAACAGTGGGCTTAGCTTATACGTTTAAATACACGCTTGGTGAAAATATATTTATAAAGTGCTCAGCCCAAAGAGGGGGGGGCATATTAGTTATATATATATATATATATATATATATATATATATATATATATATATATATATATAAGGGAGTAGTCACCAACAATGTGTATTTTTTAACATTATTTTATTATTCCGTGTCTTGGTTTTTCATTGAGAATTATGTTTGGATCATTGTAATAATGTTTTTAAGTCATTGAAATCGTTTACGCGCGTTTCAGACGGTCTGTGATGCGTCCTCGTCAGAAATTATTTTCAAATGTGTAAAAATGGCGATTTTCGTAGTTAATTTGTAGTTTTTCGAAGGGGTGGAGGCTTGTAAGTGTTTATTATTCATTGGTATGCTGAATTTTTATTGCTTTTTTATTGGGCTTGTCCACGGAGACGTTGACCTGGCTGTAGTCGCTATCTCTTTCTGCTAATGTTTTTTTTTTCCTTTAGGGTGGGGTAGGGTGTGTGTGTGTGTGTGTGTGTGTGTGTGTGTGTGTGTGTGTGTGTGTGTGTGTGTGTGTGTGTGTGTGTGTGTGTGTGTGTGTGTTTGCTTTTATTGGTTTGGGAATGTGTATATTGTTTTATAGTATTTTGGGGTTACTTGCTTCCTTAGGAAGGCGGCTGTGGTCCGAGGTCGTTACTAATTTGTATGTGTGGGGAGGGGAGGACTGGCTCTTCTGAAATAAGGGTAGGGGTGCTTTCATTCTATTTTGATATTTATTTTTTGGATTCTTGGATTTTAGTATTGTGATTTTTCGTTTTAGTCTTATATTATGTTTGTTAAGAAAGAGGGGTGTATTTAAAATAGGGGATTTTTTAATTTCTATTTATTTGTATCCCTATGTGGGTATGGCCAGACCCAGGATCGGTTCCTAGTGTGGGGAAGATTTTGTTCCCCAGAGGGGGGGGGCATTGGATGGGGTATAGGTATGGGAGAGGGATGATAGAAGGGATGATAGTCGTTTCAGTCATGAGGAGGTTCTCCTCCACTGAACTGAAACTCATCCAATATTAATAATAAAAATATTAATAATAAAAACGAATTAAAAGTTTGTTCAATAGAAATAAATAAAAATGAACAATAAATATTTTTTTAAATCTAAAAAACAATATTTTAAAAATCAAAACTAGAAAAACAAACGATAAATTAGTTTAACTGAAATACGAACAATAAATTAGTTTACTTGAAATACGAACAATAAATTAGTTTAACTGAAAAACGAACAATAAATTGGTTTAACTGAATAACGAACAATACATTGGTTTAACTGAATAACGAACAATTAGTTTAACTGAATAACAAACAATAAGTTAAAAATTAAATTCAAACAAATGTTAGTATAAACAAAGTTACTAAGGCAGAAATATTTCAAACATTGAATATTAAACCTTTTCAAAAATCTGTTGTAGAATTTAATTAAAAGTTTGAATTTTTCTTTTTCTGATATTTTTTTTTACTAATATTGTCATTCTCTTTGCGACAAAAATTGTTTATAAGGGAATTCGATGAACTCCATATCAGCACAAGAGTCAACATGAAATAATCGATTTTGATCAGCCAAAATATTTAAAGTTATGTACATGGCTAATTTTCTCTGATGAATCGAATGTAAAAAAGAATTGCATTTTGTAAGTTTGTTTATAACTATATAATTATATAAGACAAAATTATTACTTATATCATTTGGGTATAGCAGAGAACCTCTGTTAATACCCTGAAAGTAGCTGTTTAATTCAGCTATTTCTTCAACAGCCTCTCTCCCGGATATTAAATTTTTGCACCTATTGCATTTCAGTTTTTTGAAAACTGCATGACAGCAATAACCTGCTAAATATAATATAACAGAAAGTACTTCCTTGCATTGATTAACATCATCTTCTGTTACATCTATGTTAAATTTATAAACATGTAACTCTTGCTCCCTTGTTATTTCATCCCAGTTAGGTTTTTTTTATTAGTTAATAGTTCGATTATTAATTGGTAAGCTCAATTTTAAAACTGACAAGATTCTGAGTTTTTTTCCCATTCGTACACCTGACGTATCGATATATTATACTGGTCTCCACTAAGTTGTCGATATTGGCCAAACCTTGCCTCAAGGTTATCTGTATGAAACTTTCCTGGTAATATATACACCATTTTCAGTACATTTATACAATATTTAGTCAATTCTAAAATTGCGCAAGTAGTATGGTGCAAAGCAGTATATGTTTCCTTTGTTAACTTACCAGTTCTTCCAGGAATGCTATTCCAAGTTTCTAACCAGTCACAGAACACATTTAGGAAACTATAATTATCACTATTTAATATAAGTGGATTAGCATATTTATTACGAAGTCGACAACCTTTATATGGTGTTTTCACATTCAGTATTGTCCACCAAATATAAAATATTTGAATGTATTCTGCGATTTCTGCATAATTTGGCAAGCATTCCTGTTTTCCTAAGGTTAGCAAACCTTATAGTATATTCGTTGAAAATTTGCAAAACCAAATTAACATTTTGCCTTTCAAAAGTAGTCGGAGATAGAGCTTTTGAAGTCAACTTATAGCAATATTTGACAAGTGATTGAGATTCTAGGGCATAAAGTTTATGTAAACTAGAAAATGGAGCACTTTGAATGTTATCTAATTCATGATTTCCATTATAACAAAACTTTGGGAACATCATGCATTTACGTTCATCTTTTTGGCCAAGCCAATTGTTTCTAATGCATTTAATATATGCACAGAGTCAAATAAGAAGAAAAGAGAGCTAGACGTTCTAACTGGATGGGGATATACAATTGAAAGCTTTGATGGGCTACAAAAGAAAGACATGCTTTTTTATTTGTTGCATTATTATCTGTTATAACAGATAATACCTTAAACCCTATATCTTCTAAGCCAATTATTACACGTTTAATTATGTCGAATAAGTTCTCAGCTAGAAGACATTTAGTTGGCATAACATGCACAAATTCCTTATATTGTGAGAATACACTGCTAAGCACAAAAACAAATGCACTTGTGGCAGGTTCATTGATGTTGTTAGCTAAGCCAAAAATATTACTACCTTTATAATCAAGATAAGGGTTAAGATGTATTTCATCAACAAGTAAAGATACTGTGATGTCATTCTGCATTAGTAACTTGAACTTACTTTTAATATATGAGAAAATTGTTATTGTGTTGTTCAATGACAGGATTCAAAGAAGTTGATAAGGTTAATCTTCGAATGGTTGAATAGCATGGTAAAATTACATTTTTAGTGTTTCTTAACAGTCTGTACCCTCTAGGGGAGCAGTTATATAATAAGGAAGAAAATGCCATCATTTCACTCGAATAATTAACCTTATTCATTGTCATTATGTTAATTTGTTCATATATATGAACGTAATGGTATTAAAATATTTAAATGATTCATCTTGCACTAATAGCAAAAATTAATTTTAATAAAGAACTTATATTGGAAGTTTTCATTTCCTGTTCTTCAGTGTCCATTTTTTCATGTTTACCATCAGAATCTGCAGAGTATTTTCCTCTGTTACATGTTTAGGAATTCTATACTCCCCTATAGCACTCATTTCCACATCATTACAGAATACTCTAACGGCCAAGTCCTGTTCAATCACCATAGACATTTTTATTTTGGGGCATGGGCATCTCTTTATATTGCATATAATGATGGTATTGTCTTGCCTAATAGAAGTCCAATAATTTTTATCTATAAACGTTAATTTTTTTTTCTAAATCATCAATATTATGGAAAGTTTTACGTTTCTGTAATTCTAACTATCTATGATCAGAACATGCATGAAATACTGTTTTTATATTTAAGCTGATGAATCACTGTACCATATGAAGTGCAGAAACGTATCTGTAATGTAATTGGTCCCACACTTTTTTCTTTGTAACCTTTCCCTTGCAGACTGTGGGAGTTGAAAACTCTCAGCCTTACTCGATTGTCGCCCTTTAACTCAGAAGAGCGACCTAGCTACCTCACTTCCTTTTTCTCATATTTCTTTCTCTTTTCCGCTGAACGCTCAACCAATCAAGATGTGACAAACACCGCTCCGGTGGAGCCATGAGCCACCACCGCGTTCCTGACTAGCCAGTCAACCGCAAGTAACGTTACTCATCTTTCAATGAACTCTTATTCTTTCTATCACTCTTTCCTGTATATTTATGCAAATAAATTGCATTTGTTTCGTTGATATATAAGGGTATATTTTCGTCTTCATTATGCGACCTTTCGTCTATTCAATTCCTCTACCATTAAATACATCCACCATTATATACATGGGGACGGGATCGTCTATCACACTGCAGACCGTCCTGTCTCCAACAAGACATAATGTTGTTAGTCTTTTCCATGAATACTAGTGTTGCATAGAGATTAGGTCTTTTTAAGATGACGGGTACATATATACAATGGTGATTAGGGAGAGAAGATATCCATAACATTTTATTGTTCTGTAGATTCTTATATATTAGAGGAAGGATATCGGGATGCACATTCTTGCGAGAGTTACATAACGATTAGGGAGACAAAGTACATATTAAGAATTACACATTACCTTTTACTGTTGAATGACGACACGACACAGTTTTACAAAAATATGATGATAACTTCTTTATTATCACGTCGACCAGTCGAATGATGATGACGTCGATCTACATGATTAAACGTTCTCCCTTCGCTTCTAAAGCGACCCTCCTCTTGATCACGTCAGCTCTGTCCTCCCGACTCGGCTTCCTCCGATCTTCGTCTCCCTGACTCGACTGAAATTAGCTCCTATATTGAGAATTCATTTTTGCTATGACGTCAATATGTGTGGTTCTAAACGTGACCCACTCACGTGGGGAACTCACGTGGCTGACACGTTCCCCAAACACACTTCTGCAACAAAGAATTCTCACTAACCTACTTTTCCCTAACCTATTTTTCAACATATTTAAATTGCATTGTTCATTATTTTCTAGGTGACCTTATTTTAATTCAGTTTTCATAAAAAGAATTGAACAATTAAATTCGTTTTGTAAGCAAACATATCTAAACTATTTTATATGAGATTAATAATGCGAAATTATGACATTCCATTTTCCGAATCTATTTCTGAACCTTGCTTACAAAGTTCGAATCTCGGTCTATCCTAATCTCATTTTCACTTACCTAATGTTCTTCTTACTTACAAGAAAAGGGGACCCTTTTTTTTCTAACACTAATATGGCACATTGTCTTCGAAATTGTCTGATTTATTCCCTGATTCATTTGCACCAGTTCGATTTACCCGCTATTTTGATACCTTATTGTAATACAGCTTCCTATTCCAGCATCGTATTTCCACGAGCTGCAGGTTTGTAGATCTCTCTTCCTGTTCATTGTTTTTTCTCCTATCTATCTTTTGAAGAGAAAGGCAAATCGGCTTCTCCTGACTTTGCGATGAGCATTTTTCATTCTTGTTAGGTCTTTACATAAAGTGGCTTCATGTCCTGTCTGTAACTGTTTCCATTAAAAACGGTATGAAATCAGCATTGAAGGACTTTTATAATAGGCTTGATTCTAGAGTTGGAATTGGTTTCAGCGATTATTTAAGGGGGATTCACGTTAAAGTTTCAAACAAAGATTGTATAAATCAAATTATTGCTAATGAACTGGATTCGCGCTTCCTACACTCAAGCCGTCAATCCACGTCATTGTCTACTGAATCACAATAAATTCATTACATTGTTTTCAATTTTTCAAATGTTCTAGAAAATTAGCATCAACACTAACAAAGATAACTAGAAAATTAATGATCACATTTAAATTTACAGGACACTGCCAAATGTAGGTCTGCTTTGAACCATGAAGAATAACCTAAAGAATATGTTTTAGTCATTTGGAACTAGCAGAGTAAACCTTGCAAATGGCTTTTTATGTGGAAATACAATGTGCAGACGCCTATCAATAGACGGAAATCCTCAACGGTCGCCCATTGTAAGTTAATCAATGAAAAAAAGCCTGGCTTCCTGCATTAGATGCCTTAAGTCATCTTTCGTACTGAAAGTGAGTGTACTTTTTATCTTTTATTGCCAAAGAAACCTTGCATCTTTAATGAAGTGTTCGTAAATTATACAGAAGCGCTCTTGCAATGCTGGTATGACAATAGCTAAAGCAAATTATATCGTTGAAATTTTACCAGTCTTCCGTTAGAATTTCTACAGAAAATATATTCTGGGTTCTAATAGGCTGAAGTCGTTATTTCTTGGGAAGCCTTTTTTTATTTATTCATGTTAATTTTGTATTTATTATTATAGAGTCAATCCTCTATCAATTATTATTATATTGTACCCAATATAGAGGAGTGATTTCAAAATAAAAAAAATGCTTGGGTGCCATTAGCTAGACTCGAAACCAAAGCTTCTAATGTTCCAACCTTAGTCGTTACCACTTGAGCCATCGTCAAATGGATAAGAAATTGTTAAAAATCAATTAATTTTGGCAGATATATGTATATTTGTGAATATTAATAAAATGTTTAGTCGACTTACGCCTGCCAAGTTCCAATTTATTTTAATGTTGTCTCCTTAGCCTTTGTTAAACAGTCATTTGTAGTTAATGATGCTAAAACTTCCTGGGGAATTTCAGGGTTGTTATTTTTTTGCACCAGGAAGGATGTAACCCGAACTTATTTCGCTGGTTTGTTTTGAAAAAATCCATGACGAGAACAGTTTTAGAGTTAAGATCACTGATGGCTTCTCAGTCACCTGGTCGTTTTGAGCAATGGCTTTTCAATTTGAGTCCAGAGTTTAGCGTGATAAACATTCCTGAGAAGTTAATGGGCATTTGTTACACAATCCTCAGGAACTGTGGTAAAAAAATGGTCCAGAAGTGATGTTTGCTGGTCCTGACGATCTAGGAGATGAATCTGGAATGTTACTGTCTGTGTCTGGGAATGGGATATAGAAACGTTATATGTGATACTACTAGCTGTGTCTGCACAACTAAAGAAGTCAAGCAATTAGTGCAGTAGATATTAAAGTCACCAAGTATGTGTATTGGGTGCTAGTTTTTAGGGGGAGTGGTTCATCTTTGCTGTCAGTGACGTGACTGATTAGAGTACAGTTCTGGATCGAGGGAGCGTGGTAGAGAAAATATAAGTAGCTAACGCTATGTTGTATTTTTAGTCTAAAGCACTTGAAGGCCTGGTCGTGTGATTCTAGTTTAGATTCTGTTGTCATGGTGAGGGTGTTACAAATACAGACTCCAAGTCCGTGTATATGTCTGTTAGAGTCCTTACAACAAATTTGGAGAAATGTTAAAATTGTTAGAGGGGATGAAGGAGCGTAAGTTAGTTTCACTTAGTGTAAATATATCCGGGGAGTTTGCTGGGAGAAATGATTCTACATCGTCTAAGTTAATTCTAAGTTCACAGATACAGCAGAACCCTGGTATACGGCATTAAAAATTAGTAACAAAATACAGTGCAGTATATTATACACATGTATATAATCAAATAACATTATAAATAACACCGTATGGTGGGGCAAAAAACAAGAGCAAAAAACATTGTATTCCACATCATAACCTGATAAAACCGTATCCTAGAGTCACCGTATCCTGGAGTTTTACTGTATTTGTAAATGCGAGCCTCAATAGAGGAAGCGAACCATTGTTTCAGTGTGCCATTGGTTTGATCGTTATTTTTGGATTGAGCTATCATTTCTGTTTAAGGTAAGAGCCTCTAGAAAAAAGATGTGTATAGCCTCCATCATGTAACACAAATAGACCATCAGCCGACTTTTTAGCCACAGGAATGTAGCCTCGAGAATGCCCACAGGAGATGAGTGCAAAGTCCCTTTCCATACACGGCATCGCACTACAATAATCCAGATATTATATAACTGATGACTGAGTAGTCACTCTAAACACTACAAAAGGCTTAGGTCTCCTGGACTATGAATTACAAACTGTCAAACCAATACCCTCAAACTTGTTAGTCGAGAGTGACCCAGTCTAATTGTGTGAGCATACATAGTAAACAAGCACCCCCAAGATGCCCAGTTTTAGGGAAAGGGAATGATGTGGAAGTGGGGGGCTATGTTCATTACCCTAGTCAGGAAACAAGGCCAAGCATGAGGCGTCTCTAATGAGCCCTGTAGTCGCACATTTGCTCTTGGCTAATAGGTAAAGAAGGAATATTGAAGCCGAGCAATAGGCAGAGCCTATCTACTTCTTAAGGGGTTTAGCTTTGTAAAACGGTGATTGGATTGAGTAACAAGCTCTACAAGCTCTAGAGGAGGTTGTTGATCAGGACTGAGGAGGTCTCCTTCCCCGGTTTGGTTCCAAGACGTATAAGTTTAGTGGCACAGGTTTAACATTCACGTTTTCCTTCTCCTAGATGGATTACCTGACGAGGTTTATGAGTCCACAAGCACAAAAACGGGTAGCCCTGTGCCTGATTCCAAAGCCAGGTATTTCTATGCCCCCATATGAGTAGTGTGGATTAATCAAGTTAATCTCAGATAATTAGTTACATGAAGTTACACTCTTGAAAATAGAATTAAGATAAGATTTGAAAATGTGGTTACTCACACATTACAAGTGGAGAGGGGGGGTATGCATAAGTATAGGATGTAGAGATAAGGTTACTATCTACTAGAGTTCAATAAGGATTAAATATGGTTTATAGATTAATGAAACATTGGAAAAAGTAGAGTATAAAGAGTTAGAATATGATTCCAACTGAGCTTCAAATTTAGATTTTGGGTTTCCTGTAAAAATAATCACCGGTACTTGGCCCATCTATGGGAAAGATAGAGAATTTCTACTTAATATAGATAATTTCAAGTATTAGTATGGATTATGACTAATAAGTATCTATCTTAAAATAAAATATAAAGTATAGATATAAATTAAAAATAATGCCTGCCTACTCAATATAGATAACTAGATGTTCAGTATCGATTTTTAATGTTCTGCCTTTTAAGGTTAAAGACTAAAAAATAACCCCATGGTATGTGCAACGTACGATGTATGTGATTCTATAGCAGCTTAGGGAGTAGGGCAATCGTTTTTTGTCCAGTCAGAATAGAAGTTATGATCTAACTAGCATTTCAGCTCGGCGTTGCCCGGGTGTTTGGAGGTGTATGTTGAGCAAAAAAAAAAACGGTCAATTTTTTTTAATTTGACCCCTATTATGACCCCTTAACATTTATTGTTTTGGGCTCAAATCAAGTTATTAAGTTAGATTCATGTCCAAGGAACCTATATCTAAATTTCCAGTGTTTAGACCCAAAATTGGCGGAGATGTTTGGTAGAGTTCTCAAAGGTCAAATCGTTGAATTTTAACCCCTTAACAGCCAAATTTCTGGCCAACAACTGATTACAAAGATTTTTTCCAAATCTCGGTATCCTGTATATCAAATTTTGAGTCTGTAGACTGGAAATTGACAGAGTTATTGCGTGGGAAATGTACACACACACACACACACACACACACACATACACACACACGTTCACTTTTATATATATATATATATATAATAGATTTACAAGAATACAGTATTAATATACATTAATTACACATAATAATATACTTGTACAGTAGAATATACAGGAATTAGGATAGGATTTCGGAGTATAAGAATTTATAATAATGTTTATCATGCAAAACAGATACAGGCATTTGTCTTGGAGACAAAAGAACTAGACCTTTTGACTCGACATTTTGAAATCGAATTGTTCAAGTTATTTTAGTATCAGACATAAGGAACCATGTACATACCTCCGGTATAGGCCTTATATACTTAGTCAAGGAATGATAATTTAAGAGCTTCAAAAAGAATAAAGAAATATCGAAAATTAAGTACAGGAAAACGAAGTTTAGGTGAATAAGCAATAAGTTCACAATACTTAATAAGCAAGAAAGGGAGAAGAAGGAAGAAATGTTTCGACTACACATAGTGTTCAGTTTTTTGTTTTTTTTAATTTTCTTCCTTCGAAGATTGTAACGTTGGGTATGGGGCAGTCAAACCAGCTGCCAATATTGTCCTGCTTTGTATTGAAACCAACCGAGAGCTCTTTTTAGTATCCTCGCTGTTCCCTTAAATGCAATTGTCTGGATCTCTATTGTACTTGGTTCACTGGAAATATTAGTTAGGTAGGACTTCAGGTTCTTCTTCATAAGTCCTTTGACATCTATAATAACTGGTATGATTGATATCCGCTTAAGATTCCAGTTTCTTTTCATATCATACATGAGACCTTGATATTTGGTCTGTTTCTCCTGTTCAGTTCTGTTCAGACCTCCATCATTAGGGACACTCTCTTCAACCAAGGTTGAAACTCTCTCTGACTTATTCTATATATCTGTCAGGTTTGACAGCAGCATTTTCAAGGTAGGTGGCTGTAGGGACTACATAATTGTAATGTATGGTATATAAGTAATTTCCAACTGTTCTTTCAGGTTGATGTTACCAGGATTTGCTGCTACACTGGATGTTTAATTTTTTACAGATGGTCCAGTGGAGGTACTTACATACTCCATCATGTCTCGTTGTGTAGTAGCCATCCCCCCCCCAAAGAACCTTGCAACTTGATACAAGATGACTTAAACTTTCCAATTCTGTGTGGCAGAATCTACATTTGTTGTCATTAATGAAGGTCGCCATCTTCTTGAATGCATTGGTCATCAATCCCTGATCTTGAGCAGCCATTATAACCCTTTCCTGATCGTGGTGAAGGGCTCCCCTCTTGAGCCAGTCCAAAGAACCTTCTTTATCTATGTATTCCTGAGAGAGTTCCCCCCATAAAATACTTTGCATGTTGATGTTGGTCTCACTCTTCAAGGTTCCTCTTTTGGAAGGTCTCGGAATATTTCTGCCGCCTCTTTCTTGCTATTTCTGTGGCCGGCTTGTTTAGTGTTTCAGTCTCATATGTGAGACAGCCTTGACCAAAATGTTTGGCCAGCTGGATGACTGATGTTGTTCTGCTAGCTCTTGTCTCTTGATGTTCATATGCCATTGAGAGTGTGTGGTTCTGGGAGCTTCTCAGACACTGGCCAGTGCTCACTATTGTTACCCTATGTTGCTGGTTGATCTCTGAAAATCCCCGTCCTCCTTCTCTCCTGGCCAAATACAGTCTTGGTAGACACTGATTTCTACATTTTATGAAGCGTTATTAGCTTCCATGTCTTTACATCTAGCCGGTTGATGCATTTTGTGGCCAGTCAATGATATCAAAACTATATGTTATTACTGGCATAACAAGCTGGTTGATGGCAGTTATTTTATTTTTATTTGTAAGCTGTTTTGCAGATCTTCCTCACACAGCGCACATACTCTTTGCCAATCCTCTCTCTCATCTTGGCATGTTGTATGTTGTCATTTTCTTCAATATCAAGGTACTTATAAAGCTCGTGCTCTTATAGATCCCTGATGTCGATGCCTTCATTTAGCTGCATATTCTCTGTGTGAGTTTTTTTCCCAGCTGTGAGTGTACACTTGGCACATTTATCCGAGCCAAACTTCATTCCGATGTAAGTGTAGAAGATGTGGACTACCTGCAGAAGCTGGTGCAGATCCATGTCAGAGCTGGCATACAGTTTAAGATCATCCATGAAGAGCAGATGGTTTACTCTCTTGCTTGGATCTTGATGGCGTCTCTGACTCAAATTGTAGGCGCTTGGATTGCTATTCAGGAGCTTGTTGAGCGGGTCTATTTCCATACAGAAGAGTAAGGGAGATAAGCTGTCACCTTTGAATATTCCCCTCTTGATCTTCAGGGATGATGGTCTTTTCTCCATTGTGACTTAATGATATGATGGTTTTCCACATCTGAGAGTGAGATGCCAGTGTTTGTTTGATTACCGAGTGAACCTTGTATAACTCAAGGCACCTAAGTAACCATGAATGTAGTACGTTATCAATGCCTTTTGTTAATTGATCCATGCCATGCTCAGGTTTCTTTGCCTCTTCCTACAGTCTTCCAAGATGGTCTTGTTGATCAATAGCTGGTCTTTGGTACCGAGGCATTTTCTCCTGCACCCTGTCTGTTCGTTTTCAATGTAGGTCCCAGAAGATAGGTGGTCATATATATTGTCGGCTACCAAACCAGTGAAAAGCTTTAGGTGGTTGTTAAACAGCATATTGGCCTGTATTTATTTGGGCATTGTTTCTCCTTGGTCTTAGGTATGAGGCTGGTGTCCCCCTCTGTCAACCAGAGTGGTGTGGCTTCTTTACCTCCCAGCATCCTGCTGAAGCAGTCACTGTTTCAGGAAGAAGTTTGGGACATTGTCGATGTCATGTGCTTTGTGGTTGGAGAATTGTGTCAGTTTTCTTGTTACTGTACCAGGAGTTGTGACTGGCTCTAGCATCTTAGGCTTGGTTTCGTTGAGCCTATTAAAGTCTTCAATCCACGTGGCCTCTTGGTTGTATTTGCCTTTTGTTTAAAATAGAGGCCACCAGTAGTTTTCTAGGGCTTTCTTTGCAGGCGGACTATCTACAGTAATGGTGTCCATTATAAGTTGCCTGTAAAAAGTCCTTTGGTTTGTTTTAAACTGCCTATCTTGAATCTGAGAGTTGATCTTGTTCTCCTAGTTTTTAATCCTCTGGGCAAGTGCAGGTATTTTTCCCTTTCAATTCCCTATCTGTAATACGCAACTCCTTAATGTTCTGATGGTGGTATTTGGTACAAAGTTTTCTGATGGTGTCAATCCTGTACCGATGGATCTGCAAGGAACTGTTTTATTTGGCTTAGTTCCTTCCTTCAGAGGTTTTATTGGTTTTGCCAGGGTTGCGGAGTCGGAGTCAGAGTCGGAAGGAGTCAGAGATTTTAGCTGGAGTTGGAGTCGGAGTCGAAGTCAGATTTCTAAAAGTACAAGGAGTCGGAGTCGGAATTTTTTATCCGACTTCGATATCTTAAGTCCAATGAATTTATTTTTTTTACATGATTTTCCTGTTTGGTTTGACCATTTTTTTTTTAATTACATTTTCTAACCAAACAAGGCACATTGCCACTTTGATGTAGGGGGCTGCTATCAGGGATCAAAGTTGCAGGGGTGCTATGTAGGGAGTTTAGCAACAAGATGTCTGTTTACATTACACTTGAACTTCTGCATGTCAGTACAGTTGGAGAAGCAGGAAACCGGAAGAGAATTCCAAAGGCTAGCAGTTCTGGGGAAGAAGCTATTAGAGTAGAAGGCTTTCTTATACCTAGAGATTTCTACTGTGTAGATGCAACATTTCGTCGATAGGACAGGGGCTGAAGCTTAGATAACAGTTCAGGACCTATCAGGTTGGTGACTCTCTTTAGAACACTATCCAGGAGCGAGAGACAGTAGCAGATGCACCAGCCCAAATGTGCAGCAGTACTCGATACATGGGTGAATGGTGGCTTTGTAGAGGTACAGGATACTTTCAGGCATAAGCAACTTTCAAGCACGGTAAAGAGAGACCATCTTCTTTGCAGCAGCCCTGGCAATGATCTCAATGTATTTATTCCAACTCATGTTCCCTGTGAACGTTAAGCCAAGGAGTTTGAACGAAGTACTTTGAGGTAATGTATCTTTAGCCATAACTATTGGTGGTTGGTAAGGTTTCATGTAATTATTAAAGGAAACGAGCTTTGTCTTGGCAGCGTTGAACGTTACCATCCATTTCTGACCCCATTCCACTACAGAGTGAAGGTCTTCTTCTAGGGATTCCGCCATTGCCTTAGATGTGTGCTCATTAGTTTTCACCACGTGCCTGCTATAAAGTGTGATGTCAACAGCAAATATACCCATGTCAGAGACAATTTTATATGGTAAGGATCGATCCCTGAGGTACACCTGCATTTATATTATATTGTTTGGGCGTACGCCCATCGAGGACAGCCTGGATTCTTCTCTCATTAAAGAAGGATTTAATTATGTTAAGTATTCATCAAGTAATACCATAGATTTTATTTTCATGAGAAGACCATCGTGTTATACCCTGTCAAAAGCCTTAGATATATATAGAGTTACTGCCCTCCCCTCCCCTGCCTTATTCAGTGCTTGGTATATACATTCAGAGATTACAGTTAGAATATCTGCAGTAGAATGGTCTTGCCTAAATCCATATTGATGGTCTGACAGAAGTTTAGCAGGTGTAAGGTAGTGGACTAGAACTTGATTAATTAAGGCTCAAATATTTTGGCAAAAACTGGAGGAGATTAATTGGGCAATAATTTAATGGATCAGTTCGTTTGCCAGAGATTTTGTAACCTGGTACCACAGAAGCAATATTACAGCTGTCAGAAAAGCAAGATTCGGTAAGATATTTGTTAAAGAGTTTAGAGAGAACTGGAGCAATCTCAGCGGAGCATTTTTTTTTAGTAGCACAGCCGGGATGAGATCAGGTCGACGTGCTTTTGAGGTGTCTAGGTTTTTTATGATATCATATACTTGAGAAGGGATGATTTTCAGATGATCTGGTGTGGTTCTGTCCACAGAGGAAAATCAGGGAAGAAATGGTTTGCTGGGTCCAAGGTAGAGTTTGAGGGAAAATAACAGGCAAAGATGTTAGCTTTCTCAGTTGCTGTACAAACATACCTCATGATTGTTGGATAGTGGGAGAATTATTGATTGCCCATTATTTACTACACTATTGTAGATTTTCCAGAAATCATGAGTTCCTAATTTCTGTGCTTCAATGCATTTCCTGGTGGCTTCAGTATATTCACTCGTAGCTGTTGCTACTTCTTTCTTGCAATTACTTCTCGCTTCTATATACTTTGTCTGTTTGTACAGGATTTATGCTGAATAAATCTATGGTATGCATGTTGCCTCTGAGCAATAGCAGCTTCACAAGTAGAAGTAAACCATTGGGTAGGGTGGGGTTTGCTATAGAATTTTCGTGTAGGAACATATGCTTCAATTGCTGCTTTGAACCATTCAGTAATCTCATTTGCACACTATTCTGCAGGAAAAGAAAAGATCGCTAATGGCATCCCAGTCATCCTTATTTTAGTATGTTGTCGTTTTGAGCAATGGCTCTTCAACTTGGAGTCGAGAGTTTAGAGTGATTTTATGATTATCACAACATGATCAGCATTCCTAAGTGGGCAATCAGCATTTGTTACATGATCCTCAGGATCTCTTGACAGAAATAGATCCACAAGTGAGGCTTGCTGGTTCTGGCGATCTGGAAGACGGGTCGGGAATGTTACTGTCTGTGTCAAGGAAAGGGATATAGCAAAATTATGGATGATGCTACTTGCTGTGTCAGTGAAGTTAGAGAAGCCAAGTAAATTCGGTTGCGGGCGTTAGAATCACTAAATACATGTATTTTGGCGCTAGTGTCAAGGGAGAGTGCAACATCTATGCTGTCAGAGACATGATTGATTATAGTACAGTCCTGGCTGGATAGAGAGCAATAAGGAAAATACAAGTAGCTAACGCTATGTTGTAAATTTAGTTTAAAGCACATGAAGGCTTGGTCACCTGATTGTAGTTTAGATTCCCTGGACATGGGGAAAGTGTTACAAATATAGACTCCAAGTCTGTTCCTGTTAAAGTCCTTACGACAAAGTGGAAGATAACCAGACATGTTAAAGGTTAAAGATGTTAGAGGGGATGGAGAAGTGCAAGTTTTTTTCACTTAGTGCTAAGATATCTGGGGAGTTTGCTAAGAGAAATGATTCTACATCCTCTAAGATAGTTCTAAGTTCTCGGATATGTGTAAATGCAACTCTCAAGGGAGGAGGCGTGAGTGTGTGTCTAGTTTGAACATGTTTTCGGTTGAACTATCATTTTATTCTATTTAGTAGTTTCAGATCTAGACTGAGGTGTTAGGCAAAACGCATGTGCATAGGCACCATCATGCAACACAAGTAGACCATCAACCGGCTCCTCATCCACAAGACTATGGTCTCGGGAACGCCCATCAGAGATGAGTGCAGGGTGCCTTTCCATGCATGACCTGGCACTACAAATATCCTGATATTACACAACTGATGATAGAACAGCCGCTATAAGCGCTATCAAAGGGCTTCTGTACTGTCAGTTGGAAACATCAACCAGCAACTGTCAAACTGGTACCCTCAAACTTGTCCGACAGGAGTGGCCCAGTCCATCATGTTAGTATATATGATAAATAAGCACCCCCAAGATGCCTAGTTATAGGAGAAGGGAATAAAGCAAATGTAGGGGGCATTCCTTTCCCTAGCTAAGCACTGAGTGTCTCTAATGAGTCCTTGTAGCCACACCTCTGCCTCCGCCTAATAGGAAAAGAAGGAATATGGAGTATAGATAGGCAGAGCCTATCTACTCCTTAAGCAGTTTAGGTTTTCAAACCGGTGATTTGATCAAGTCACCAGCTCTAGGGAGGTTGTCGTCCAGGAATGAGGAGGGGTCCCTCCCCTGTTTGATGCCAAGACGTATAAGGTCAGCAGCACAGGTTTACAAATCGGAGTTTTCCTTATCCCAGATGGATGACCTAACCAGATCTACTGGTCCATCAGCACTGAGATGGTTTTTCCTGCACCTGGTTGCATAGATAGTGAGGATTGATAGAGTTAGTATCAAAGAATTAGTATCTGCTTTGAAGTTATACTCCTCAGAATAGGCTTAAGATTGCTTACGTTTTTAAAGGAGGTATGTATGAGTGTGGGGTGCAGTTAAAGGTGAATATCTACTAGGGTTAAGAAAAGATCAAATGTGGTCTGTGGATTAGTGACTAATTGGAAAATTATAGTATAAGGGTTAGGGTGCATTTCGAAATGTGCTTTAGGTGTTAGTTTTCAAGGAAAGATAATCACCAGTACTTTATCCCATCTAATGAAAGAAATATATAGTTGCTAGTTAATACAGATCATTTATAATCTGGGCACAAACTGTGGCTATTATTTATCTATTTTATAGATATTCTTTAGGGTATACATATAGGTTAAGCTAATGCATCCCTTAGCAATCGAAATCTATAGATGTTTAGTATTTATCGATTTTGAAAAGGTAAGCCTCCTAAAGTTTAGGACCGGAAGCTAAACCCTCCTCCCAAGGTACATGCAAAGTGTGTGATTTTATATCAGCTTGGGGAGGAGAGCAATTGGTTTTTTGTCAAGTTGAAACAGGAGAGATGATACATTTGCAAAAATACAGCATTAATATACAATATAGATATACAGGGATTTGGAGAGGATTTAAGAGTATAAGGATTTTTAATGTTTATCATGCAAAACAGACAGGAAGGAGTCTTGGAAGCAAAGCATTATCCCTTTAAAGCAGCCATTTAGAAATAATATTTGTGCCAGTTATTTTAGTAACATACATCAGTAACAATATACATGTGGCCAGTGTAGGCCTAATATTTAAACATTACACTTAGTCATAGAATGAGAAATTATGATTTCCAAAAAGAGGAAAGCAGTATAAGTAAATAAGAGCAGGAAAACAGGTTTGGTGAATAAGCAATAACTTAATTGCTCCCTAAGCAGTGGTTTGCACAATTTAGCAGTTTTTGTATGGTCTTGCTTTTATTTTTGGAGATATCTCATATTTTGTACTGTAATGCTTCCACTTCATCAAGATATTTCATATTTTGTACTGTAATGCTTCCACTTCATCAAGATATCTCATATTTTGTACTGTAATGCTTCCACTTCATCAAGATATTTCGGTCTGTCAGATCACTGCAAATCCTGTCTGGACAGCTGTTTTCGTTTTGGTTGTGATGTCACACAAGATCAATGAAAGTTCTGTCTTTGAGTTGGATCACTATAATCACTATAGATTACATTGGATAACAATCGGATTGCAATCTGAAAGTTATCCAGTGGAATTGCCAAATGGAATTTGGCAATTGGATTAGTTCGGGATCAATCCGGTATTACAATCTTATCTCCCCCACCCAAAAAAATAACGGGCATAAATCAATAAGAAGTAACCCATGGCACTATAGCCCTTTATAGCTTCTTCCTTTTTTTGTTTACAAAGGAGTCACCACTTATCAAGGCCCAAAGGTCACGCGAGGATAATGGTTAATGAGTGTACAAAAGTCAATGACACAATATCCTAGTAATCGTTAGTAGTGGAAATTTGGTAAATTGAATTACTTAAGGGGGTGGCTCATCAAGAATTTGTTTATGTTGAACTTGAATATGATCAAATTGTAGTCAGCTGGAAAGCAGGCAAACGGAAGAAAGTTCCACAGGCGTGTAGTTCGAAGAAATAAGCTTTGTTCATGGAATCTATGTTTAGGATTAAGCACAGAAAAAGAGTGGGGGAAATTATTGATAGTGGTTTCAGCTAGGCGAGTGTTTTTCATGAAAGTTTAGCGAGGGGGGAATAGATTGAAGCTCAGACAGGCACCTTCATGAAAATCGTGATAGAGTAAAGACAGGTTAGGAAGTCTATTTTGAACTTTGTCGAAGTATGATAAAAGGTTTCCAGCAGTTCCTGCCCAGATGTGACAACAGTACTCCATCGTTGGGTGTACCTGACTCTTACTCAGGTAGAGAATTGCATCAGCTGTGAAATATCTACTAGAGCGCTAGAAGAATCCCACCATTTATCCAGCTCAGAAGCTTGTCAAAACATGGACCTCCCCAAGACGAAAGCCATTCATTTCAATTGATGCCAAATAGGAGATCAGAGCATTGTCGTAGGGATAGCTCCAGAGAAGACCCTAGTTTACCTCATATGTGCTTCTGGGTTGCACTTGCTTACACCAACGTATTTATATTTGCCCTCTATCGCGCCCGCAACAGCGGAGTTATTATCTTTAAGACTATATCTGAGAAAATTGATCACATCCTGTCTGCTTATCATTCAGCTAACATTCAAATTTGCGGTGACTTCAATGTCCATAATGTGGAATGGCTGACCCACTAGAACAAGACAGATGATGAGGGGAGGTTCTGTTATGATTTTGCCATTACCTATGACCTCACTCAGATTGTTCACGAACCATCCGTATGCCCAATACTACCGGTCAGTATGCAAAACTTCTAGACATTTTCCTCAGAACTTCCCCTGAGCTATGTTCATGTTCCATTCTATCTCCTATGGGATCCTCTGACCAGTCAGTTGTATCAGTTAAGATAAAATGAAATGTAATAAGTCTTCAGACGTACCCCTCTACCGTACTGTATATCGATACTCTATGGCTGACTGGGATAGCTTCCATACATTTATATCTGATCTACCTCTGCATTCCTTGTTTAAAAAGATGTGTCCTCTATAGTATCAGACTTGACCGAATGGTTAATTGTAGACATAGACCGATTCATACCATCCAAAATATTCCAACAAAAACCTAACAGCCAGCCATTGTTCTCCTCAGAATGTACTGCTGCCATCGTGCACAGAAATCACTTTTTCCATAGCTACCAACATAATAGATGTACTGAGACTAAAGCTGCTTTCAGGACTGCCAGCAACCACTTTAAAAGAGTAATAAAAATGCAAGAGAGCTATATGCTCAGTCCGTTTAATTCAAAGTAGCTGAGCAGTGGCAAATACCTGAACAGAAGCGTGTGTTCTATCCCAACCATGATCAATGGACCAGAGGTCATCTCGTCAGCATCAGACAAGGCAAAAACATTTGCTAAGAACTTTGCCATTAATTCTACCCTGTGCGACGAAGGCCATCAACTCCCCGTATTTCCTCCTATAACAGACAACACACTATGCAACATAAAAATATCTGTGCGTGATGTCGCCAAGCTAATCAAGAACCTTGATTCCAGTAGAGCAACTGGCCCTGACGGCATTCCAATTATAATGTTGAAAAAGCTTCAACCAGAACTTGCCCGCATACTTACAAAACTGTTTAAGCGTTGCCTGAAGAAGTGCTTCCAAACACCCTGGAAAACCTCATCAGTATGCTTGTATTTAAGAATTCAGGTGATAAGTCATTTCCCTCTCAGTACAGACCAATAAGTCTCCTGTGTGTCATGAGTAAGCTGCTGGAATCCATATTAAATAGAGAAGTATTCAACCACTTCAGCAAAAATAACCTTCTTAGTGACATGTAATATTGTTTCCGTTCTGCCAGATCTACGGCAAATGTGCTAACGGTTATATCTCATAGGATCAGTGAATTTATTGACAACAGCTTCCTTTCTAGGGCAATTGCTCTTGACATATCAAAGGCCTTCGATAAGCTATGGCATAAAGGCTTACTTCACAAGATTTCCAGCTACGGTATAACTAGAAATGTTTTCTCAATTATTAAATCATTTCTCTCTGATAGGCTAGTGGTTAATGGGAAGAAATCAGAGGCCCATAGTATTAATTCTGGCGTCCCTCAGAGGTCGCGACCAGGTCAAACTCTTACCTGATCTACATCAATGATCTCCCAAAATACATACTTAAATCATTCGTTGACATCTATGCTGATGACACGACTATCTGAGGCCATACACCAAAGGCTGTGAATGACAAAGTTCTCTCTGATTCTCTCTCCTCTGATCTTGAGCGCGTGGTACAGTAGGGGGAAGAGGTGACTGGTTACTTTTAATGCATCTAAAACCAAGCTCCTATCTTTATATCTTCAACGCTCTGATCCCCATCTAGCATCAATTGAAATGGATGGCTCTCGTCTTGGGGAGTCTCCATGTTTTGTTTTGATAAGCTTCTGAATTTGACCTTTACTCCTGATCTGAAATGGAACACGTACATCAAGTCTGTTGCCAAGGTTGCTGGAAAAATCGTAGGATCCTTCTACCACTCCAGAAGATATCTTACTGCTGATGCAATTATCTATCTATATAAAAGCCAAGTACGTATAAGGATGAAGTACTGCTGCCTAATATAGGCAGGAGCTGCTAAAAACAGCCTATCCTGCTTTGACAGAGTACAAAATAGACTTCATGGCTTAGTGAGGGATGTCCTTTTCTCTTCCCTGCAACCTCTCTCCCACAGAAGAGACGTTGTGAGCCTGCCTTTGTTTTATCGTTACTTGCATGGAAAATGCTCGTCTGAGCTCCAATCTCTGGTCCCCCCTCACCAATCTTTCACAACAGACACCCGTCTAGCTGTAACACCTGTCAATAATTTTCCCCACTCTTTATCTGTGCCTAAATCAAAACGTAAATTCCATGAACAAAGCGTCTGTCTTAGAAGTGCACGCCTGTGGAACTTACGTTTGTTTGCCTCTTTCCCACTTGACTACAACTTGGAGGTCTTCAAGTCCAACATAAACAAATTCCTGATGAACCGCCCCCTTAAGTAAGCCACCTTATCAAATCTCAAATACTAACGATTACTACGATACTATTCCATTGATTATTGTACATGCAATAACCCTTATCCCCGAGTAGCTTCGGGGCCTTGATAAGTGGTGAGCATCATGTAAACAAAAAAAAGAAAAAGAAAACCATTTCGACTCCGCTCTTGAGGCTCACTTTCACAAATATCCGTGGGCTTAGAGGTAATACAGATGATGTAGAGTCTTACCTTTTAGTAAACTCCCCAGATATCTTAGCATTAAGTGAAATAAACTTATACTCTTCAATCCCCTCCAACTACTTTAACATTACAGGATACCTCCCTCTTTGCCGTAAGGACTTGGATAGATGTGTGCATGCACTTAGTGTCTATATTCAGAGCACCCTCCCTTAAACTAGAGAGAAAAAAAATCTTGAATCGGATGACTGGGCTTTTATGTGCTTTTGACTAAAATTTCATCATTGCGTTAGTCGCCTTGGATAGTAATGCCCAAATACATGCGTTTGGTGACTTTAATGTCCACCATAAAAATTGGCTTGGTTTCTCAGGTAACACAGATTCAGCTGGACGCTTCACTAATAGCTCCTCTAAAGCTCATTCCCTCACATAGACAGCAATGTTTCCAACTGGCCTACTAGATCGTGAACCTTAGTTGGTTTCACTTCTAGACCTATTCCTCACCACAGTACTTGAGGATTGTGTAACTAATGATCACAGTCCACTTGGAAACGCAGACCACCTCGTGGTATCAGTTGATATCACATTTAAATTCCAACCTCAAAGTGAGGAATCATTGCTCAAAACCAAAAGGTACTAGAATAGGGCTTACTGAGAAACCATTAGAAAACACATCTGAGATGCCCCATGGACCGATATCTTCTCTCTTCCTGCTAAACAGAGTGCCAATGAGACAACTGAATGGTGCAAAGCGGGAATTGAAGAACATGTTCCCACACGGATGTATTATAGCAAGCCCCACTCACCCCCATGGTTCACTACAGATTGTACAGCTGCTATAGCACAAATACAGCATGCATTCCGCCAGTTTGCACGTCATAAGTAAAATACAAATAGGCAAAAATTCGTAGATGCTAGAAATCATTGTAAGAGTGAAATAGTGACAGCCAAAAGAAAGTATGTTGAAATAATCAGGGAATGCATCGAATCGCCAAAGAAGTGAATAAAGAACAATCAGTAATTCCTCCACTGAGCAACAACCAGATGGTTGCATGCACGGTAATGGAAAAGGCAGAACTGCTGTCCTGGCGATTGCCTTTAACTCCACCTTAGAGCCAACAAACAACTCCCTCCAAAATTTCCCTATGAGGACTAAAGCCACATTAGATGATGTAAAAATCACCTCTTCTCATGTCTGCGATACATGATACATCCAAGTCCTTTGACAAACTCTTGCACAAAGGGCTGTTAATGAAAATTAAATTATACATTATAACTGGACGTATACTAAATATAATTAGATCCGTCTTAGACAATAAAAGCACCAGGTTGTCATTGATGGACTTACGTCCAAGCAGCATAACATTAATGCGGGAGTGTCTCAGGGGTCGATCCTTGGACCATTATTATTCCTGATATTCAAAAACGACCTCCCTGATAATATTGTGTCCGAGATAGGTATATTTGTTGATGATACAATGCTCTATAACAGGCATTATGGGAGAAAAGATGTAAATAAATCTAACACAATGGAAAAATCATTAGAAAATGACCTCCCTATCATAGTTGGATGGGAACGCAAATGGATGGTAATATGTAATGCTAGGAAAACTAAGCTGCTCTCCTTTAACAATTACAAGACACCTCTCAAACCGCTCATATCGATGAAAAAAAAACACCCTACCTGAGAATTCTACCTTTAAACTCCTTTTTTAGGACTATTTTACCATATTTTACTTTGTTGGCAATATGAACTGGAACAAATACATAGAGGACATTGCAAAGACTGCTGCAAAGATGGTGGGTTCCATCTATCGAGCTAAAAGACTACTCACATCTGAGGGTATCGCGTACCTCTACAAGGCCACCATTCGCCCATGCATGGAATATTGTTGCCACATCTGGGCTGGTGCCTCTACCACTAGTCTCTCCATCTTGGATAGGTTCCAAAAAAGAGTTGTCAATCTAATCGGTCCCACTTTATCAACTAAGCTCCCATCATCACAATGTTGCATCTCTGTGAATGTTTTAATGGAGTGTGTTCTGATGAACTCGTTGCACTAGTACCCTGTACATATCCCTGACAAACCCGTTCAGCAATAAGATCTCACCCTTTCACTGTTGAGGTCCCTAGATACCAAAAAGCTTTCTATTCTAATAGTTTCTTCCCTTGAACAACTGGACTTTGGAATTCCCTTCCTGCTACCTGCTTTCCTGGATATGCAGAAGTTTAAATGTTACATAAACCGACATCTTGCTAATCTTTCCTAGACATAGTCTCAAAAAGTAGCTTTTTTCGTCCAAGTGGTAATATGCCTTGTTAGGAGTTAACGTTAAATAAATAAATAAATAATTAAAGGTGGTAGAGTGTATATGTGAGTATATTAATCATACAAGTGAATGTTAGACATAAAAAAATGATATACATGAAAAGTAATTATAAAATGCTGAATAGGTGTGGGAGGTTGGTATATGGATTTGCAGAATAGTCGGGAGGCGGAATCAGAGTCAGGAGTCGGGAGTCGGGAGTCGGGAGTCAGAGTCGGAGTCTAAGATATCAAAGGAGTCAGAGTCGGAGTCGGAGTCGGCAGTTTAGGAATTCAAGGAGTCGGAGTCGGAGTCAGAGTCAGACTTTCACCATCCTACTCCGCAACCCTGCTTTTGCAACTTGGTCTTCCAGTGGGGTAAGTGTCTAGAGACTCTGGACCCTATTCGATGATTGTGGTTGAGCGGTCGGGGATAAATTTTTCTGTCAATGTAGAGCCCAGCTGCATATATGGCCTGATTGAGTTCTTTGAGCATTACTGTTGTTGGTATTAGCTTCTTGAGAACGGTGTTAACTTTGGCTATAACAGTCTTAGCTCTTCCAGCAGCTTGGATCTTCATTCTCATACTCCTCAACTTCTCAATTGTGTTGCTGACCTCCTCCTTCAAAGCTATCTGATCATCATCCGCTTCTGGGAGTACAACTGATGGTGGTGATGGTCCAGGTGATTGTGGTGATGATTCAGGTAATGGTGTCTTGTTAGTTGCTGTAGATTCCTGGGTCAGTGGTTGTGGGGTTCTCAGTGGAGAGTTTATAAAGACAGGTGGTATGTCAGATGGAGACTGGGCAAGTGCTCGAACAGCTGGATGGGCTCTGATGGTGAAGTTGACGGTTGTTGTTGTTGTTTTTTTTTGGGGGGGGTCTATTGTGAGAATTTTTATTGGGTTTGCCAGGGGACATCTGTTGTTCACCAAAAGAGCTGTTATTTTTGAAGACATGTAGTCTAGTTCACATGTGCTAAAAAATTTCAGGCTGTTATAACGCTGCGCTGTTATCTTACCTGGAGATGTGTTTCCAAGATAAAAATTTAAAAAGATCCTCCTCCAGGTTGCTGTTCTGTCATTGTGTCTTTGATGTTTTAGTTTTGCATATTCTGTTACCCATATCAGTGTCTTCTCTTTCCCATACCACCTCCTGTCTTTGTCTTGTCTCCTCATCCTTTACCTTGAGTTTCTACTTCTTTTGAAACTGTGGTCAGTACTTAAGCATCTTAGTGGGGGATCTTTTTGTTGATCTTTTTAAATTTATATATATATTTTTTTATATTATAGCTTATTAGCAAAAAAGATAGGAAATTAAATTTAAGTACAATATACAACAAAGTAATAATAACGAGCTAAACCAGTCAGGTTAACATAAGTGGCATGTAAGCACCATCATTTGCTCAGTTTGTGAGAGAAATAAAAAGGAAATGGTGTTTCGGAGTTCATGAGTCAAGGTCAACAACGGGTTCGGATATGTCTAACTGATGAGTCCAAATGATGGGGGAAACTCGAGTTTTGGACTTCTGGTTTGTTGGCTGTCATGGTTCTCGGGCGCTGCAACATTGTTTGGCTGTGGAAATAATTATATAATCTCTCACATTCTAAAAAATTCTATTACTAATTGCTTGCTAGATTAGCATTGCTGGATGGCATCATCCTAATGAAGTGGAAATTCCTACTTGTGAGACATCGGCTTGGGTTATAGTTGGTTGGATGACCACGTCCCTTGTTGAGATGAAGTAGGTCCATTCCAGTCAGGTTTCGCCATGGTTTGCTTGATCTGTGTTAGTTAATAGGCATTCTTGTGTGCAGGGTGTTTGCTCAATTTAACAGGGGGTTTGCCTCGCATGTAAGATGCTCGGGTTTCAAATCCTGAGTTCAGATATGTTTAACTGATGAGCACAAATTTGGGGCAAAACTCGAGTTTTGAACTTTTGGATTGTTGACTCTCATGGCTCTTGTGAGCTGCGACGTGGTTTGGCTATGGAAATAATTAGTCTCTCACATTCTGAAAAATATATGTACATATATATCTTCAGAATGTAAGAGAATATATAATTATTTCTACAGCCAGATAATGTTGCAGCCCACAAGCGCCAAGAAATCCAACAAACTGGAAGTCCAAAACTCGAGTTTCGTCCTCATTTAGGCTCATCAGTTAGACACACCCGATCTTGGGATTTGAAACCTAATCCTCTTGCACGCTAGGTGAGCACTATATCAACTGTGCAAACACGGCACACACACAAGAATGCCTATGAACTTACACAAATCAAGCAAATCGTTGCATAGATCCGATAGTGGAATAAACCTACCTCATACCAAATAAGGCATGTGGTCATTCAACCAGCTAAAACCTAAGCCAAAGTCTCACAAGCAATCAGTAATAGAATTTTCAGATTGTAAAAGAATTTATAATTATTTCTACAGCCTCACACCATTGCAGCACACAAGAGCCAAGAAAATGATATTTTCAGGAAATGAAGTAATTTAAAAAAAAAATTAATTTCAGTAAGGTTTCTTATTTAAGAATGAATCGTTTTAATATCGAATTCTATCTCCCTGGCAACAAGTTCTAAAAGCTTAATCTTTGGATTCTTTTTATTTCGATATAATTGTCCACTCAGAATCACTCTCAGCTAATCTCGAGATGGATTTCAGGCTTTAGAGCTAACTTCATCCTATTGGAACCAGACCATTACATCAAGCATCAGGTAACAGGTTTGCATCGCATAATACATTAATATGATGAAGTAACTGCAACAACGTTTTTCTAATTTATACAATCTGATTTGTATGCACATATTTAGTAAACGAATAGTCTGGAAACTAGTTCATCCATTTAGGTAATATTATTATGGTTCATTAAGGATAGTGTGGGAGTAGAAATTATTAAATGATGAATCTGAATACACTGCTCTACACCAGTTATTAGACGCTGTATGCATATAGACACATACATGCATACATACACACACACACATATATATATGCCTGTGTGTGTATGCGTGTGTGTGTGTCTATGTGCATACAGTATCCACGATTCACTGCTGTACAGCAGTGTGCTCACAATGCCATTTTGGTCTTGATTGTAAATTTTTTGTTCTCTCACACTCTTAGAGCAAATCTGGAGAATGTGGTGATTGCGCGGCCTAAGTGTCTGTCAAGGTCTGTTCCATGTTAAGACTGTCTGTTCCAGTTGACCCCAAGTGTTGTGAACACATTCACGGCTTCAAGTTGGTAGTTGTTGATGGTGATTGAAGACACAAGATCAGTGTCCTTGCTGATGATATTAATATTCCTCAAACTGATAGTTGGAAAAATGGGCCATGAGATGATGAAAGCCCTCACTGTTCCCGGCAGCAAGTGCAACATCATCCGTTAATAGCAGGTTAGAAATGAGACCCTGCGGATCTTGGTTTTGGTCCACAGTCTGGCAATGTTGTAGAGTTTATTGTCTGAACATATGTGGAGGTAAGTTGCATCTGTGGAGTCAACAAAGACTTAGTTGAGCATGATGGCAAAGTAGATGCCAAACAGGGTCGAGACAAGCACACAGCCCTGCTTCATGCCACTCATCACATCAAAAGACGATGATGTTGAGCCATCAAACTAAACAACACCCTTCATTTTGGTAATGCTTATAAACCTCCCTGGGAATCCAATCTTGCCAAGTACCTTGAACAGGCTGTCTCTGCTTACAAGGTCGACGGCTTTAGTGAGGAAGATAAATGTTATGTGTAGGTGCTGCTTTTTCCCCCCAACATTTCTCCTGATGCTGTCAGAGAGAGAAGATCATATCGACTGTGAGATGTTTAGCCCTGGAATCACGCTGTAACTCTGGATACACCCTGTCAGTGAGCTGGAGTCATTTCAGAATCCTGCAGGTGAAGAACTTTCCTACAATGTCAGCAGCAAGATTCCTCTGTAATTGTTGCAGCCCCCTTTGTTTATGTAGAGTGTCTAGTGTTACAGTTTCTTATATCCCGTGTTACTTTGCCCTTCTCCTAGCATTTGCAGAGTAGTTCATAAAGGTGCTGAACGAGTGGGCCCTTACCGCTTTTGATGACTTCAGCTGGAATGCCGTCCAGGCATGATGCCATTTTGGTGAGCAGTTTATTAATGGCCTCGGTGAGATCGTCAAGGTGTGAAAACTTATCCAGTTACTTCATAGTGGGAAAATGCTCGATGAACTCTAGAGTGGCTTCTTGGATGGTACTCTCTCTGCTGTAGAGTGCTCGACCCATCTGTCTATCTGTTTGTTCCTATAGATTATAGACTCCCCATTGGTTGACTTTAGTGGAGCTGATTTCTTGATGCCATCGTGGATATCGCTTATGTTACCAGTCTCGGAAGCCTGTTGACTATCTTGACAACAGTTGGCCCAGTATTAGTTAAGACAACTTTTAACAGCACACTGACCTTTAATGTGAGCTGCACAGAGGGTTTGCAACATGGATTATGTTTGGCTGTTTGCTGTGGGTAAATATATATATATATATATATATATATATATATATACTAAAAACGTGGATCTTGCTTGTTGTTTTCGTAATTTCTTGTTATATTGTTTGCTTGTAACTGTGCACACGAGATGACGTCATCAAATGTATTATCTCACATAATGATAAGATTACTAAAGAATTACGTCATTCATGCAAACAAACATGTCCATAACCAGTCACTATGTATTATGTCACAAAATGTCATCCATGAAATGAGAGAGTCTATTTTGTATTGGTTAATACATCATGTTATGTCTTTTATTTGATTCAGAACGTCTATTGAGAATGTGCTTAACAGTTCTACATTAGTTGGAATATAATAAACACTGCTACTATGGTAACAGGGGCAGGCAGAAAAATCAAACGCTACGTAAACACAATTAGACAATTACAGACTTGGTTTTGTGCATTATCTAGGTTATGGAAAAGTCAATATAATTGAATACAGGAAATAACATTATCAAATATTGTATCTTTAATTTTATTAAACACACAATAACTTGTATTAATTTTTACTACTAAATAATCTTCTAAAGGAAATGTTTGGTTACTTTTAATTATATATGCACAATGCAGTGTTTACCTTACTTCTCTCCAACTATGAATCAAAGTTTGAAAAGTAATATTCTACAATATGCATAACGAGTATCGTGCTTAAACAAGTGTTATCTAACCAACCATAGTATGAAACACACACACACACACACACACACACACATATATATATATATATATATATATATATATATATATATATATATATATAGAGAGAGAGAGAGAGAGAGAGAGAGAGAGAGAGAGAGAGTAGTGGTTGATGGGCAGAAATCAGAAGCTCTTAGTATTAATACTGGAGTTCCTCAGGGGTCCATCCTGGGCCCAACGCTCTTCCTGATCTATATTAATGATCTTCCGAATCACATCCTTACATCATTCGTAGATATCTATGCTGATGGCACTACTATGGTAGCACATCTAAGACCGTAAACGACCAAGTTCTCTTTGATTCTCTCTCCTCTGATCTTGAGCAAATGGTACAATGGGGAAAGAGGTGGTTTGTTACTTTCAATGCATCTAAAATCAAGCTTTAATCTTTACATCATCAACGCTCTGATCCCCCATCTGGCATCAATTGAAATGAATGGTTCTAGTCTTGGGGAGGCCTCATGTTTTAACAAGTTTCTGGGTTTGACCATTACTCCTGATCTTAAATGGAACAGGTAGATTAAATCCGTTGCCAAGGCCATTGGAAAAATGGTGGGTTCCTTCTATCGATTCAGTAGATATCTCACTGCTGATGCAATTCTCTATCTATATAAGAGCCAAGTACGTCCAAGGATGGAGTACTGTTGTCACATCTGGGCAGGAGCTGCTAGAAAGGACTTATCCTGCCTTGATAGAGTTCAAAATAGACTTTGTAGCTTTATGGGGGATGTGTTTTTCTCTTCTCTACAATCTCTTTCTCACAGAAGAGATGTTGTGAGTTTGTCTCTGCTTTATCGTTATTTCATGGCAAGTGCTCGGCTGAGCTCTATTCTATCGTCCCCCCTCGCCAAACTTTCACAAGAAACACCCGTCTAGCAGAAAACACTCTCATTAATTTCTCCCGCTCTTTATCTGTGCCTAAACCTAAACGTAGATTCCATGAGCTAAGCTTCTTTCTTAGAACTGCACGCCTATGGAATTGGCTTCCGTTTTTCTGCTTTCCAGCTGACTAGAATATGGTTGTCTTCAAGTCTAACGTAAACAAGTTTTTGATGAGGCGTTCCATATAAGTTAACAAATGTACAGAATCTCCATTACTAATGATTATTATATTGTCCAATTTCTACTGTACACACTTTAACCCTTATCCTCAAGTGGCCTCTTGGTTTTGATAAGTGGTGATGCCTATGTAAAATATATATATATATATATATATATATATATATATATATATATATATATATATAGGGGAGGGGACATGAATGTTCTTACAGAATTTTTCATTTGGATTTTAAATGATGTATTTTCAAATGAGTTTGCGTTATAATACCTTTATTTTATATATCATTTTAGAGAGCATTTTCGCTGTATTCGATCATTTAATTTACCATCGTTTTAAAACAATTTCGTCTTCATTTGAATACAATATGAGAAAAAAAAATCGCACAATTTTCTTACTTCGATTCAAGCTAGGCCGAAAAGCTGCTACAACAGCTGTCGATATCAATGAAGCATTTGACCTGCAAACCACAAGTGAATGCACAGCATAATAGTGGTTTGAGAAATTTTGTGGCGGCGAGGAGAGGCTTGAAAATGATGAGCGTAATGATCAGCTATCAGATGTTGACAGCGATTATTTAAGAGCCTTGGTCGAAGCCAATCCACGCACATATTCGAGAACCTGTTTCTGAATTAAACGTAATGTATACGATGATTTCCAACCATTTGCGAGAGATTGGAAAGACAAAAAGACTTTATAAATGGGTGCCTAAGAATTGAACAACAACTAGAAAAAACGCCGTTATAAAGTGTCATCTTTTTATTCAACAAAACCGGTTTCTCAACCAAGATATGACTTGTGATGAAAAGTGGGTTCTTTATGATAGCCATCGATAGCTCATTTCAGTGGTTAAACGCTGGCGAAGCTAAACGACACTTTCTCAAGCCAAAGTTGCACCAAAAGAAGTTTATGCTTACTGTTTTGCGGTCTAACACCGGTTTCATCTATTAGAGTTTTTTTAATGCAGGCGAAACCATTACGGCAAAGAAGTACTGTCAACATCCTGACCGCATGTTGATAAACTGATCCGGCAGAAGTTTAAGGAATTGGGCTACAAAACCTTGCATCATCTGCCATACTCTCCAGACTTTTCACCTATGGACTACTACTTTCCCAAGCATCTCGACAACTTTCTGTGTGAGAAATGATTGAAAAACTTAAGTAGTATCAAAAACGTCTTCACCGACTTCACTACCGCCAGAATGCAAAATCGGTATAAATACACTTGTTTTCCATTGATTTGGATGCTGCTTATTGCGATTTTTAAATTCTTGTGTGAGCCGAAATATGTTGATATTAAAAAAAGTTAAAACCCGCAAGAACTTTTTTATCAGTCTGATACTATTTCACCATGTGCTTCAAGTCTAAAAGAGAGAATCAAAAACTCCACTACTTACTAATATCACCGAATGGTCTCTGAATGTAGTTGTTTGATTCTACGACATACCAACAACTTCGGGGTTATTTAATGCCGAATCCAGTAATTTTGGAAAAAAGTTTTACTCTTTAAGTTTTTTATATTCAAATATTAATTCATACTTGGTTTGCTTTTTTTTGTTTTACAGCATATCTAACTTTTCGGGGTTTATAATGATGAATTCAGTAATTTTGGTAAAAACAGTTCTGCTTCAAATGGCTTTTTATATATACAAATATTTAATCATAGTGTTTCGGTTGATTGTTTTGTAGGCGAAAATTATTGTTTTATTTGAGGTTGTGAAGAACATATTTGAGTTTTTCAAATGAAAAAAAACAATGGCACCACAGTTTGGTGCATTTAATGTAAGGAAATCAATATCTTCGAACAGTCCGATTTGATAGCACCATTGAATGAATTTGCTCCATGAAAATGCGTTTCTATCGTAATGTTAAATGTGGGTTGATCAGTGATTTATTCCAGGATGTTTTTACCTCAATCTATATAACTATAAAAGTGAAATTGTGTGTGTATGTGTGTGTGTTTGTCTGTGTGTGTACATTTTCCTGCCAAATAACTCTGTCAATGTTCAGTCTACAGACTCGAGATTTGACATAAGGGGTATAGAGATTTGAGAAAATCGTTTTAATCGGTTTTCGGCCAGAAATTTAGCCGTCAAAGGGTCAAAGTTCAACGATTTCATCTTTGAAAACTCTACTAAACTCCTCCGCCAATTTTGGATCTAAACACTTGAAATTTTAAATGTAGATTACTTGGACATGCGTAAAACTTTTTAATTCGATTTGAGACCAAAACGATGCATGTTAAAAGGTCAAAATTGGGATCAATGTTTAAAAAAAATTACCTCTGCGGTCTCTACCAAATTACTCAGACAACTTCTGGTCTAAACATTTGAAATTTTACCTAAAGGGTATTCAGACATAGGACAAGTTATGAACAGTACATAGGGCCCGAGCTGAACCGCTAGTATTTTAATAAAGCAAAATGCATGCTAAATATTCCTTAGGTATGCTATTGACTTATACTTTACGGACGCATTATGTTTTAATTTTCTTATTACTTGCAATTTATAATCATAAGTTTACAATATCTCCGTAGCTCCTCTCAGTCAATGTTGATCATTAACTCACTAATATTTCTTAAAGTATTTTTTTCAACGCCATCATCTAATTTATATACATGTATATGTACATTTGATGGCAAAATAATTAATACTACTTTTATATAATAATAATAGTAAAAATAATAATAATAATAATAACAATAATAATAATAATAATAATAATAATAATAACAACAACTGGTGCTGCATGTGAGATGATGCCACAAAAAAATAGTGAAAAAATGATGAATGCGAGAAGTGTGAAGGGCCAACGTTGCCTTCACATTTTCGCGAAGTTTCAGAAAAATTTAATAGATGGAGCAAAAGTTATGGGGTATGTTTTTTGCAATTTTGGGACACTTGTGACCCCTTTTGAGCTGGGAACGCAGAATCCCAGTAAGAATCGAAAGAATTTCACACCTCTAGACATGAATATTTGAATTCAGTACCATAAAAAACCACTATATCAAGTTTTTGAGCAATATGCAAATAAAAGCTCCAAAAAGGCATTTTTTTAGCATTAAAAGTCCCAGAGTGATGCGAATCAGAATTTTGCCAGGGTCACCCATACTGAATTCACATTAAGAATTCCACATTTTGGCCAAATTAAAAAAAAAAATCTAATGAATGGATCAAACGCAATAGGGAAAAAGTCTCATTTTGGGGCATTTGGGGGCATCTATTGAGCCCCTGTGGACGCCGACTCCATGTGTAAATGGATAACGGTGTAGTTTTAGGCCTAAACACATGTATATTTCAGTTAACCACCGTGAAAAAACACTATATAGTCAGATATATCAAGTTATTGCTGAGAAATATAAAAAAGAGCCACAAAAATGGGCATGTTTAGCACTGAAAGTCCCCAGGGACGTGAACCATAATTTTGCCAGGGTCACCCATGCTGGATTTATATTAAGAACAATGGGTTCCACATTTTTGTCAAGTTACAGAAAAATCTAATGAAACGATCAAAAGTTATGGGGTAAAACTTGTCATTTTTGGCCACTTTGGGGCATTTTCGATCTCTTTTGAGCCCTTGGGGACGAGAATGTTTGCAAAAAAAATGTTTTTACTGTGCCCATCTATTTAATGAAATTGCAAAATTTCAGAAAAAACTAATGGACGCTTATCTGGCAATCGTCCCGACGCACGGAAGCACGGACGCCACTGAAAACATAGGTCCCTCTCCGATAAATTGGGGAACCAATAATAATAATAATAATAATAATAATGATAATAATAATAATAGTAATAGTAATAATAATAATAATAATAATAATAATAATAGTAATAATAATAATAATAGTAATAATAATTTTTTTTTTTTTTACACAGTGATCACCACTTATCAAGGCCCGGAAGCCACTCAGGGATAAGGGTTATTGCAAGTACATTACATTAGTGTGGAGATTTGATGAAGTGTTTACTTAAGGGGGCGGTTCATTAGGAATTTGTTAACATTGGACTTGAAGATATCCAAGTTGTAGTCCGGTGGGAAGCAGGCAGACGGAACAGAGTTCCACAGGCATGCAGTTCTAAGAAAGAAGCTTTGTTCATGGAATCCGCATTTTGATTTAGGCACAGATATAGAGTGGGGGAAATTTTTCACAGTGGATTCAGCTAGACGGGTGTTTTTCGTGAAAGATTGGCGAGGGGGGACGAGAGATTGGAGCTCAGAGGAGCACATGCCATGGAAATAACGATAAAACAAGGATAGGCTCGCAACGTCTCTTCTGTGTGAGAGAAGTTGCAGGGTAGAGAAAAGGGCATCCCCCAATAAGCCACGAAGTCTATTTTGTACTCTGTCAAGGCAGGATAGGCTGTTTTTGGCAGCTTCTGCCCAGATATGGCAGCAGTATTCCATCCTTGGACGTACTTGGCTTTTATATAGATAGAGAATTGCATCAGTAGTGAGATATCTTCTGGAGCGGTAGAAGGATCCCACCATCTTTCCAGTGATCTTGGCAACAGACTTGATGTACGTGTTCCATTTCAGATCAGGAGTAAAGGTCAAACCCAGAAGCTTGTCAAAACACGGGGCCTCACCTAGACGAGAGCCATCCATCACAATTGATGCCAGATGGGGATCAGAGCGTTGATGATGTAAGGATAGGAGTTTTGTTTTGGATGCATTAAAGGTAACCAGCCACATCTTCCCCCACTGAACCACGCGCTCAAGATCAGAGGAGAGAGAATCAGAGAGAACTTTGTCATTTACAGCCTTTGATGTGTTACCGTAGATGGTCGTGTCATCAGCATAGATGTCAACGAATGATTTAAGTATGTGTTTAGAGAGGTCATTGATATAGATCAGGAAGAGAGTTAGGCCTAGGATTGACCCCTGAGGGACTCCAGAATTTATATTGCAGGCAATAATAATAATAATAATAATAATAATAATAATAATAGTAGTAGTAATAATAATAATAATAATAACTAGCGGGACCTGTGGCAATTCCACAGGGGACTCATTCATATGTAATATATTGAAGTTGGCATTCTGTAGAAGTCCAGTGTAAATGGAGACGCCCTGATATTATTGAAGCTTTTTTGTTAAAACTGCAAAAGTATTTATCTAAGCTAACACGAACGCTCGGTAAAGCCCGGTCGTAAAGTACATTTAAATATGATATTTTAATTCTTGCAGATTTCGTATATATTATTATAGAGTTAATGTTTTATCGATTTTTATATATTATAAAATTGTGATTTCAAGAATAAAAAAAATATATCCATATGACTTGGGTGCATTAGCTTGAGTCGAAACCGAAATAAAAACATATGAAAAAAAAATTATATATATATATATATATATATATATATATATATATAACTTGAGTTCCTTCAGCCATAATCGAAACCGAAACCAAAACTTATGAAGAATTCTTGGTAAAATTATTTATGACAAGAAATAGAACATAGCAATGTAACGACCTGGATGTAAACGTGACACACAAAAGAACACACACGCTATTGTATTAGCATGTAAATAAATAAATAATAATAATAATAATAATAATAATAATAATAATAATAATAATAATAATAATAATAATAATATAGTAGAAGTACAAATACTTATTATTTACGAAAGAAGGATGTCTCAGCATATCTGTCACCGTGTATGAATTTTCGAATGAAATAAAACTAGAATAAATAGTGATAAATGTTGTAACCCAACGAGTTACAAGTACGTAGGTTATCTTTTTAATTGCACACACATTCACGTTTGTCGTAAGTTATCGCAATCTATTTTCAGGAAATGAAGTAATTAAAAAAATAATTAGTTTTGGTAAAGTTGCTTATTTAATAATGAATCGTTTTAATATCGAATTCTATCTCCCTAGGAACAAGTTCTAAAAACTTAATTTTTGGATTCTTTTTATTTCGATATAATTGTCCACTCAGAATCGTTCTTAGAACTCCAAGCAGCCAATCGAGACGGATTTCAGACTCTAGAGCTAACTTCATCCTACTGCAACCAGAACCTTACAACAAGCAACAGGTATCAGTAACACTTTTTTCTAGTTTATACAATCTGTTTTGTATGCACATATTTAGTAAACGAAAAGTCTGGAAACTATTTCATCCATTTAGGTAATATTATTCTGGCTCAGTAAGGAGAATCTGGGAGTAGAAGTAACTAAACGATGAATCTGCACAAAAACTGGAATTTCATTTTTAAGTGAAATTTTGTGTCATAATAAATACGCATTTTATGTACATAAAAATCTTTCTATTGAAATAAAATCTTAATGAAAACAACTGTTGATTAACTCAGCTTTGGTATGTATATAGGCCATATTCATAGATCGTTTTAATGTAAACGTATATTTGAAATGGAGGAGTACAAACAGACTTTTGCTAGATTATATATATATATATATATATATATATATATATATATATATATATAACTACTTCATTTACTCACACAAATTTAATATACTAAAGTATAGATTTATGCGTAAACTTTAAGTATTTACTTCAAAAGTGCTCAATACGTAGCTAGAGCTAGTTAGTAATTTATAAAATATATATGGCGATTAAGCTACACTGAATATTCTGCGTTTCATCCACTGTAGGATTCGTCAGGCTTATGCGCATAAGCCTGACGAATCCTACAGTGGATGAAACGCAGAATATTCAGTGTAGCTTAATCGCCATATATATTTTATAAATTACTATATATATATATATATATATATATATATATATATATATATATATATATATATATATTATAAATTACTATATATATATATATTTTATAAATTACTATATATATATATATATATATATATAGTCATTTATATATATAGTAATTTATAAAATATATATGGCGATTTTATAAATTACTAACTAGCTCTACCTACGTATTGAGCACTTTTGAAGTAAATACTTAAAGTTTACGCATAAATCTATACTTTCGTATATTAAATTTATGTGAATAAATGAAGTAGTTATATATATATATGTATATATATATATATATATATATATATATATATATATATATATATATATATATATATATATATATAATCCTTTCAGCAATGTTCAGCTGAAAGATTCATAATATCAGCAATGGCTAAGTGGTAGGCGATATGGACTGAAAACCATGATGTGGCAAGTTCTTTTCACAAAAACACGTTCATCAAAATCCCAAACCTTACTCATGGCTAACCTTCCAGAAAGCTCTATGCGCACGTTATTTAAATAATGCTTGCACACATCGTATTGTGAATGTTTTGTATTATTAAGCTAATCTGGTATTTAGGAGAGCTGTAATAATATGGAATTTTATAGATTAAGTTAATACTTCTAAAATGAAGAAACATTTTGCAAATAAATGCTTACTGTGACTACTTAAGTATGGCTATAAAGGCAACTACCTATGGATAATTGTTGAGAAAATACAAAAGAATGCAGGACTAACATGTTATAATAGTGTAACGCCTCTTCCTTTTAATTTATGTTTAGCTGAAAGATTTATAACTTTCGTGCACATCCCGTTGTAACTGCTGACTTACTATTATTACACTTGATGGTGTTTATGACGGCTGTAGAACCATGTTATTTTATAGATCGTGACGTCTTTGCATCTCTAAAGAAGCATGATTTTGTACATAAATACATTTGAAAGCTATTTAAATATGACGATAAAGGAATTTAGAATATTTGCTACAAGAGCAGTAGAAGAAACTCACTATGATTCGAGCGACTAACAGCTGGTTTTGCAGAGTTTTATATAATGAGGTTTATCGGCTGTTTATATTTTTATGGCATTTCATCCCTCTTTTTAGATCATATCGGGTCATCACGTGATAATGCGCAACGTTTTGGTGCCTTTCTTATACGGATGATTGCCAAATAAATATAAAGGACGTTGTATAAATAGCTTACAATATTTATAAGTCCACTTCCTTTTAATTTGTGTAATACATATCTACGTTTCAAACTGAAACTCAATATTGTGTTACATTTCAAATTAAAGAAAAGAATGAGATAAATTATTATCCGCGTTTTAAAACAGAGTTAAACTTAAATCATTCATTAAAATGACGATTAATTAAACATCGTACATGATTTGATTTGATAATAAATGAGGTCATTAACTATTTTAATTAATCTTCTTATCTCTATTTTCCAATCTCTATTTTCAATGACGTCGTAAGATAAAGTGTTGAAATAATTTGATGGATGATTCACGAATCGGAGTCGTTTTATTCATTTTCGATAGTTCCCTTCAGCCATAGTCATGGGAATCATATGAATCAAACTCTCGTCTTTGTTTACTCGCTAATCAACATACATATTAGTCATAGGAAAGGATTTTATTTTAAACGAAAAAAAAACTATGCATTACACTGTTTGTTTGGTGTACCGAAGTCTTCTTGAACGCGACATGCCCCTTGATGACCATATGGTTTCTGTGGCAGAAACTGTCTTATTATCGTCAAACCGAATCTTAAGGAGTATTCAGTGATTGAAAACGTTGAAAACAAGAAAGACCATGCAACAATAACGACGATTCAATATTTTCTTAATGGACATCGCTTCAGACAAGGTATTAAGCCACTTGATGCAAAAAGCTAAAAGAAATAATATTTCAATGCCAAAAACTACTCAAGAAAAATGTTATGTGGATAAATTCTAAACCAGGCCAAAAGCAATCCGTCTCCCTTTATAAGAAACATTGCTCATGGAATACGAGGACTATTGAACAAAATAAAGGAAGCAAGAGTTATGAGACTACAGAAAGTAAACCCAAGGTCATCTTCTTACTCTTCATAGATATGTTCGAGGGCAATCCGAAGGCTTTTTTTTATTAACTGCTACACCGAGATGCAGGGGAGGGTGTCACTTCCAGGCTTATTTCACTTGCTTTTAATCCTCACCTTATGCAATTGGGCATCAAATTAAAGTCTTGGAAAACCTCGTTAGTCTGCCAAGTATTTAAAACACTAAAGATTAGTCCTCAGCATCTCAGTACAAACATATTCGTTTTCTGTGCGTCATGAGCAAGTTTATTGAATCCATACTCCATAGAGATATTTTCAGCCACCTCGGTAAAAACAACCTGCTCAGCGACAGATCTACAGCTGATGTATTGACTGTATTTTCACAAGGGATCAGTGAATTTATCGATGAAATATTCCTCTTTAGAGCAATAGCTGTCGACATGTCAAAGGCATTTAACAAGGTTTGGCATTACGATCTACTTCACAAGATCTTCAGCTATGGAATATCTGAAAATGTCTTGACAACAATCGGATCCTTGCTCTCCGACAGGTTTATGAAAGTAGTAATCGATGGATAGAGGTTCGAAACTCAACGTTGGTGTATACTCTCTTCTTTATCGTCATCAATGATCTCTCAAATCATATTCTAAAGTCATTCGTCGACATACACGCAAACAACACCACCATCTATGGTAACTCTTCAAAGGCCATCAACGAGCAAGATCTCTCAGAGTTTATATCTTCCGACCCAGAGCACGTGGTCCAACGGGGCAAAAAGTGGTTGGTTAATTTCAATGCTTCAAACACCAAGTTTCTATATTCACACCACTAATTCTCTGGCTTCCACTTGGCCACAGTTCACATGAATAGCTCTCGTCTCTAAGAAGCACCCTGCTTCGACGAGCTTTTGTAAATGATCTTCACCCTTGACCTGAAATAAAAACCTTAGATCAAAACGCTTCAGAATATATATCCCGACGCATATGTACGCCCTAAAATTAAATACGACCTAAAATGAAGTAATGTTGCCAAATTTGGGGAGGAGATGCCCGGAGTGCCCTGCTCTGCCTTGGCGTGATTCAAAATCATATTCGAAACATGGTAGGTGATGGCCTTTTTTCGTCCCTACAACTTCTTTCCCAGAGAGAAGACATCTCTCTCTGCGTTACCGTTATTTTCGCGGCAAGAGCTCGACTGAGCTTTAGGCAAACTTTCACAAAAATCCCTCGTCAAGCTACGACCGCTGCCAACAAGTTCCTCTACTTTCTATCAGTGCCCAAATCTAAACGCAAATTTCATAAACAGAGCTTTTTTATTATAATTACCCGCATGTGGGACTCTTGTTTCACTAACCTACTGCCAAGCCGACTACAACATGGTTTTATTCAAGTGCAGTGTGAACAAGTTCTTGCTATCCTGTCTCTTTCCATAATCTAGATCTGCCACAAGACTATCGCTGAGATGTTGTCGCGCTGACCACCTTACTTACTTTTTCTTATCCTCCAATGACTTCCGGGCCTTGATAAGTAGTGACTCCTCTGTGAAAACATACTACTAAAACAACAGATGCATCGGCAGAAACCAGAAAAATGTTTATCCAACAAAAGAAAATGGAAGCACGTCTACAAATAATCAGGGAAAAAATTGTTTTGGGATTACTACTTTACTTTCTCTATAAATATAAACAAAATCATCCCTCCCACCTCGACTCTTTCCCACCCCATCTGCCATAAGCTCCGAAACCCGAAAGCAAGAGTCACTGAATGGAAAGCCTTCAAATGCACTGGAGGTGTCTCTAGGATAAGAAGAAATAAGTTTAATGAATATCTCAACACGTGATAAATCCCCACCGGTGTTTTAAAATTATTTTGGTGCTAAATTGTCCTTGTTATAATTCTTTTGTTGGAGGTGTCTCTTGGATAAGAAGAAAAAAGTTTAATACCTTTAAACGGAAATTACAGTAATGTATTCCATTTTCATTTGATTCGTAAATATGGGAGGGGAATTTATCTTAAAATACCTTTAATTTCAAATTAGAGCTACTGACTTATAGTAAGTAAATATTAATAAGTCCTTTGAACCTTTTTTTAATGGAGAGTAGGCAACGCATTATGGATGCGTTATCGGCAGCTCTTGTTACTCTCGTTCCTCCTTATTTGTCCCTCAGTCCTCATTTGATGCCAGAAATCTTCTGTTTCTATGTCTATCCTTGTGGCCATGTCTCTAGTAAGGGTGCTAGAGGTAAACGTTTAATCTGGTCTGACGCTATCTGCCTGATAGTCAGGGACCCGAACCTTGGATTAACTACTAAGGAGGCTGTCCTATCAGCAGGTGCAAAGTACTGTGGCTGCTGTATTGCCATCTGGTGAATGGATTCTGGACCATGCAGTAGTTTCTGGTGGGGCCTCTCGATGCCATACTAGTGGGTAATTGTTACGGCTTTACCTTATCATGTGCTACAAAAAGTCCGTTTTTTTCTCTCTGTCCTGCTCTAACCAAGTCTGCGACCTGTTCCACAAATCCCAAATCCTCAACAGAAAAAAAACACTAATAAACCTAGAACCCCATCCTCCAACATAGACCCCTACTACCATGTCTCCTTCTCCAACTTCAGGGGTCTACGTTCCAACCTTCCAGAGGTTGAAACCCAATTACGGGAGACAAAACCGGACATATTCTTCCTAAGTGGCATAGGGCCGACCACTTCGCTAGGCGAGTTCATAATTAAAGGATACTCTAATTTAACATCTAAATCTGCCCCCGAAAATCGTCATGGGCATGGAATATGTGCCTACATTAAAGATGGCTTTTCGTGTGATAGGGATATCTCCAGTGAAAACCCTAATTTACCTTATATGCGCTTCCGAGTTGCACTTGCTTACATTACTGCATTTATATTTGCCCTCTATCGCACCAACAATAGTGGGGTTACCATCTTTAAGAGCATATCTGAGAAAATTGACCACATCCTGTCTGCTCATCCTTCGGCTAAACCCCACATTTGTGGTGACTTCAATGTCCTCAATGTTGAATGGCTAACCAACTCGAACAAGAACGATGATGAAGAAAGGTTCTGTCATGATTTTGCCATTGCCTATGGCCTCACCCAAATTGTTCACAAACCAACCCGTGTGCTTGATACTTCCGTTCAGTACACTAGCCTTCAAGACCTTTTCTCACAACTTCCCCTGAGATATTTTCATGTTCCGTTCTGCATCTCGGGGATCTTCCGACCATTCGGTAGTATCAGTTAAGATAAAAACGAAATGCAATAAGTCTTCAGACGTACTTCTCCACCGTACTGTATATCGATACTCTACGGCTGAGTGGGATAGTTTCCGTATATTCATATCTGCTCTGCCTCTGCATTCCATGTTTAAAAATGTATCAGACCTGACCGAATAGTTAATTGTAGGCATAGACCTATTCATACCATGCAAAAAATTCCAAGAAAAACCTAGAGTCAGCCATAGTTCTCCCCTGAATGTGCTGCTGCCATCGCGCACAGAAATCACTTTTTCCATAACTACCAACGTAGTAGATGTAATAAAAAAGGCAAGAGAGCTATATGCTCAGTCTGTTAAATCCAAAGTAGCTAACAAGCGGCTTGGTTCCTATCAGTATTGGCAAATAGCAAATAGGATCTTGAACAGAAGCATGTGTTCTATCCCAACCATTATCAATGGACCTGAGATCATCTCATCAGCGTTAGACAAGGGCAAACTATTTGCCAAGAACTTTGCAGCTAATTATACCCTATGCGATGAAGCCCATCAACTCACCGTATTTCATCCTATAACAGACAGCACGCTATGCAACATAAAAATATCTGTGCGTGAGGCCGCCAAGCTAATCAAGAACCTTGATTCCAGTAAAGCAACTGGCCCTGATGGCATTCCAATTATAATGCTGAAAAAGCTTCAACCAGAACTTGCCCCCATACTTACAAAACTGTTTAAGCATTGCCTTCAGGAGAAATGCTTTCCAACACCCTGAAAAACCTCATCAGTATGCCCTGTATTTAAGAATTCAGGTGATAAGTCGTCTCACTCTCAGTACAGACCAATAAGTCTCCTGTGTGTCATGAGTAAATTGCTGGAATCCATATTAAATAGAGAAGTAGTTAAACACCTCAGAAGAAATAACTTTCTTTTTGACATGCAATATGGTTTCCGTTCTGCCAGATCTACGGCAAATGTGCTAACGGTTATATCTCATAGGATTAGTGAACCTCTTGACAAAGGCTTCATTTCTAGGGCAATTTTTCTTGACATACCAAAGGCCTTCGATAAGGTAAGCCACAAAGGCCTACTTCACAAGATTTCCAGCTACGGTCTAACTGGAAATGTTTTCTCAATCATTATATCTTTTCTCTCTGATAGGCTCATAAGAGTAGTGGTTGATGCGTAGAAATCAGAGGTCTATAGTATTAATGCTGGAGTCCCTCGGGAGTCCATCCTAGGCCCAACTCTCTTACCGATCTACATCAATGACCTCCCAAAACACATACTTAAATCATTCGTTGATATTCATGCTGATGACACGACCATCTATGGTAACACATCAAAGGCCGTAAATGACAAAGTTCTCTCTGATTCTCTCTCCCCTGATCTCGAGCGCGTGGTACCCTGGAGGAAGAGGTGGCAGGTTACTTTTAATAAATCTAAAACCAAGCTTTTATCTTTACATCATCAACGCTCCGATCCCCATCTGGCATCAATTGATGTGGATGGCTCTCGTCTAGAGGAGGTTCCATGTTTTGATAAGCTTCTGGGTTTGACCTTTACTCCTCATCTGAAATGGAACACGTACATCAAGTCAGTTGCCAAGATCGCTGGAAAAATAGTAGGATCGTCCTACTACTCCAGAAGATATCTCGCTGCTGGTGCAATTCTCCAAGTACATCCAAGGATGGAGTACTACTGCCACATCTTTGCAAGAGCTGCTACAACAGCCTATCCTGCCTCGACAGAGTACATAATAGGCCTTGTGACTTAAGGTGGATGCCCTTTTCTCTTCGCTGCAACCTCTCTCCCATAGGAGAGACGTTGCGAGCTTGTCTTTGTTTTATCGTTAATTGCATGGCAAGTGCTCGTCTGAGCTCCAATCTCTGGCCTCCCTCGCTAATCTTTCACGATAAACACCCATCTAGCTGAAACCACGGTCAACTTTTTCCCCACTCTTTATATGTGCCAAAACCAAAACGTAGATTCCATGAACAAAGCTTCTTTCTTAGAAGTGTACACCTGTGGAACTCTGTTCCCTTTACGTGTTTCCCACCTGACAACAACCTGAATGTCTTCAAGTCCAACAAATTTCTGACAAACCGCTGTGGCACTATTTCCTTGTGCCACTGTTTCTAACACACTCTGCAGCATGGACGGGTGGTAAATTGTCCATGAGCGTAGAGATACAAAGAAACCCCTTCCCATAATCCCCTTGCTATCTTTCTGTCTTTTTCCTGCACGACCACCATGATGTGAGGACGCATAGACTGTCTCTCCGTAAATGAGGGGGGGGCACCCCCTCCCTCAACACTAGTTAGGGTAGGTTAGTTAGCTTCGAAAAGCCTATTGTAAAAATTAATTGTAAATTGTTTTTTTTGTAATATATATTGTATCTCTAATGTAAAATAAAATAGTTAGTTATACCTTTGTATATTACAATTGTGTCGCGTGTCGTTTTTCTTGTGTCTGCCATGAATTCCTTCATAAATGTCTTAAGTCGAAAGGCGGCCCTGAGGACAGGGAGATGAAGATTCCCACCAGAATGCCACCAGGGTGAAGAGATCATCTTGAGAAAAGAAAGCAGCCACACCCAGATCCAACATCTCAGGTATGATTTTCTTCTTACTACACAGACCCTAATGACTGGCCCATCTTCATGTCTTCATGAGACCGCTTTAAGACATTTACTATAACACGTCTGTCGGTCACACCCCAGTGACCGGCTGATCGTGGTATAAATGGTGCCGTGACCAGGATTGACCCTGGTTAATTACCAGACGGATCTCGTCGCATCTGTGTCGCAGTATAAATGATGCACTATGACCAAGACATATTGTTTCCCAGCATGGAAATAATTTCGACTCTTAAACCCACGGCACAACCAAAAATAACGACCACTAGACGAATCGAATAAAAAAAATGGTCCACGGTCTTTAAAAACGGAAAAAACTATTATTTCTGGCAAAATTTAAAAAAAATGGCAGACCAGTACACACGCGCACAAAAAAAAAAAAACGCACTCAAAAAAGAAAATTCAGAACCTGAACAAAAAATTGTCTTGCACCTACAAAAAAAAAAAAACAGTTTACAAAAGATCGATTTAAAAAAAAAGAGTATTGAAAGTAACCCTTCGAAAAAAAAGTAAGAAATGTGTCCCACACACAAAAAAAAAAAAAAAAACAGAGACGAGAAAAAAAAAAGTGTCTCTAGAATATGCAATATCTCTTTCTCTCTCACGCTTTCTCTCTTTCTGTCTCTCTCCGGATATATATCGATATGTGTGTATATCTATGCATCTTGTTATTACATGAAAAAAAAAAAGAAAAAAATCCTTCAAACACGAAGCTCGAAAAATAAATTTAAAAAAAAAAAGGAAAGAAAATAAAGGATACCTAACATTTTTTATCTGATCTTTATTTCAGGTTTATAAAAATATAGGACTTTTTAAAAAATTCTTTTGACTTTGCAAGTGTTAGATTCAGATTTGAAAAAATAGAACTTTTACATTACATTTTATTCCATGAACAGTTGATGTGTTTATTTTTCAGGTTAGGTAACAGTAAAGCTGAAACATAAGGGGACATTTTTTTTTAATTGATAATGTTTCTTTTATTGATGTTTTGTCTGTTTAAAAAGAAAAAATGTTACTGGTAAAAAAAAATTGGGGTTAGATAATATGAAAGTTTTGTGTGAGAATGCCTTTTACAAAATTGTTCAAAATAAGATTGTTTTTCTATTTAGTTATTTGTTTTAAACTCGTAGAAATGTTTAATGTCTACCTGTCACTTATTTGTTTAAAACAATGGCCGCACATAGGAAAGAAGCGAAGACGACCTCGTCATGGTGTTTGTGAGGGTGTTGAGGGATGGGTGGGGGAACAATGCGACTTGCCTCTGTTTCTCTTCCTCTCTTTCTCCACCTCTCGTGTTGTCTACCATTCTTTCACCCTCTGCAAGCTTTTTTGGGGACGAGAGAGTGACTTTTAAAATCGAGTTTTTTTTTTGTGAGATTACGTAATAGTGTTATGAGGGTGGTAGGGTGTGTAATGGCATCGCTCTGTCTCTATCCCCTTCTTTCCCCCTCATTCTCTCTCTCTACTCTTGCGTTTTAATGAGTGTATAGCTAACCCCCCATGGCTGATTGCAGGAGGGCATATAATAACGAATTGACTTGGAGTTTTTTAAATTTTTCTACCAGGTTTAAAGAACAAAATTATTTATGCTTCGTTTAATTACATTAAATGATGTCTTCAATTGGTTTTTATTGAAAATAAAAACTGAGACGATTATTCAAACAGCACTTAAAGTACTTTTTTGAAGTCTTCGAGTGTTTGGAAAAGCCAACTGTTACATGATTACGTTAATTTTTTAAGAGTTCTCTGAAATGTTCATAGTTTTTCTTAAAGAAAAATTACGCTATTACATTTCGAATATTCTCTGAATTTTTAATAATTTCTAAGGAAATATTGTTTGACTAACGAAAGAGATTTTCCTGAACTCTAGATGATTTTAAGGAAGAATTATTCGAGCAAATTCTTTAATTGAAGGTTTATTTGAAATTGGACCGTATGATAGGGGTCCCTGAAATATTGACTGAGGAGTATATACGTAAAATTGAATTAATTATTAAGAAAAAAAAAAGATTTCCTCAGTCTAGAAAGATCTCTCTTTAATTGAAACTTTAATTTTTTCGAGCTGTTAACTATACAGAACTGGTCGTTAACTAATGTGACTCCCAGGTGTGGCGGGAGTTTATTAGTTCGAAATAATCCTTGTGAGTGAGTTTAGGAAAAGAATTGCTTTTAAATGATAAAATAATTACTTGGAAAATAAAGTTAATTAACATGAAAAGTTTCTGAATTCGAAATGACCTGGATAATGGTCTAAAAGAAGAAATGATTTTTAAGAATCAATTAAATAACTTTAAATGTACACTGAATTTTAAAAATAATAATTACGAAATGAAAAAGTTTTGGGATGTCTCTGAATCTCATTGTGAAGGGTGAATTGATTCAAAATGAATTTTCTATGATCTTTTCGGAAGATTAATTTTAATAATGAACCAAATGTTTGGAATAATTTTTGAATTGTATTACGAAAAATGGGTCTATTCGAAGTTTATGACCTTTTGAGAAGATTGGTTTTTATAATAATAAATGAATTACTTTGGAAAGAAGTTAACTAACATAAATTGATTTTACCGATGAACCAAAATACTTGAAATAATTTTTAAATTTTGGAATTAAATTTTAATGATCTTTTGTAAATCAAGTTTTGAAAAAAAATACACATACTTTTTAAATGTACCCTGAAATTTGGGAAAAAGTTAATTATGAATGTAATAACTGAAATGCGTTTGCATTGTGTAAACAAATTCTAATTGTGACCGAGGTGCTCTGAAATGATTTTTTAAAAGTGTTTTCTTTTTAAGAAAAAAAAAATTTGTTAACACCCTATTTCATTGATTTAATGTATACCAGGTTTCTGAATTGTTTATTTTTGGAATTTTTTTCCCCCTAATTGAGTATTCTAACTCATGAAGGCTGAGTGCCCTTCTTAATTAATTCTTTATATAATTAATAAATATTCCGTGGTGGATAGTTTTTATTGGTCGCTCGGCGGCAGACTCCTTGCTCTAACAGAATTAATTGGATTAGAACCTCTGAAGACCAAGGTTTTACTAAATCCATATAGGTCGGCGTGATGAGGTCACGTAACCCCGACTTATCTAAAATACATTATACTGGTCGCTGAAGAGAGCGTAAGTCCAGTAACTGAAGTAATAACTTGGAATACATATAGGTCGGCGTGATGAGGTCACGTAACTCCGACTTGGTTAAAATACATTATACTGGTTGCTGAAGGGAGCGTAAATCCAGTTACGAAAATAATGTTATGCAGACTAAATTAAAAAACGTATAGGTCGGCGTGATAAACTCACGTAGAATCCGGCTTAGTGAAATACGTATAGGTCGGCGTGATAAACTCACGTAGAATCCGGCTTAGTGAAATACGTATAGGTCGGCGTGATAAACTCACGTAGAATCCGGCTTAGTGAAATACGTATAAGTCGGCGTGATAAACTCACGTAGAATCCGGCTTAGTCAAATACGTATAGGTCGGCGTGATAAACTCACGTACAATCCGGCTTAGTCAAATACGTATAGGTCGGCGTGATAAACTCACGTAGAATCCGGCTTAGTGAAATACGTATAGGTCGGCGTGATAAACTCACGTACAATCCGGCTTAGTGAAATACGTATAGGTCGGCGTGATAAACTCACGTACAATCCGGCTTAGTGAAATACGTATAGGTCGGCGTGATAAACTCACGTACAATCCGGCTTAGTGAAATACGTATAGGTCGGCGTGATAAACTCACGTAGAATACGGCTTAGTGAAATACGTATAGGTCGGCGTGATAAACTCACGTAGAATCCGGCTTAGTGAAATACGTATAGGTCGGCGTGATAAACTCACGTACAATCCGGCTTAGTGAAATACGTATAGGTCGGCGTGATGAACTCACGTAAAATCCGGCTTTGTTAAAAAATATTATACTGGTTGCTTAAGAAAGTGTAAATCCAGTAACTGAAATCATGATGCCTCGATGGAGGGCGAGGATGATTACCCTCTCTGGTATTTGAAGCAGTATACCAGTCTACCAGGAGCCTGGTGGAAAAAATAACTTGCTTCACTGAGTTCCTGATGGAACGTAGAGCATGGGGACATTGATTGCTGACGGCCGGTTGACGCACCATTCACGGAAAATTAGGGACTTCTGAAATTTATGAGTATTCATAAATTTCGGATAGCATAGGGAGGGATGTGGCACTATTTCCTTGTGCCACTGTTTCTAACACACTCTGCAGCATGGACGGGTGGTAAATTGTCCATGAGCGTAGAGATACAAAGAAACCCCTTCCCATAATCCCCTTGCTATCTTTCTGTCTTTTTCCTGCACGACCACCATGATGTGAGGACGCATAGACTGTCTCTCCGTAAATGAGGGGGGGGCACCCCCTCCCTCAACACTAGTTAGGGTAGGTTAGTTAGCTTCGAAAAGCCTATTGTAAAAATTAATTGTAAATTGTTTTTTTTGTAATATATATTGTATCTCTAATGTAAAATAAAATAGTTAGTTATACCTTTGTATATTACAATTGTGTCGCGTGTCGTTTTTCTTGTGTCTGCCATGAATTCCTTCATAAATGTCTTAAGTCGAAAGGCGGCCCTGAGGACAGGGAGATGAAGATTCCCACCAGAATGCCACCAGGGTGAAGAGATCATCTTGAGAAAAGAAAGCAGCCACACCCAGATCCAACATCTCAGGTATGATTTTCTTCTTACTACACAGACCCTAATGACTGGCCCATCTTCATGTCTTCATGAGACCGCTTTAAGACATTTACTATAACACGTCTGTCGGTCACACCCCAGTGACCGGCTGATCGTGGTATACCGCCCTCTTAAGTAAAACACTTTATCAAATCTCCAATACTAATGTACTGTACACGCAATAACCCTTATCCCCGAGTTGGTTCCGGGCCTTGATAAGTGGTGTCTACCTTATAACAAAAGGAACCTAACACGGATAGTTATACGGCGTTTTTGCAAAACAGGAATTAAAAGAGTATTGATACGTTTACCCACGTTGCTGAGTAAGACCAAACGTTCGACGCTTTTTTTAGAATGTATAGAAAAAAGTTTTCAACGTTGATTCCCATGATTCGCCTGATGTGAAAAACGTTCGTTTGCTTTTACGAAAGCTAGGAACTGTGGAACACTATAGATTTATGGATTTCATCGTACCTAAAAAGACAACGAATCTGGAGTTCGTTGTAAATGTAAAATTACTATTAGAATTACCAAACACAATACGTCACGTTTCTATAAAAGTTTGAAATGTTTTAATTTAACTATGCGGAATGACGAAGATTATTTAACATTCGCCTCGGCCGTAAACAGGCAATGTCAGGACTTTAGACTAGCATAAATATGATTAGTATTTTTAAATGTTTCACTTTTGCACAGGGGTTAGTGCCGGAAAAAATGCGAGAAGCGATCTTAAAAAATTAAGGAATCGGGTGTTAAATACGTAAGTAAAGCATACATCCAAAAATTACTGTCCCAAAAATAACAACAACAAGCAAATATAAATCAAAGAATTAAAAAGAGAAAAAAATGAAAATACCTACCCATATTTTCAAAACGAGCCAACTATACAGAAACAAAAGAAATTATCTCCGAGACCCTGTAATCTATGCGGAAAGAAATATTCTGGGAAACATTCTGTTCGTTTCAGAATGAAACTTGTTTAAAAAAAGTGAGCAAAAAATAAAAGCGTCACGTAATAATTGCAAACAAAAAAGAAAAAGATTTGTTTAAACGCAATTAAAAAGAGGACGAAGCATTAAGGGGAAAATAATAATGTAGAACCGAACAGCAATAGAATTGACAATTAATGGTCCGACTGTACCAACTTCTTTACGCAATAGATTTATATTATTATTTAAAATAATAAATTTTTATTCTAATCCTTATTACAGAAAATGAATGAAATAATCGATAGTTGTCCATCGTATGATATCATTACAAATTCAAAACCAGCATGTTGACGGGATCCCCTATGCTTACCTACAAAGAGCTGTTCCATAAACGAAATCTATTTACACTTAATCCTCATGATGCGCAGAGACTTGACTTTTCTGTACACTGAATAAAATACATGATTTAGTTCTAAATTCAAAGAAAATTAATATGAAATGCCGGAAGTTAAAATATCTGAGGCGTAATTAGAACAACACTGGCCGATTAATTCTGAACAAGACAAATCAGTCTGAGGCCGTATGTGCAGTGGTTGACCCCTCTTTTACTTCCTCTGCCAAATGTATTTAAACCACAACTAAGGTTTTGTTATATACTGCTCCTTTACTGCTGTACGTATCTTTGGTGCGCTCAGTGGTACAATGGGGGAAGAGGTGGCTGGTCACTTGTAATGGATCCATAACCAAGTTCTATCTTTACATCATCAAGGTTCTGATCCTCATCTGACATCAATTGAAATGGATGGCTCTCGTCTTGGGGAGGCTCACTGTTTTGACAAGCTTCTGGGTTTGACCTTTACCCCTGCCAGGGTCACTGGGCAAATGGTAGGATCCTTCTACCGCTCCAGAAGATATCTCACTACTGATGCAATTCTCTATCTGTATAAAAGCCAAGTACGTCCAAGGATGGAGTACTGCTGCCACATCTGGGTAGGAGCTGCTAAAAACAGCCTATCCTGCCTTGACATAGTACAAAATAGACTCCGTGGTTTGGTGGGGGATGCCCTTTTCTCTTCCCTGCAACCTCTCTCCCACAGAAGAGATTTTGCGAGCCTGTCTCTGTTTTATCGTTATTTCCATGGCAAGTGCTCGTCTGAGCTTCAATCTCTCGTCACCCCTCGCCAATCTTTCACGAGAAACACCCGTCTGGCTGAAACTACTGGCAATAATTTTCCCCACTCTTTATCTGTGCCTAAATTCAAACGTAGATTCCATGAGCACCCCTTCTTTCTCAGAAGTGCACGATTGTGGAACTCTCTTCCATTCGCCTGTTTCCCACTTGACTACAACTTGGTGTCTTCAAGTCCAACATAAACAAATTCCTGACAAACCGCCCCCTTAAGTAAGACACTCTATCAAATATCCAATACTAATGATTACTACAATACTATCTCATTGATTACTGTACACGCAATAACCCTTATCCCTGAGTGGCCTCCGGGCCGTGATATGTGGTGACCCCCATGTAAAAACAAGTTCTTGAATATGCCAGCCAAACTTCATTGTAATATGTCCTTTGGAATATTCAGTATCGTGGACGAGTTCAGAAAATGTGTGTCAACCTAATACTCACATTTACCATCACATGCGGCAATTTCAATGTGTCGTGTCAATTCTTCCTCATGTTAGCTCCGTAGAGACGGTTTCGTAAAAACTCAGATAAATTATTGAAAGACTTCATTTTCATTTAGGTTACCTGGCTGCAGACAAAGTTGACGGAAGTGTAGTCAGCTTATAGATGCCAAAAAGGTTCAGAACAGCGCTAGATATATCATGGACGCTAGTGCTAGTAAGATGACATCTGTACATAAATGCGTCTTCTATAACTTGATTTTACATAGTTCTAGCCATGTGTTCGTCTTCTGTTGATGCGCTGAATTGATTTGAATAACCAGAGTCAAGATATAAATAACAGTCAGTAAAATAGAAACGATATGAAATAATAAAAACGATCTAATAAAATATTGGCAAACATAAATTTCCTTTTTCTCCGAAAAAAAACCTTTCATACTAATCTGTATTTTGAACTTCCTAAGGAAGAATTTTGCAAGAATATCGGTCCATCGGGGTCATGAATTGCGATGCGTTTCCGAAGACCTTTCCGAGAGGTTTTTCATTTCTTGGTTTTGTGAGCTGTACAGCTGCGCCTAGAAACACAGTTTCTAATAAAAATGCATTTTTTTATTTACAGCAATGGACAACGACTAACCTTGTTGTTCAATTAAATTCCCAATCGCTGAATGTTATTGAATAAATTTTTTTCAGAAACAAAAAAACACCTTTATATGTGATAGCATTATTTGCTAAGCTAGTATCTGTAAGAAAGAAATGACGACAACAGGAAAAATGAATTGTGAAGTTGGGGTCATCCGAATCTTTACTTTGACGCTTCGGTTTTCACGTCATCATGTTGAGATGATTACACATGCCTGTAACGGATGTGCCCCTATCTATGTCTCTGAGAGTTAGTATACGTTTCCGCGATTCTTCACGCATGTTGATGGGTGTGTGCATTCGAGTGTAATATTCTTCTGGTTTATATATATATATATATATATATATATATATATATATATATATATATAACACTTCTTTTACAGCCCAATAAACTCACGAACGTGTGTGTACACTACAACCCGCATACAGAAACCTTCACACATGCACACAGACACACTCACACACGTATATATACACACATTATATGAATTAACATACATATCCAAAGTAGCTGAGCAGCAGCTTGGTTCCCACCAGTTTTGGCAAATAGCAAACAGAATCCTGAACAGAAGCGTGTGCTCCATCCCAACTATTATCAATGGACCTGAGGTAATCTCGTCAGCATCAGACAAAGCCAAACTCTTTGTCAAGAACTTTGCAGCTAATTCTACCCTTTGCGACCAAGACCGCCAACCCCCAATATTTCCTCCTGTATCAGAAAACACGCTATGTGATATACGTATATCTGTACGTGATGTTGCGAAGCTAATCAAAAACCTTGATTCGAGTAAAGCAACTGGCCCTGATGGTATTCCAATTATAGTACTCAAAAAACTTCAACCTGAATTAGCGCCCATACTTACAAAACTGTTTAAACGTTGTCTTAAGGAGAATAGTTTCCCATCTCCCTGGAAAATCTCATCAGTATGCCCTGTATTTAAGAATTCAGGTGATCGCTCATCCCCCTCTCAGTACAGGCCAATAAGTCTCCTGTGCGTCATGAGTAAGTTGCTAGAATCTGTGTTAAATACAGAAGTAATCAAACATCTCAACAAAAATAACCTTCTTAGTGACACTCAATATGGTTTCCGTTCTGCTAGATCTACAGCAGATGTCCTTACAGTTATATCGCATAGGATTAGCAAATCTCTCGACGGTGGCAATCTTTCTTGGGCAATTGCTCTTGACATATCTAAAGCCTTTGATAGGGTATGGCATAAAGGTTTACTTCATAAGATCGCTAGCTATGGTATAGCTGGAAAAGTCTTCTCAATTATTAAATCATTTCTTTCTGATAGGTTCATAAGAGTAGTAGTTGAGGGGCAAAAATCAGAAGCTCACAGTACTAATGCCGGTGTCCCTCAGGGATCCATCCTGGGCCCAACTCTTTTCCTGATCTACATTAATGATCTTCCAAATCATATCCTTACATCATTTGTAGACATTTATGCTGACGACACTACCATTTATGGTACCACATCTAAGACAGTAAACGACCAAGTACTCTCCAATTCTCTCTCCTCTGATCTTGAGCACGTAGTACAATGGGGAAAGGAGTGGCTGGTTACTTTTAATGCATCTAAAACCAAGCTTCTCTCTTTACATCATCAACATTCTAATTCACATTTGTCATCAATTGAAATGAATGGCTCTCGTCTTCAGGAGGCCTCAAGTTTTGACAAGCTTCTGGGCTTGACCATTACTCCTGATCTTAAATGGAACACGTATATCAAATCTGTTGCCAAGGCCGCTGGAAAAATGGTGGGATCTTTCTATCGATCCAGTAGATATCTCACTGCTGATGCTATTCTCTACCTATATAAGAGCCAGGTACGTCCAAGGATGGAATACTGTTGCCACATCTGGGCAGGAGCTGCTAGAAAGGACTTGTCTTGCCTTGATAGAGTTCAAAATAGACTTCGTAGCCTCGTAGGAGATGTCCTTTTCTCCTCCTTGCAACCTCTATCTCACAGAAGAGATGTTGCGAGTTTGTCTCTGATGTATCGTTATTTTCATGGAAAGTGTTCGACTGAGCTTCAATCTATGGTCCCCCCTCGCCAAACTTTCACAAGAAACACTCGTCTAGCTGTAAACACTATCAATAATTTCCCCCACTCTTTATCTGTGGCTAAACCTAAACGTAGATTCCATGAACAAAGCTTCTTTCTTAGAACTGCACGCCTATGGAATTGTCTTCCGTTTTCCTGCTTTCCGGCTGACTACAATATGGTTGTGTTCAAGTCTAAAGTAAATAAGTTCTTGATGAGCCGTTCCATATAAGTTATTAAATTTACCAAATTTTCATTACTAATGATTACTATATTGACCAATTTCTACTGTACACTCTTTAACCCTTATCCTTGAGTGGCCTCTGGGCCTTGATAATGTGGTGATGCCTTTGTAAAAAAAAAAAAAAAAAATATCTCTCTTTCTTTATATATATATGCTAGCAAAAGTACCCGTTGTGCTGACTGGGTTCAAAAACAGCCCACAGAAAATGGACTCTGATTTATGAAAGTATGATAGGTTATGATAAGGAAATATTGTACATTTTGGTTGAATTTGGGGGTATCAAAACCAAACCAAATATGATGAAAGTAAAAATAAAATAGATAAACCCCATAATTTATTATACCATACCTGTTCACACTGAAACATTTATCACAATATTCTGTGGATCTATATTTAAAAAAAACCTTGTTAAACTTTGTGACATATTTCCATTCTATGGAGGTCAGGTGCGAACGAACATCCCATAATTTTATTATACCATATTTCTTAAAACTGAAACATAATTATCAAAGTATACTTACACAGATAGATATGAAAAGTCTTTATTAAAGTTTGTGCCTATTTCTATTCCATGGAGGCCAGGCGTGAACGCAGACCCCACAATTTTATTATACCATGCCTATTTAAGTTACAACATACTTGTCAATGTATTCTGATGTACATCTATATCAAAAACACTTGTAAACGTTTTTTTTTTGTTTTTTTTTTATTTCTTTGTGGACCAGGCGCGATCGCAGACCCCACAATTTTTAAGAACCACCGTTCTGCAGGATCAAACATGTCCATTCCTGTGTCTCGATTCATTTTAATACAGAGCAATTTCGATTGATAATAATATAAAAAAAGGAATAAATTATGAAAATTGGTTTTAGGAGGCAAATTTAATAAGATGAATAAAAGGAATTATTACGAAAGTGCGGTTGTTTCAGTATTGACAGACAAACAAGTGGAAAACATATTCTAATGATATTGTATTTAAAAAAAATCAATAATTGTAATTAAAAATAATGTATAATCATAATTAAATAGAGAAAATAAATTAAAGGAGGTAAATTATATTAACTACAATGAATTAAAGGAATTATATATATTATAAATACGAAAGTACGGCTAAAGGGTAAATTAATAATTAAATTTATACATAAAAAGATTGAGACCTGACCAAAAAAAGAGCATTACACCCTCGACATCAGAGGTATGATTTGGATTGTTTGTGACATGTAAAGATTGTGTTTGAATATTTCTCTTCATGTTATTGTCTGACGAGTTTGCAACATTACACATATACAGTGATAACATAGTTTTATTGTGTGTTCGAAGATTGCTAACGAAACGGATCCGCAACATATACTTATTTGAGAAAGAAATGAATAGGTGTTTTCAAACATTGTGACCTGAACTTCAATATATATATATATATATATATATATATATATATATATATATATATATATATATATATATATATATATTGATTTGATGGCGCTTGCATCTGAATGCGTTACAGATCTTATTCCTGGGATTTACTTCATCTTTATAAAAGTGGCTAAATTTACCGCTATTATGACCAAGGTACACTTTTGTTTTACGTCAGAGCAGGTGTGAAATTTGATCAGAAAAATCGTAGCGATCGCCGCCGTGCTCGGACTGAAAGCAAGGTGGCGAACTGACAATGTGCATATTTTGCGGTGAGCGACGAAAAGAAATCTCGAGGGAAATCACAAACGGAAAGAAAAACGAAATACGAAATAAGAAATGCGTATCTACAGATATTTTTGTGCTTTTTATTTACGGGGGTAATTTTACCCTTTTTCTGTTTTGTTTTGAAGAAGAAAAGTATGTGAAATATTTCGTGTTCCTTCTGTCGTTATTAATCTTTCATATTACTTCTGCTGAAAAGATATGCACTGTATTTTGAATCAAGCAACTGATTTGATATTCCCCTATTTCAAAAGCATTCGTTCGCTTCATGACCAAACATGTGGATCACTATATATATATATATATATATATATATATATATATATATATATATATATATATATATATATATATATATATATATATAAGCGCCTATATTTTCTATTTACATAAGTTTGTAAGTGTATCCTCATCGATTAAAAAGACTTTTGTGCCGAATAGTTTATATATTCCTTTTTTTTTTATTACCCTAGCCCATTAAAATTGCATGCGTAACCTCGTTGACATTTTCTGGGCAAGGAGACTTAGGAAGTAAGCAATAAACAACCACCAATCTAAAGAGGGTAAATATGCTTGGATGAGTGAACCTCTTAAGACAATTCAGGACGATTGCTTCAGCACCAAAGATAAAATACCTGCGAACTGAACTAATCTCTGCCGGATTGATTTTCGATCTCGGATTCTCGAATGGTAAAAAAAAACACGCCAAATAATTGCCACAAATAAATGCCACAAATAATTGCCACAAATAAATGCCACAAATAAATGCCACTAATAAATGCCACAAATAAATGTCGCAAATAAATGACATGATGCTTAATCGTAACTGTATTTATTGTGTCTAAATACATCGGAATCGGAAAAGTCTGACGAGTCGCACAGCAAAGTTCACTCTATAGATGTTGTATTAAGAAATTCGACAAGTCGCACAATAAAGTTCACTATACATAGGTCTGAACGCTACTGCCCACTACCTCCAGCAACCTGCTTTTATGGTACCCGGGCTCACCTCAAAATCACGTATGAGACGCGATTTTTCGAGAACTGTTCGAGACTGTGGACATTAAAATACCACGATCGCCATTTCGAATCTTTTCGTTTTTCTTCTCAGCCCGCACAACAGACAAACCTGAGCACGTTTTTCCCGTAAGCCTTCTCTATTTTCCCCACGTATTCATGAAATATCAAGCCGAGTGTAATATTACATAGCTCGAAGGGAGAGAGAGAGTGTGAGTGAGAAAAGGTCAGGAGTTGCTTAGAAGCATTAGAAATTTGAACATGTCGTTTTAGAAATGCGCTGATCATCGATAATTTAATTATTGATCTTTCTCTTTTAAGCTCACCACATAAGTGAATTGGAACGAAAACCGAAACGAATAAATGTATTGTCTTGTTGGAACGTAACATTATAATGGTAAATCAAGACTGATATTGGCATACAACATATGTTTAAGGTTTTTTTTTTTAATTCTATACAAAAATTACTTGAAGGATATACTCTACGTTGTATGTATAAAATCGATGGCATAAAGTTGGGGTTATGTTTTATAAGTTTTAATTGGTCTGGTGCCGTTAGGTTTCCGATTTATAAGCCATTGACACATTGGTGCCGATCAACATTCGTTCCTATAATCATCTTCCACGAACAACGTGCATAATAATACTTAATTGCTTCTTTATATGGATTAAATAAACACTAACCTTATGACATGATCGCGTGAAAATAAGCCTGGGCTTAATGTTGGTACAAAATATATATGATCAATGAAATATAAAAGCCGTGTGGCTTTGCTGAGCGTCATGATTGACAATGGCTCCTTTGGTAGCTAACATATGTGTGGTTCTATTCGGCTTCAAATATTTACTCTTTTCCAATTCCATTTCAATAAATATGATTAACACAAATCAAAGGTCGACAGAAGGAATAAATTAACAAGAAAAGAAGTGAAAAACGGGGGGGGGGCTATTACAAAAGCAATCCATACATGAAAGAACATTCATTACGCATAATGCTAATGCTGTGATATGGAATTGTTCATCCATAAGTATTTAACATCGGAGAAAATATTCTTATTCTTCTAATTCTATTTTGTTTGTGTACTTGTGTTTTCAGCAGAGACTATAAGCATACAAGTATTTGTAGATGTTATTTTTGTATATCGGTAGTTGATTTTTAAGCAGTTGATAAATTTGAAAGTAAAGAGTAAAAAAAAAGACTGTTACTTCACCTGTTAATAGATGCATGGATATACAAGCATGTATAGATTTATTACACTGCTTTTGCCTCTTATATATAGAGATGATTACAAATACATGCATATATGTGTGTGCGTGTGTGTATGTGTGTGTGTAAGGTGACCGTTACACTCGAACCTTGCTTGATACAGTTCAAATCTTTCTCTAACATCCACGCCGTTCGGCGCCATCGAAAATGAACAAACAAACAAAAATAAATAAATCTGAGTCGGCTTCTTTTTTTTTAACAATTCGTTTATCACCGATTTTCTTTTTCCCTGTTTCGACAGCAGCTTAACACTCTGGCTGCCACGCCGAGGCCACATGTCGATCTCACTTGGTCGTCGTTTTTACGCACGCAACCATTTCTCGTCTTCGACTCTACATGTCCATTTCTTTCAATCGGACTTTTTCTTCTTTTGACCACGTGGTGTTTTTTTTTCTTTTTCTTGTCATTTCATAATTTGCATGTGTGCTTTTTTCGGCTACTCTAACTAATATCCTCGCAAGCCAGCTATCTTACTACTGCTGCTTATATTTTCTCACGCACTCTGTTATATATATATATATATATATATATATATATATATATATATATATATATATATATACTAGCAAAAGTACCCGTCGTGTTGACTGGGTTCAAAAACAGCCTACAGAAAATGGACTCTGATTTATGAAAGTATGATAGGTTATGAAAAGGAAGGGTTGTAAAGAGATAGCTTCGAATTCAAGGGTATCAAAACCAAAGCAAAATATGATGAACGTAAAAATAAAATAGATAAACCCCATAATTTATTATACCATACCTGTTCACACTGAAACACTTATCACAATATTCTGTGGATCTATATTAAAAAAAAAACTTGTTAAACTTCGTGACATATTTCCATTCTTTGGAGGTCAGGCGCGAATGAACACCCCATAACTTTATTATACCATAATTCTTCAAACTGAAACATAATTATCAAAGTATACTTACGCAGATAGATATGAAAAGTCTTTATTAAAGTTTGTGCCTATTTCCATTCTATGGAGGCCAGGAACGAACGCAGACCCCACAATTTTATTATACCATCCCTATTTAAGTTAAAACATACTTATCAAAGTATTCTTATGTACATCTATATCAAAAACACTTGTAAATTTTTTTTGTTTTTTAATGTTTAATTTTTTTATTTCCATACTTTGTGGACCAGGCACGAACGCAGACCCCACAATTTTAATGAACCACCGTTCAGCAGGATCAAACATACCCATTCCTGTGTCTCGATACATCTTCTATCATTATATGTAATCAGTTTTTAAAATAGTCAACCATATGGGAGCCTATTCGTGACCACACACACACACACACACATTCAGCTTTATATTATATATGTATGTGTGTGTGTGTGTGTGTGTGTGTGTGTGTGTGTGTGTGTGTGTGTAATTTCTGGCATTGAATTATTTTGAATATAAATTCGGTTTTCATTATGCCAAAACTTGTTAGTAACTGGACAAGTCGCCTGTTTTCCACTTAATTCTCTATTTCCCCCTCTCACTTGCGGTCATCTTTTCTAGGTATTCTCTTATAGTATTTAATATCTCTATTTACTTGTTCTAATTTTAATATGGGAAAAGCCAGGGCCCCAGAATGCGGACTTTGGATTAACACAAAAATAAAAATACCTTGTCCCTTTAAGTATTTCTCCTTCAGCGGCTGAGAGCAGTAAAGATGGAGTGTATTTGTGTCTAATCAAATTACTCTATTCCTCTCTCATATCAGATAATTTACATAGTGCACACATGTCTTCTTTTACTTTATCTTTATACATGGGATGGAACTAAAAAGATGTATTATTTTTGCTATGCAATTTTTTTTTTACATAGGCATCACCACATTATCAAGGCCCAGAGGCCACTCAAGGATAAGGGTTAAAGAGTGTACAGTAGAAATTTGTCAATATAGTAATCATTAGTAATGAAAATTTGGTAAATTTGATAACTTATATGGAATGGCTCATCAAGAACTTATTTACTTTAGACTTGAACACAACCATATTGTAGTCAGCCGGAAAGCAGGAAAACGGAAGACAATTCCACAGGCGTGCAGTTCTAAGAAAGAAGCTTTGTTCATGGAATCTACGTTTAGGTTTAGGCACAGATAAAGAGTGGGGGAAATTATTGATAGTGTTTACAGCTAGACGAGTGTTTCTTGTGAAAGTTTGGCGAGGGGGGGCCATAGATTGAAGCTCAGTTGAACACTTTCCATGAAAATAACGATACATCAGAGACAAACTCGCAACATCTCTTCTGTGAGATAGAGGTTGCAAGGAGGAGAAAAGGACATCTCCTACGAGGCTACGAAGTCTATTTTGAACTCTATCAAGGCAGGACAAGTCCTTTCTAGCAGCTCCTGCCCAGACGTGGCAACAGTATTCCATCCTTGGACGTACCTGGCTCTTATATAGATAGAGAATAGCATCAGCAGTGAGATATCTACCGGATCGATAGAAAGATCGAACCATTTATCCAGCGGCCTTGGCAACAGATTTGATATACGTGTTCCATTTAAGATCAGGCGTAATGGTCAAGCCCAGAAGCTTGTCAAAACTTGAGGCCTCCTGAAGACGAGAGCCATTCATTTCAATTGATGACAAATGTGGATTAGAATGTTGATGATGTAAAGAGAGAAGCTTGGTTTTAGATGCATTAAAAGTAACCAGCCACTCCTTTCCCCATTGTACTACGTGCTCAAGATCAGAGGAGAGAGAATTGGAGAGAACTTGGTCGTTTACTGTCTTAGATGTGGTACCATAAATGGTAGTGTCGTCAGCATAAATGTCTACAAATGATGTAAGGATATGATTTGGAAGATCATTAATGTAGATCAGGAAAAGAGTTGGGCCCAGGATGGATCCCTGAGGGACACCGGCATTAATACTGTGAGCTTCTGATTTTTGCCCCTCAACTACTACTCTTATGAACCTATCAGAAAGAAATGATTTAATAATTGAGAAGACTTTTCCAGCTATACCATAGCTAGCGATCTTATGAAGTAAACCTTTATGCCATACCCTATCAAAGGCTTTAGATATGTCAAGAGCAATTGCCCTAGAAAGATTGCCACCGTCGAGAGATTTGCTAATTCTATGAGATATAACTGTAAGGACATCTGCTGTAGATCTAGCAGAACGGAAACCATATTGAGTGTCACTAAGAAGGTTATTTTTGTTGAGATGGTTGATTACTTCTGTATTTAACACAGATTCTAGCAACTTACTCATGACTCACAGGAGACTTATTGGCCTGTACTGAGAGGGGGATGAGCGATCACCTGAATTCTTAAATACAGGGCATACTGATGAGATTTTCCAGGGAGATGGGAAACTATTCTCCTTAAGACAACGTTTAAACAGTTTTGTAAGTATGGGCGCTAGTTCAGGTTGAAGTTTTTTGAGTACTATAATTGGAATACTGTCAGGGCCAGTTGCTTTACTGGAATCAAGGTTTTTGATTAGCTTCGCAACATCACGTACAGATATACGTATATCACATAGCGTGTTTTCTGATAAAGGAGGAAATATTGGGGGTTGGCAGTCTTGGTCGCAAAGGGTAGAATTAGCTACAAAGTTCTTGACAAAGAGTTTGGATTTGTCTGATGCTGACGAGATTACCTCAGGTCCATTGATAATAGTTGGGATGGAACACACGCTTCTGTTCAGGATTCTGTTTGCTATTTGCCAAAACTGGTGGGAACCAAGCCGCTGCTCAGCTACTTTGGACTTAACAGATTGAGCATACAACTCTCTTGCGTTCCTTATTACTTTCTTACAATGGTTGCTGGCAGTCCTGAAAACGGCTTTAGTTTCCATACATCTATTACGTTTGAAGCAGTGGAAAAAGTGATTTCTGTGCGAAATGGCAGCAGCACATTCTGGAGAGAACCATGGCTGGCTGTTAGGTTTTTGCTATGCAATAAGAATATCTTAACAGATATTTCACCGTTTGAAATTTCTAATGAAATCAAAGTGGAATAAATAGTGGTAACTATGGCCCAACGAGTCACAGTTACGTCTTGTATGTTGTATAATAGATTTTAAGTTTTATATGTAAATATTCTATATTTATTTATGAAAATGAGACATTGTTATAACATACAATAATGTGTCTTTTTCTCACGTTGCTGAACACTATTCCGGTATAATGCTGTCAAACCAGTGCCTTTCGACGTTATTAATCTTTCATGTAAATATTGTTTAAGGGATATACATCATGCATTATTCAGAATAAGTCATTTGCTGTCATAGCAAAGCAAATGGAATCTGTTATGTGATAGATATTTAGAAAGAGATATATCAGCAACATTTTGGGCTTCAGTTTGGAAGTTTCATCATAGAAAATTTCGAAGTCGTACAGATTCTAGTCAGTTGACGTGTATCTTCATTTTGAGTTTTAAATCACGTTTCCACGGTTTTAAATCTGTCCTTCTTGTTATCATCGGAACGAGGGGGAGGCGTAATTAGATATCACTTCTTTGAATATTTCTAGCTTTCAAAACGCATAATGTCCGCGTGCTTTCGATAAATCGTTATCACTTGCTATGCATGCGTGATGAAAACACTGAACATAGAAGATATCACATGCGTTTATAGCACTGCATTAACACTTAGAAGACCTATGAAATTACGGCATCTGTACATCGTAAAACAAACGGAACTCATCGGGGAATAACCGTGAAGTAATCCTTCCTTTTATTGCCAGTAATAGATGTAATGTAACAATAGATCCTCAGTTGGTTTTAAGAAACCGTCAGGATTAACAGTAGCAGCACGTGAATCTTTCTTACTAGACGCTTGTGTATTTATTAGTTAGCATACTTCCTCTTCATATCCGTTGAAATCAAAACACCTTAACTTTAAAACGGACGGAAAGCATCCCTATCTTGCTATGGACGATCAATGAGAAGATTTAAAGTAAGACATTTCATGACTAAAAGAGAAACTAGGCCCTGTATGGTCACGGATCTATAGCATTGACAGTTGAACTACTTGAAGATAGTAAAGACTCCATAGTATATGCCCCACGTGGAACGAATCATTCAAAGATGGGACACCCTGGGCCGAGCAACACTGAAGGTTTAAAAGAAAGGCCAGGAAACTCTACTGATGGCGACCAACAACAAACAGCTGCATCTGTGAAAACCCGAGACAGACAATGGAACGAATCCTCAGTGAATATTATAATTGACCAACGTGTACTGATCAAGATTTGATGGCCAACTATTGTATTGACATAGTTATCTAGAAGTAACTCGTTTGATTAGCTGTCTTTTTCTTTGTAACATCCGTCACCAAGTCGCAATTGTTACGTTTTTTTTTTCTTATCGATGCGCCAATAATCTTATACACATATTGTCGATAACCCTGGTTCTTTATCATCTGCAACTTCTATTAATCAGAAAGGCAGAGTCACGAGAGAGAGAAAAATAAAATAGGTATATAAAAAATATTTGTCGCGCAAACTCAATCGTAAGGCCCATTTTTTGCCCTCAAAGTGGTTAAAATGTCTTCTCCACCTTAAGGATATTCAGAAGGAAACAGACTTATATATCTCCCAGTGTTATGTTATTTTGCTGACTTCCATTTTACTAAAGTCACCTCTGGTCCCTAGCTGTAACTCAAACGTTCAAATAACGGCCGGTCTTCGACATGTCACAAGGAAATCGTGTTACTATGTGCTATAATGCATGTGTTACACAGCGATATATCAGTGCTGTTAAGTTACACAAATATACTCCGATGTTTGTAGCATCAATAAATCTGCACTGAATACTCTATACTAGCTTTAGATAGTAATATAATAAAAACGACACGATCCACCCAAGCGAATCCTGATAAAACCAATAGATGCATCACTTAAGGAAATTTATATAAGTTTCTGAGCTTGCATATGAGAACCCATGCAATAACTCTTGTTTTCTTAAAGAAGAAGCACACAGATACGTAAAGTCCGATTAGCGGCAACAAATATCTAAAGATAACAAAAATAATAAAGGATACAGAAACATTTTTAGTCAGAAAAGTAACAATCCTGGAGTATTTTAAGTCTTGCTTATTTTATAAATGAAAAGATGTTTTTTGTAAAGGGGTAGATGTTTAAAGGAGGCCATTGCAATGTATCGATCACAAGAAGATATTTTTACTCTTATTCCTTAACTCATCATCATTTTTCGGGGTTTATTCATCAACAAGAGAGCATGGGACTTGGATGAAAGAGGATACTATTTGGGACTATATATCTACAGGGATACTATATAGGGTGTTGAGCTGTCTGTTTCCCTTTAAATTACAGGCGAGAAAACAGGAAACAAGGAGTGAGTGGATTCCAAAGTGTTACATTTTAAAGGACGAAATAATAAAAGTAGAAGGGTATCCGGAATCTAGGAATCTTTATATCACAAAGAATGGAATTTGCTGGTTGTCGAATTACTCAGGCGTATTTACGTTGAGTGCTATGAAATCGTCAGAGCACATTCCATTAAAATAATCGCAAAATAGACACAGTTACACAACATTTCAGCAATGGGACAGAGGTTGACTGCAGAATCTATTAGGTTGAAGACTCTTTTCTGAGTCTTGTCTAAGAGAGCCCGAATATGGCAACAATACTCCATGCATGAGAAAATGATGGTTTTGTAGAGATATAGGACGCTCTCGGATTTGAGTAGTTTTCTATCATATATTCCAAAGTAATGTTTTGTTTTTCCAATTATAGCAGGATAGACAATAATATAATATAAATAGTACTATACCAAATATACGAAATTTGTCTGAAGCTCAATGAGAGCATATATATACATATTTTTAAAGTTCAATTCACAATTTTAGAAACCACATATTCTTTTATTTTCTCATAAGAATATATGTTACAGATGTTTCGTTAGCAGTCTTCAAGAAACAGTAAAACTATGTTATGGCTGTATTTTTGAATGTAGCAAACTCTTCAGACAATTCTGATGGAGACAAAAAAAACATATTCAAACACAATTTTTACACGTCACAAGCAGTCCAAAACATATCTCCAGTGTCGAGAGCGTAATTCTCTTTGTTGGTCAGGTTTCCAACATTTTATTTATTTTTTTTTCCTCTTCAGCCGTATATTCGTATTTATAATAATTTCTTTCCATTCATCTGATTTAATTTACCTACTAAAATTTATTTTCTCTATTAATTATTGTATATTATAATCAAGTTAAATTGTTCTATATCTAAACTACAATATCTTTGGAGTATTTAAACTTTCATTGTTCATCTGTCTACGACTAAGTATTCCGCTTTGTTCTATATATGTTACAGGAGAAATCACCCTTACTTACTTACTTTTCAGAATTATCTTTTGGTTGGTTATATCCCTTTACTTATTTCTCATATATTAACATTTCCTGGCTAACTTATGAATTGTTTTTATACAATATTTATGTGTTTTTTTACTATTATATTTATATAGTATTTGGCTAAAATTTCCTTTCTTTATATGATATATCTTTTTTATCTATCTTACCTCCTAGTTATCTAATCGTCATATTTATATTGCGTTTCTAGGCTGTATAGACTTCAGAAATATATTTTTATCAGTGCTTTACTGTCTCGATATATGAGTTTCCCGATACTGTTACTAAAATTGTTTATTCTAACCGTATATGTTCTGTATATCTCATTATTTTCTTCGGTTTTAGTTTGTTGATATTTCAAGAGTATTTGATTAATATTTTCTATATTAAGCATGAGTTATACTCTAATCCTCTTTTTTAAATTTTTTATCCTCTACTCTTATGTATATTTATTTACATATTCGTTTATATATTTTCTTTTTTTATATTCTTTTTTTATTTAGTCTGGTCTAATGCGGGATAACAGGAATTTATTTTTATTTAGGCACCCCTGCACCACATTCTGCCGCTTCCTCTTTAGATGTTAATATGTGATATTATTCAAGGATATAAAGATTACATCTTATCGATTCATTTTTATTTCTACAAAGTTCCCTAATCCATTCGCCAAATACTTACTTTTCCTGATTCTATTATTTATTACGTTATTACTACGATTTCCGATATTTTCATTCTCATTGTTATTAGTGTTTGTTTCATTACCTATCTTTAACTTGAAGAATGTAAGGTGATTACGGATTCTATCTGTGAATTGACATTCTGTCGATCCCAAGTATACTTTACTGCGGTTTTTGGTTATGATCACACAATTATAGACAATATCTGAATTTAGGTATTTCCATTCATTTGAGTTTTCAATTGTGTTTGAATATGCTTTCCCCGCATAGAAATTGCTGAAAAGTTTACTACATTCAAAAATATGTTTACTGTTTGTTAAGGATTGCTAACGAACAAATCTATAACATATATTCTTATGAGAAAATAAAAGAACATGTTTTCAAAAACTGTGAATTGATATAATTAATATATATATATTATTATTATTATTATAATTATTATTATTATTATCATTATTATTATTATTATCATTATTATTATTATCATTATTATTATTATTATTATTATTATTATTATTATTATTATTATTACACAGATAAATATAAATATTATATTTAGAATTACAGCGTACAATTTCCTTAGATTTATTAATGTTTTGAATTTATTTGGAAATGTTTAAATGTTTCAAAAAACGATTCTGATAAATTTTCTAATATATTTTTAAAATGATTAAAAAGACTATGTTTTTGAAAATCTATGAAATCTTTGAATTAAGTATTTCTATTATCATAAGCTTTGCTTGAATTTTCCGGAACATTGAATATTGTTATCCATTCAATTTTATTTTTATCGGCTATTTTTCTCATATATATATATATATATATATATATATATATATATATATATATATATATATATATATATATATATATGACTACTGTATTTGATCACAAAAATTAATATATACGAAAGTATTATTTTATGCGTAAACTTTAAGTATTTACTTCGACAGTGCCCAATACATAGGTAGAGCTAGGTAGTACGTTATAAAAATATATATGGAAATTAAGCAACACAGAATATTCCGCGTTTCATCCACGCTAGAATTCGTCAGGCTTATGCGAAGAGTTGTGGTTGTCGCGTGTTTTTTTATACACGCACATTCTATTGATTTTTTAGTTAGCCAATCAGATTCCTAGTTTCCACCGCTCCCTTCCTAATCATCCAATGGGCAGGCACTAACAAGTAACCTTTTTGTTGTTTTGTTTTTGCATTACTATGATAGTTTATATATATATATGATAATTTATGTATGTTTATTTTATTTAATTATTTTCTATTGTTAGTGTTAATTTGAAAATTATTTTGTATCGCTATCCTAGAGTAAAGTTTATCCTGTGTACATAGTTATTCGCTATTTCTCTTCTACAGTTTCATAGATGTTGGGGTTCTTTAAAGTATAGGATAGCAAATATTTCATGAAGGCATAATCTACATGGATCATCTAGGTCTCTACATGTGTTTGCTTGTCTTACTATTTTCCATTCGACTACCGGCGAACACCGCTTTCTTTGAGTTCCCAGTATTTGTTTGCTAGTGTTGTTTTCATTTGGTGTTTTTTTGCGTACTTTCGTGGTCATAATATCGGGTTTTGAAATCTAAGGAAGTCATACCTTTGTAATATTTCTTGTTATTCGGGTTTTCTATCGCAAATATTGTGGCCTGGTAAAGTATGCTTTTGATTAGACATTTATTTTGAAGTGGGCAAAGTGTGCGATATCTACAGTTGTATTTATCTTGTTCATTATTAGTATTTTTATTGTTATTTCTACTATGGTTGTCGTTGTCAGGAGTTGGTTTATTATTATTATTATTATTATTATTATTATTATTATTATTATTATTATTATTATTATTATTATTATTATTATTATTATTATTTCTACTAGTTACATATGTGTTCTTTTTGTTAGTTTTATTTTTGTCATGATGTCCGCTTTTTATTGTTTATTTTGTTGTTGTTTTAATTGCTTTTATTAAATATTTTGTTATTATGTGCTTTAATTATCATCTCTAAATTCATACAGTAGTTGTATGATAACTTTAGGTTTTTTTTTATTGAAAATTCTGTGCAAGGGATTGGTTACAGGGAAGTTCTTTTCGATGAGATCTAGAATTTGTTTTTAAATTTTGATTGTGTGGCGCCGTATACCAGATTCTTTTTCTTCTATTTTTAATTTTATTTTTATTGGTGTTTTTTGCTTATATTTGATATATTTTTGTATCCACTATTTTTATGGCTGTTTCGTAGATATAGATTGACTGTTAAATGCAAGTTCATCGCTTGAGTAAATGATGAATCTACTTAGGATCGAGATAGGAATCTGTTTTATAATTGATTGGAATAAGGGTTTACATATATTGGACTAGCGTTATCTGTAATGTGTGTTTTTATCTAAATTTAACGTGAGGTCCAGGAAGATTGTTATTTTTATGTTGGCTAGTACGTCTACTTTTAGGCCTAGTTTTGCTTTGTCTGATGGTGACGAGATTACCTCAGGTCCATTGATGATAGTTGGGATAGAGCACACGCTTCTATTGAGGATTCTGTTTGCTATTTGCCAATACTGGTGGGAACCAAGTCGCTGCTCAGCCACGTTGAACTTGACGGACTAAGCATACAACTCTCTTGCGTTCTTTATTATTTTTTTAAGCGGGTTTAGTCTCAGAACATCTATTACGTTGGAAGTAATGGAAAAGGTGATTTCTGTGCGCAATGGGAGCTGCATATTCTGGAGAGAACCAGTACTTTGCACCTGCTGATAGGACATCCTCCTAAGTGGTTAATCCAAGATTTGGATCCCTAACTATCAGGAGGATAACATCAGCCCAGATAAAACGATTACCTCCCGCACCCTTACTAGTGACACGACTACATAGAAACAGAAAATTTCCGACATCGATGGCGAATGTTCGTGAAAAATACTGCAAACCTAGAATACAGCCTTTTCTTTTCCCTTTGTCAGAAAAATCACTCATGAAAAAATGAGGGCTGAGAGATAAATAGAGAGCAGCGAGATTAACGAGAGCTGCCAATCACGCATCCACAAAAAGTTTGTAAATATATATATATATATATATATATATATATATATGTTCTCATCAGACAACTGAAATTAATCAACGTTGAGCCTGGCTAGTAACAGATGGGTCACCATTTGGAAAGTCTCGGCGTTATATGTGCTCTCCGCTTATCACTGCATTGTTTCCAGTCATCCTGACTCTCCACTTGCCACTGATATTTAACAACGCAGACTCGAGAGATGTGTGGTTGGAGATTTCGCAACTCTTGACTCAATAATTCCACTTTGGGTATAGTCTGCCAAGACTAAAGGAATCTACCATATATATATATATATATATATATATATATATATATATATATATATATATATATACTAGCATATACACCCGGTGTTGCCCCGTCGAAACATTGTCGGGCGGATGGATAACTCACATACTGCTGAAGATACAGCGAATACATAAACTAGTTACGAAAGTGACGACATGTTGGATTTAAGGAACCATAAACTACATCCTTCTTGATTCTATGATGACAAAAAAATATCATCGGGTTTATTATTAAACTGGATTTTCTTTAATGTAATATGCGACTGGGGTTATTCATCAATGTAGACCTTTTTTTTAATAAATAGTATATATAGAAATCATGAAAGAAAACCCTATTCTTAGATTAAGAAATATTTTTTTAATTAGAGAACATTTTACAGTTGCTTTTAATGGTCACATATTTCCATTCTTTCAAAGTGTCTCCGTTTAAGTTTATTTTGTTTTTCTAATTACGATTCAGTTTGAAGCTTTTGTTACTGTTCCGGTTTAGGAGCGTGACTTTCGCTCTGAAAATTCGTACTTGCCCTTCTATTCTTTGTCATGTATTTACAGTGTTCTATCAAAGACTTGGGGAACCAGCCAATGTATGTTAATGTTCTAAATATATTTTCTTGACGATATATTTTTTTTCATAAATAATATAAAACAATGGTTTTATTTTCCACAGCGGTTATTGTTGTGGGCATGAATTTGGACACTGTATTATCAAATCTATACATATCAAATTTGGATCATTTGCTTGTGTTTATAAATATGTTAAATGATTTAAATGACATCTCAAAAATGCAATACTTTTTATAAGCTGTTAAATTTTGAAGACAAGATGGCCGCCGACAACAAGAGAGTCACAGCTTTTTTTTTTTTTGTCGACTTCCTTTTCAAATGTTTTTTCTTTAACAGGAAATTCAGAAAATAAATGTCACCAGTCTGTGAAAATGTTTTCAAGCGAACTGTATATTTTTATTGCATTATGTTTGTAAATTTTTCGATTTTTTAAATATTATCGAGAGTTCTTGATAGTTTTATATCACCCATGTCTTTATAGTTTGACTTAACAGAATTGAAACTATGTATTAGAAAAATAGGTTAAAACGCAAAAAAAAATCATCCAGGTAGTTAGAGGAGTAACTTATCTTACCTTTGGTAATATTTATTTGTTGTATATTTATTTTTCCCATTTTAGTTTTCCTAAGTATGATTTAACATACTGATTTATTTTCATACTACTTCAAATGTTTTCATATAATTTACAAATGATATTCTTAATATATATATATAATTTGTAGTGTTTCATAAGATCGTTTCCATTTGACAAACCATATATTGTTTAGCTCTGGCTGTAAGTGAGCAAACTCATTCCCTTGAACATATAAAAAAAACTGTTTCAATTCGCTCCTTAAACTACATGAAACGTTTATGTAGAACAAGAAGCATAATATATAAACAGTTTATTGTAAATAAGAAAGAAAATCCGTCTCATCACCTATATAATATAATATGTGCAGAAATTCCCCTTTACCCCAACGTTTTTTGGGGGGTTTTACATAGAGGTAACCACTTATAAAGGCTCAGAAGCCACTCGGGGATAAGGGTTATTGCGTAATCAATGAGATAGTGTTGTAGTATTCGTTAGTATTGGAGATTTTATAAAGTCATTACTTAAGGGGCGGTTCATCAGGAATTTGTTTATTTTGGATTTGAAGACATCCAAGTTGAAGTCAGGTGGGAAACAGGCAAGCGGCAGAGAGTTCCACAGACGTGCACTTCTAAGAAAGAAGCTCTGCTCATGGAATCTACGTTTGAATTTAGGCACAGATAAAGAGTGGGGAAAATTATAGACAGTGGTTTCAGCTAAACGGGTGTTTCTCGTGAAAGATTAGCGAGAGGGGACCAGAGATTGGAGCTCAGACGAGCACTTTCCATGGAAATAACGATAAAACAAAGACAGGCTCGCAATGTCTCTTCTGTGGGAGAGAGGTTACAGGGAAGAGAAAAGGACATCCCCCACTAAGCCACGAAGTCTATTTTGTACTCTGTCAAGGCAGGAGAGTCTGTTTTAGCGGCTCCTGCCAAGATGTGGCAGCAGTACTCCATCTTTGGACGAACTTGACTTTTATACAGATAGAGAATTGCATCATTATTGAGCGATCGTCTGGAGCGTTAGAAGGATCCCACCATTTTCCCAGTGACCTTGACAACAGACTTGACGTACATATTCCTTTTCAGATCAGGAGTAAAGGTCAAACCCAGAAGCTTATAAAAACATGGAGCCTCCCCAAGATGAGAGCCATCCATTTCAATTGATGCCAGATGGGGATCAGAGCGTTGATGATATAAAGATAGGAGCTTGATTTTAGATACATTAAAGGTAACCAGCCACCTCTTCCCCCACTGTACCATGCGCTCAAGATCAGAGGAGAGAGAATCAGAGAGAACTTTACAGCCTTTGATGTGTTGCCATAAATGGTTGTGTCATCAGCATAGATGTCAACCAATGATTTGAGTATGTGCTTTGGGAGATCCTTGATGTAGATCAGTAAGAGAGTTGAGCCCAGGATACTGCGGGCCTCTGATTTCTGCCCATCAACTACTACTCTTATTAGCCTATCAGAGAGAAATGATTTAATGATTGAGAAAATATTTCCAGTTATACCGTAGCTGGAAATCTTGTGAAGTCGGCCTTTATACTATACCTTATCAAAGGCCTTTGATATGTCAAGAGAAATTGCCCTGGAAAGGAAGCCTTTGTCGAGATATTCGCTAATCCTATGAGATATAACCGTTAGCCCATCTGCTGAAGATCTAGCAGAATGGAAACCATATTGTGTGTCACTAAGAAGGTTATTTCTGCTGAGGTGGTTAACTACTTCTTTATTTAATATGGATTCCAACAACTTACTCATGACACACAGGTTTGTACTGAGAGTGAAACGACTTATCACCTGAATTCTTAAATACAGGGCATACTGATAAGGTTTTCCAGGGTGTTGGGAAGCACTTCTCCTTGAGGCAATGCTTAAACAGTTTTGTAAGTATGGGGGCAAGGTCTGGTTGAAGCTTTTTTAACACTATAATTGGAATGTTGTTGGGGTCAGTTGCTTTACTGGAATCAAGGTTCTTGATTAGCTTGGCGACCTCACACCTAGGTATTTGTATGTTGCATAGTGTGTTGTCTGTTATAGGAGGAAATACAGGGAGTTGATGGCCTTTGTCGCATAGGGTAGAATTAGCTGCAAAGTTCTTGACAAATAGTTTGGCCTTGTCTGATGCTGACGAGATGACCTCTAGTCCATTGATAATGGTTGAGATAGAACGCATGTTTCTGTTCAGGATCCTATTAGTTATTTGCCAAAACTGGTGGGAACCAAGCCGCTGCTCAGCTACTTTGGATTAAACGGACTGAGCATATAGCTCTCTTGCATTTTTTATTACTTTTTTACCGTGGTTGCTGGCAGTCCTGAAAGCAGCTTTAGTCTCAGTGCATCTATTACGTTGATAGCTATGAAAAAACTTATTTCTGTGCGCGATGGCAGCAGCACATTCTAGGAAGAACTATGGCTGACTGTTAGGTTTTTGTTGGACATTCTGGATGGTATGAATCGGTCTACGCCTAGAATTAACCATTCGGTTGGGTCTGATACCATAGAGGACACATCCTTTTAAAACATGGAATGCAGAGGTAGATCAGATATGAATGTATGGAAGCTATCCCAGTCAGCCATAGCGTATCGGTATACAGTAGGGTGGAGAGGTACGTCTGAAGACTTATTACATTTCATTTTTATCTTAACTGATACAACAGAGTAGTCGAAGGATCCCAGAGGAGATAGAACGGAATATGAACATAGCTCAGGGGAAGTTGAGAGAAAAAGATCTCATAGGTTTACAACAACAGATGCCACATATAAAGTCAATACATCTAGCCTAGTAGCCACTATCTTATGTAGCATTCGAACACCATTTTAGACATACTCAGTCGTGATAATAAAATGCAGCATTATATCTGACGAGCAACACCAACACAATCGCAATATCTTTAGAGGGAGGAGTTCTTATTGTTCTCTCTAAATATTAGTCCTAACACTGCTACCAGTTGTTACTGAAACTAATTCTACATTTTCTTTAAATTGTGTGATTACGCCAATAGATGCATAGACATAACATAATCTTTCCTATTTCCGATTTATTTGTCAAATTCCGATTGGCTGAACTCTGAAAATTCTCGTATTTCGGAATTCTATTCTTCCCTTTCAAAATGAACAATCAATAAAATTATAAATGTAACGTCAATAAGAGACATCCTTTTTGGCCCGGCGATGCTGCTGATACAAAAAACACAATTTCAGTTGTTAAAACAATTACAAAAATGATAAATGTAAATTAACAATACAAAAATAAACATATGTAGGTATTCAGTAAATTTACACATGCATGTGTGTGTTCGAATGCGTGCTCGATTCAGCATATGTTTGTAAGCAAACACACAATTTTTGCTATTAAATACTTTGCAAAAAAACAATAAATGTAAATAAGCAATACAAACTGCAACTTCTCTTGAGAAAATTAAATATATATATATATATATATATATATATATATATATATATGCTCAGTAAATTTATAATATATTTATATTTTTTAATTGTATTTCTATTTTTGTTCTGTTAGTTTGTTTACAAATTTCTTCGCTGCTGAAATCGTGCATGTGTGTGTTTGTGTGCGTGTGTTTGGTTCAGTGTGCATCTGAAAACAAAATCACAACTTTTGTTGTTAAATACTTTACAAAACAATATAATAAATGTAAATGAACAATACAATCTGCAACTTCTCTTGAGAAAATTAAATATATAATTTGAATTATTTTTTATTTCTATATTTTTTTTTGTCAGTTTCCATGTCAACTTATGCAGGGTGTTCATTGTACAGGTCGGCCAATACAAAAGGGTGCTTCTTCGATATTGTAGAGAAATTAGACAACCGAAAAGTTGATTTTTATTTAAAAACGCAATTTTAACTACTTACATGTTTTGCCAATTTCAACAATAACCTATGTTATCTACCTAATTGTCACATCACAATTAGTTAAGTCTTCCATGATTCAACAAACCAAATGATTTCGGCTGTGTTTGTTTTGTCATGTGACATTCGTCGTAAAGACATGGGAAATAGCTTAAATTTCTGATTCCTTCAAAAACTATTTCCTTTAATCATTAATTCATACCTTATCATCTTGCGTACATTTTGGATATTTTCATAACTACGACATGGCAATTAATTAAATACCACTGGCTTCACTTGAGCATCAATATTTCTATGAGTATAACATCGAACAAACAACAAAATTATATTTGAAAGCAATATCCATACTTATTGAGAACATAAACATAGGAAACATATATTTTGCCTTTTCTGTTTTTTGTTTGTTTTGAGCCACAGCAACGCGTGGCCGGGTAAATCTAGTTTATTCATAATGTTGGCATCCTTCCATCTAGATAGACGATGGAGAATCGGGCCTGAAGGTTGTCATGAGTGGTGGCAACTGTTGCTGTGACTGAGCAAACTGATGTGGGAGCGGCAGATTCTGTTGCGATTCCTGCATAGATACTCTCTGTCATGCTCTGCCGATGCTGCTGCCGATGCTGCTGCTGATGCTGTCCTTTTGCACCTGCTTCTCTTCACCTTCCACTGTTCATCTCTTCTCTCCTCGCTCAGCCGGACACATTTCTTGACTTTGACCCTCCAGGAGTCATGGTCTGCAGCTAAGAATTTGTGGTCAACAGGGTTGATGTTGCCGGGTTTTAAGTCCCTTTTTCACACATCCTTAAATCTGAGGAGTGGTCTACCAGTTAGTCTGCTGCCCGCTAAGAGCTCGCCATACAGGATGTCTTTGGGGATTCACTCATCCTGCATGCGAACAACGTGCTCTAGCCAGCGTAGATGTCTCTGGGAGAGGAGGACAAACATGCTTGGAAGATTTGCTTTGGCAAGAACGTCTTTGTTCAGAGTGGTGTCCTGCCATGTAATGCCTAAGATCTTTCCTAGATTTTGCAGAGGGAAGGCATTTAGTCTGCGCTCTTGATGCTTGTAGAAGGCCCATGTCTCACTTCAGTAGAGTAATATGCTGAGGACACAGGCTTGATATATCCTTATCTTTGTGTTTATTGTTAGCATGTTATTACTCCATGCTCTTTAAGTCAGGCGGTCTATAGCTGTTGCTGCTTTCCCAATGCGGGTGTTTAGCTCAGCGTCCAGTGAGGTTGTTAGAAATAATTGAGCGTAGATAGGTGAAGTCGTTCACCATCTCTAGTGTGTGATCGCCGATGGATATGCAAGGGACGTTACAGACATCTTGAGCTTGTTTTCTTGAGGCTTATTGTCAGACCAAACTCGTTGCAAGCATGGGCGAGGCGCTCAATGAGTTTTTGGAGGGCTTCCTCAGAATGGGCTGCTAATGCTGTATCATCTGTGAACAGCATTTCCGTGATGAGTGTCTTGCGGACTTTAGCTTTGGCACATAGATGGGCAAGGTTGAAATAGCTTCCATCTCTTCTTGTGCAAATATAGATGCCAACTTCAGTTTCATAAAAAAACGTATGGTAGCAGAAGAAGAAGAGAAAAATATGCGATAAAGATTTGGGGCAAGAACAAAGCCTTGTTTTACACCACTGATGATAGGAAAAGATTCTGAAAGTGATTCATTGAATTTGACGGAGCCCTTTATCTCTTCATGAAAAGAGGTTATCATTCTCAGGAGTTTGGTGGGAGGGGGCATACTATTTTTTGTAGTAGCACAAAGAGGCCGCTCCTGCTAACCAGATAAAATGCTTTTGTGAAATCAATAAAATTGGGGTACAGTGGTTTCTTCTGCTATCGACACTTCTCCTGTAGTTGTCGTAAGGAGAATACAATGTCAACACTTGATCTTTCTGCTCTAAAATCATATTGCGCCTCTGGGTAAACTCTCTCTGCAAGTGACTGGAATCTTTTCAATACAACAGTGAAGACCTTTCCAACAACGCTGAGCAGAGAGACGCCACGGTAATTATTACAATCACTGTGATCACTTTTATTTTTGTAAAGCATTGTAATGTTGGTGTCACGCAAGTTTTGTGGAATTGAACCCTCGTCCCAGCACTGGAACAGAAGTTGATAGAGATGATCAAGGTAAACTGTATTTTTGCTGGCCTTGATGATTTCAGGTGGAATACCATCACCACCTGGAGCCTAACCTAGCGTGTGGTCAGTATCACAGTCTGCACTGTGATAGCTGCAAGTATTCCGGACACAATTCAGTGAGTTTCTTCTGATAATGATGAGATCCAGTTGGTGCCAATAGCAGGTCCAGGGGTTCCGCCAACACACTCTGTGATATGGCTTTGTTTGGAAGACTATGTTTGTGATGCATAAGTCATTGAATGTACACAATTCGAGGAGTCTCTGTCCATTTCCGTTCATCTTGCTTATGCCAAAATGACCGATATAACTAGGCCAGGAGTCACGGTCGGCTCCGATACAGGACTTGAAATCACCGAGGAGGTACAGTTTATCTGAGGCAGGAACTTTCTTTATGGTGCTCTCTAGCTCCGCAAAGAACTCGTCCTTTACATCAGCACTAGAATTGAGAGTAGGAGCATAGATACTCAGGATATTCACTGGAGCACATAGGGAGGATTCTTGGCGTGTCTTTGGATAGAAGTTCAACTGCGGACAGTAGTCTGTTCTTCACTGCCAGTCCAACACCGTGTAAGCGTGGTTCTTCTGGTTTCTTGCCTTGCTAGAAAAAAAGTGTAATCCTGGTCTCTGAAGCTGTCACTGTCTGCGAGTCTTGTCTCCTGCAGGGCTGCAATGTCAATGTTGAGCTTCTTTAACTGTCTTTCTTGCATCGTCAATTTGCTGGAGATCATTTGAGAGTCTAGGGTACATTGTCCTAACATTCCAAGTTGCCAGTCTCAAAGCTGGCGGCTTTGAAAATTATGAAGATTTGGTTTTTGTTTCTGATCTGCTTTTCGGATTTTGTTCTAGCTCCAGTCACCAAATGAAGCAAACAGACCGTGGCGAGTCAGCATCTAATTGACCTTGAGCTGCTCAGCTTAAAGCGGGCGATGGCTGACTAGTAGGGATTTTGATGATCCCTCCCACCATCGAAGATAGCTCGTAGCGTCTAAGCTTATGCCAATATGCTCAAGACTTATAACTCATAACTACTGTCTCTGGAGCAGCGGCAATGAAGTATCCTCTCCAGGGTGCGAGGCTGGGCGAAGTGTATGGAGGTCCTAATCTGCCTGGGCAGATTAAGACCTCCCTCTTGACCTCACTGGTGTGTTCCAAAGAAAAGCAGAGCAGTACATTTGGCACCAGATTGGTTGCAGGGGTTGCCAGAGTCAGTTTGCACAGTACACTGATCCGCATTCGGGGCTCCACTCCTGATTTCATAGGTTTACTCCTATACACTTGGCCGTTGGATCATTAATCTCATCTGCCCTCTAGCCGTTGACTATTAGCAGAAGTTCCTCCGTCTTGATTAGAGATGCAGTGTAAACATCACCTCCCTTTGTGTGGTTTATCCCGCTAGCTGAAGCAGTGTACCGTGGTGTGACACTTGGAGTCAGCGCGTGAGAGATGAGGAGGTGGATTGTGTCCAATGGCATTCATCTGCCCTAAAAGATTGGAAACAGCATGTCAAGCTGCCCCTACACCCATATTCATAATATATATATATACAATAATATTACAATAGTTTCGATACAAATTGTTTCTTATTTATTCTTTAAAGAATAAGAAAGAAATTATTAATTCGTTTTTGCACTTGCAAATTACAAATAGATCAACTATTGTGTAAAATCAAGTCGGTCCATTTAACGAGAGAAACATTTGCACAAAAATGCAATGCGAAATGCAACTATTTATTATAATAAATCTAAAACAATGACTGAATTAAAAAGAACCGTAACAAACAGTAGTTTATTAATAAAATACCCTTTTCTAAAGCCAATGTTCAAATTAGTTAATATTGGAAATAATATCGCATATTCATACGCACTATATAAAAATATGATGTATTTAATTAACTTGTAATAAGCCGTTTTAATTTTACTGTAAATTTTCGCTTTTATTGATTTAAATATGTGTGTGTGTGTGTGTGTGTGTGTGTGTGTGTGTGTGTGTGTGTGTGTGTGGATATTGGTTATATCTCCTTTTAGAGATCATTATCTTTGTACCTTAGCGAAGTACAATACTGGTGAAACGTAACTGCATTTACATATGCAGATCAATATTTTATTCATATAATAAATATTTATAAAGGTCTACTTAGTACTGAGCACTTTTTCAAAAATACATCTTTAGGTTATATTTTATGTAATCTTAATGTTATATTTGGACTTGTCAAATAAATTTATATATGCATATACGTATGTATACTTCTATCTATAAATGTTCATATAAATCCATAAATGTCCATATATATGTGTGGGCATGTATGTGTGTTTATGTATGTGTGTATGTATATATGTATAAACGTTTATATACATATATACATATATTTATATATGTGCGTATGTAAACTTTCATATATATACATATATATATATATATATATATATATATATATATATATAAATAAAGTGTGTGTGTGTGTGTAAATGAGTGGGTGGGTGTGTGGGTATGTACTAAAACTACGAAGATGAACTGTAAGCCTGTCTTTCTCTTCACAGATAGATGTCACTAATGGAAAACTTACTTAGCTTAATTGTTGATGGAGTTCAATTCGTTGTTAGAAAAGGAAAACTAAACAATAGTTCTTTCATTAAATTCATTAACAACATTACACATCGGTTGCTTCTATTTAAATGGACAACTCTTGTTTTGCGTGGAAAATACTGAGAAAAAATAAGCAGAGTTTTCAAATCAAAAGCGTCATAAACATTCACCAACTCAGAGAAAATAAAACGTAAGCTGGGTTAATGTAGTGAGCTACACAATGATGATGCTTCCTAAGAAGTTTATGATGGAAATGATTCGGATATTAGAAACGCGGATGATTAATGTTTATATTCATAAACATATCTCAGTCACGTTAAGTGCAACGTCTACGAAATGAATTCAAATCTTCTGATCTAAATAAACAATATTTTTTTCAAAAATTGCTCAATACATAGGTAGAGCTTATATATTTATATATATATATATATATATAACTGTATATAGAAACAATATTCGTCATATATGACATCTGCTATGACATCATCATATATGACGTCATAATTTATGCCGTTTTTTAACAAACAAGCAATTTAAACACATGACGTCATCATATATGCTATTGTTATATTATGTATTTTTGTCTGCATGTTATCTACTTATTTGTGTGTTCTCTAGCTGTGTATTTAACTTCTTTATTTAACTTTCTTTACGGTATTATTTATCAGGCCCATGATCGACAAGTTTATGTCTATTTTAACGGCGTGTTCGTCTAGTCTCTGGATGTGTGTGTGTGTGTGTGTGTGTGTGTGTCAAAGTATATAATACGAATATACATGACGACATACCTGTCTTTTGCTGTACCTTCTTCTGAGAGAATTCACCAATGTCTTGGTGAAGCTGGTTCTGTTACAACAATGGCGCATGCAAGGCATAAACCCAAGACGAATGGTTATTTTTGTATATTTTTATTCACTCCCAGGCATTTAGTCACAGCAGACTGGAGTGAATGGCAATCTTTTGCGTATGGTTCCATTTGGAAACTGTTGCCCCATTATGGGGAGACTTATTTTAACACATCTTGTCTTTTCGATATCCTGAACCCAACTCAACTAAAATTAACTTAGTTTTCAAAACTGGAACCCCACACACGTAACATCCGGTTCTCATTTGCATACCTTCCGGTGCAACTTTTACTGGTCACATAGTTTTATTCATATCACAGCATGACCCTTTGACTCTTCTGCACTTGGAATGCTCGCTTCTAATCGTTTCCCACGATTTAACTTTGTTATTCCACTAGACATCTAGATTGATAGATAGATAGATAGATAGATAGATAGATAATGCTTTCTAGCCGGCGTTGCCCGGCGATTACATAACACTAGATCGATATATATGATGTATATTGTGAACATGCAAAGAAGAAGAAATACGGCTTTATATACGAGTTTCATTACAAATTTATAGTTTCTCTGATTTTAACTCCAAAAGTTAAAGAGCTATGTAGACGAGAGGAGTACAATTAAAATTGGGACGTTATGCGCTCCAGAAGTTATGCTTCTACATAGGCATGCATCACTATTCTCAATGTACGTTTTGCCAACGATAAACGATGACTGTGCATTGGAGTCTTTCTCCTCCAAGTGTCTTTCCAAGAATCAAAATGTTAGAGAGCTACGAAGACGGTATTTGTACCATAACAACAAGCGATCTTTTGTGCTTCAGAATTGAATGTTTTCCATAGTCAACACCGTTACTAATGCACTTTTGCCAGGAATTCAATGGCACATATCTGCTTCAGACACACGTTCATAACGGTAAAGGTTACTATTTTCCTCGCACCATCAATATCTGCAACAGAGAAGTGAAACTTTTAAGGCATCGATGTATAACTTGACTTATCAAAACAATGCAATTTCCAACAGCCTATGACCCAATAATAAAATAAGAAAATAGGAGACATTACTTGTGGAACACACACACACACACAGATGCAAATTCTTTGCAAACGTCCGATTTTTAAGCAATTGGTAAATTATTATATATATATATATATATATATATATATATATATATATTATATATATATATATATATACATATATATATATATATATATATATATATATATATATATATATATATATATATATATATATCATAGTGCCATGGTTTTGGTTGTTGCTTACGCATTCTCCCCCTGCATGGCCAGGTAGTGATTTAGCCGTAGGCGGAGGAATACAGATAAATGCAGCCCCATAATTCCCTTCCTTCTATCGACCTGTTTTGTCTGGATCGTTATGAGGGGAGCACGCATATTTTTGTCTCTCCGTAAATGAGGGGGGGGTACCCTCTCCCCCTCAACACTAGGTAAGGGTAGTTAATTTAAGTAACGATGAAAAGCAATTTCAAATTCTATTTAAAAATATTGCAATATATATTGTATAGATTTTATAAAATAAAATAGTTCATTATATTTCATATATGTTGCGATTGTGTTGTGCTGAGTGTTTTTTTTTTGTGTGTGTGTGTTTGCCATAAATGTCTTAAGTCTGATGGGGCGGCCCTGAAGAGGAAGGAAGAAGATTCCAGCCAGAATGCCACCAGAGTGATCTTGAGAGAATGAAGAAGCCACACACTTACAGCCAACATCTCATGTACTTTTTTCCTCTTGATACCCAGGCCCTAATAACTGGCCCATTTCACATCATAATGGGACCGTTTCTAAGACTCTTAACCATGTCTTTATCGTTGGGATATCATTTATTCACCCCGGGCAGATGATTTCGTTCCCAGGACGTTCCTCAACCAAGTAACTCTCCCCGGGAAATGATAGTACCATATATATATATATATATATATATATATATATATATATATATATATATATATATATATATATATATATATATAATTTAAAGGAGATTAGAATAATAGTCTAAAGAGCTAAGTGTATTTTAATGTAACAGTGAACTTACTAGTTTAATTAAAATACAGGAAATGCTCGTTGTAATTTAGATATATAATAAGCTCGATAGTTAAATGTCCTAGAGCTAATTCAATATTAAGTAAAGTGATTTTCAATTTAAAAATTTAAAAAACATTTTTAAAATTTAAAAATCAAATTTTAATTAAATTAAAAATCAGTTTCATAAGAAGGAACAACAACAAAGTCAATTATATGTACGATCGTTTCGGAAATCCGTGCTTTTTATTTGTGGTATGCATGAAGTTATGTAGAACAATTATATATAGTTTTTTTGGTAAGCACGGTCTCCTCATCAGCAAATTTAGGAGGATTTTTATTGAATTTAAAAGACACCATTAAAAAGCACGGATTTCCGAAACAATCGTACAGATAATTGACTTTGTTGTTGTTCCTTCTTATGAAACTGATTTTTAATTTAATTAAAATTTGATTTTTAAATTTAAAAAAATTTTTTTTAATTTTTAAATTGAAAATCACTTTACTTAATATATATATATATATATATATATATATATATAACTACTTAATTTACTCACATAAAATTAATATACGAAAGTATAGATTTATGAGTAAACTTTAAGTATTTACTTCAAAAGTGCTCAATACGTAGGTAGAGCTAGTTAGTAATTTATAAAATGTATATGGCGATTAAGCTACACTGAATAGTCTGCGTTTCATCCACTCTAGGACTCTTCAGGCTTATGTGCTTATGAGCCTGAAGAGCCCTAGAGTGGATGAAATGCGGAATATGCTTAACTTAATCGCCATATACATTTATAACTTACTATATATATATATATATATATATATATATATATATATATATATATATATATATATATATATATATATATAGTATTTAGAGCGACTGTTGATGGAATAATTTTACTAAATATGCGCTTTTGGACACTGCTGTTCAATCTGAACGTCGCGGTATCCCCATAGTTTCCACATTATTATTATTATGGTCACATTATATTAAATCACATTAATATAATAGCGGAGGGATTATAACCTCTTTTATAAATAATATAGGTTTTTAGAGAGCACAACACGCACATTTGAAACCAAATAGCAATTTTCAATTGTTAATCTGATTTTCACAGGGTATTTCTTACTTATTGTATCTAACTGTCACCGTATTTGGTTTTATTATGGAAAATTTGGTTATTTTCTTTTTATGTTTGGCCTTATCTAATCAAGAACGCATTCATTATTGGACAAAATATTTGTAATACTTCGTGTTTCTTCGTTAGAATTTTATTGTGAAATATACTGATTGCTCGATGTGTTACAGTCACGTTATACTTTATAATTAAAGTCAGCGGTTATCCGTTCTTGTAAACCTAGGTTCAGGCTAGTTTAATAAGATTACTTGATACTTTTTTTTGTTTCTTCGTTATCAATATATTGAAGAAAGCTAAAGTTGAATTACTTTCGCATTCATTTTTTTTTTGTTTTATTTTACTTCAGTCGAAGTTCTCAGAAACCAAGGGGCCCATTGGCCTGGGGCTAACACTTGAAGTCTATATGAGATACATGGATATTCGAATGTTCCATTAAAGTCTTTATCTCTCAAGCACTGAGTTAGTAAAGAAACTGTGAACATAATTTTCCTCTCCCCAATTAACCATTTTTATATGTTGTAGTATATCTTTCATGTTGGTCTCATGGTCTTACTGGATTCCAGGACAAGAATTTATCTACTCCGGTGGACTATGCAGCTTCATGCTATTACTTGAGGTAATATCACTTGGATAAGGTGCACCATTCTTCGGAAAAGCTGTGAGGTAGCCGTAGTGAGGAGATCTTATTTAGGCTGCGAATACTATGTGATTTTGAATATTTGGTCAGGGTTTACTTCTATGGAAAAAGTATCCCAATGCCAGATTGTTCTGACAAACCCCTGTACAGAGAGACTTTAGACACTTGATGATAGTGTTTAATAGGCATTCAAGTTCTCTCCTTCATAAGTATGTGTTAACCAGTGGCGCATGTTATTGATTAATGAGAATAATTTAATTCATTCGCTTGATCATTGAAGAGCTAAAATGCGTCCTACACATATCGAAAATGTATTAAAGGTGTTATGGTCTCTAATAATAATTGTTCCTCATGGAAACCCACGAAAATATTTGTCAGGTTGTGCGCCAAGACTTAACACATGGATACACCATATATTTGCTTATACATTACATCGTAAAAACAATTCAATGAAGTTAGTGGCCAATTTCATCAACTTAATAAATATAATTTCAAGAATGGAAGTGGGCAAAAACTGGCTATACTCTAAACAATTAGCACATTGTTTTCAGTATAGGGAAAAGTAAAAACTTTGCTAATATCGTAGGACCACATGAATATATTAGAAGCCTTTCACTTTTGAATGAAATTAGAAAGGTCTTCTCAGCAATATTAATTGCAATACTCTGATACATGCCTCTCTATATATATGTTTGTGTGTAGAAATATGTTTTCTTATAATATATACCAATCCTTATTTAAGAAGCTCAATGTAATTACAGAGCAATATAGTGAATAAATAACAAAAAACTATATTCCAAAATTCATGATATTGATTATCTTATAATTTGTTTCTTTAATTCAGTTGACATTTCCACTTCTTTGCAGTATCTGTTTTGTAGCGCAAAGTCAATCACTTAATTATTATATCAATCAGTGAATCTATTATGCTCTTAACTCATCAGAAGAAATAGAAACAATCAATCCGTCGAAAGGAAATAAAGTGTGATTTGACTAAAATCCGAAAATTGGAAGAGAAGCTGCAAATACCTTTAATATGTTTCCATTACCCCATTTTGAATTGATTTTGCACTACGAAACAGATGCTGTCAAGAATTAAAATGCCAACTGAATAAAAGGAATAAATTATAAGATGATAAACATCATGAAATTTGGTATATAAATTCTGTCATCTAGTCACTATAGATATATGTGTGTATAAACCCACTATTGTAACAGAGTGTTGATATTATCTTACAATAGAGATAAAAGGCGTTTACATATTTTAGTTAAAGCATATCAACGAGGTAGATAGAGCCTAGACTATATCAAAAGAGAGTGCATCGCTATATATATATATATATATATATATATATATATATAGTAATTTATAAAATATATATGGCGATTAAGCTACACTGAATATTCGGCGTTTCATCCACTCTAGGATTCGTCAGGCTTATGCACGAATTCTGTGGTTGTTTCTCGTTTTTATATGGTCCTCTTCTGTTGAGGATTTTAGTTAGCCAATCAGCTTTCTAGTATCCACCGCGCCCCTTCCTATCAGCCAATGGGAATAATAATAATAAAGAACCCCAACATCTATTTAACTGTAGAAGAGAAATAGCAAACAACTGTGTTCACAAAATAAAACTTACTCTAGGATAGCGATACAAAATAGCTTTAAAACTAACAAAAACAATAGAAAATAAACATATAAATCAATTAAATAAACATGAATATACGTAAACGATCACACATATATGTATTTATATGTGTGTGTATATGTGTGCATGCATGTATGTACACATATGTATATTTATATATATATATATATATATATATATATATATATATATAAAGGAGGAAAACGTCTGCCTTAAACCACTAACCTAGTTCTAAAACAGATCCTTTGTTCGATAAAATTCATGCCCATTGGCTGATAGGAAGGGGCGCGGTGGATACTAGAAAGCTGATTGGCTAACTAAAATCCTCAACAGAAGAGGACCATATAAAAACGAGAAACAACCACAGAAATCGCGTATAAGCCTAATGAATCCTAGAGTGGATGAAACGCTGAATATTCAGTGTAGCTTAATCGCCATATATATTTTATAAATTACTAACTAGCTCTACCTACGTATTGAGCACTTTTGAAGTAAATACTTAAAGTCTACGCATAAATCTATATTTTCGTATATTAATTTTATGTGAGTAAATGAAGTAGTTATATATATATATAATATATATATATATATATATATATATATATATATATATATATATGTGTGTGTGGCATCCGTCAGTCGAAACGACTATGGATCAGCGCCGTATTAAGATGTTGCCTGTTTGCATCCTTTTGTGTGACTGTAAAGACCAATTCTTGATTTGCATAGTCTGCCACAGCCTTGACATACGAAGGTTGTTATGCAATTTGCCGCTTCGTCCGGCTGTTCCGCCTGTACACTCGCTCTTCTCCTAGCTCTCTTTGCAGCATTTTCAACATGGAGGGTCCTCTCGCTGATGATAATCCCCTGGCGTATCATTTTCCTCCAGGCAGTTCTGTCAGCTGCAGAGGCTTCCCATGTATTCCTGTCCACCGAGAGAGCCTTCATGTCACGCTTGCAGACATCCCTGTAGCGAAGATGGGGTCGCCCCCTCTTTCTTGAGCCTGAGGCAAGCTCGCCATAGAGAAGGTCTTTAGGGGTGCGCCCATCATCCATCCTGCGCACATGGCCCAGCCAGCGAAGACGTCGCTCACGCAGTAGGGAGTAAATGGATGGGATGCCCGCTCTCTGCAGAACATCAGTATTACTCACTCTGTCCTGCCATGTGATACCAAGTATCCTACGTATACACCTCATATGGAAGACCTGGAGTTTCCTCTCTTGTGTTGAGTATGTAGTCCAGGATTCACTCCCATACAGTAGAACACTGAGGATGCACGCTCTGTAGACGGTCATCTTGGTGGAGGTGGTAAGGTGCCTGTTTTCCCAGACTCTTTTAGTTAGTTTATAGAGGGTTGTAGATGCCTTTCCAATCCTTTTGTTTAGCTCCTCGTCCAATGAGAGAGTGTCTGAAGTAGTGGAGCCTAGATATTGAAACTGGCGTACGACCTCTAGTGGTGTGCCTTGGATTGTGATGCTGGGTGGGGAGGCGGTTGCATGTCCCATGACTTGAGTTTTCTTCTGGCTGATGGTGAGACCGAACAGGCTGCAAGCATTAGCAAACCTGTCCATCTCTCAATATATATATATATATATATATATATATATATATATATATATATATATATATATATATATATATAAATCCCCTTAACTAATTGTTTCTGGAATTAGTTTCTAAGAAACTATTGCCTCATACATACTAACAAGGCTCAATTTGAAACAGTGTCATTCAATGACTCATATTTTGTCGACATAACATTGAAGATTTAAGTCAACAAGCCCTGACGATTTATCCTATCCGTAATTACTAAAGACGAACTTTGTCGTAGAGTTTTATAAACAGTGAGGGTGTCTATTAATATTGGACGTATCACTCTATAATGTACTTCCATTTTGTCTATATTTTTATTTAAAATATATATAGTGCATATTATTTATTTTGCTTCTCTTCTCGCTTCAAAAAATTCTTCGAAACAGCTCTTGTTTAGTGTGGATTAAAGCAATCATGCTACGTTTTTTTTTACTTTTAATCATAACTAAATATAAGTAAATATAACTTAATATAAGTAAATATAAGTAAATATATGTGTGTAAATATATAACAATGTAGCTATGTTCCAAAATCCAATTCTTTCAAGATATCAAAATCTCGGTACATTTTACATTTCGTTTATATAGAACAATCAATATGTTAGTGTTTATATTGATTTTTGTTACGAATAATCATCAGAAAAAAAATCATCAGTTTTTTCTGAATAAGAACAAAGAATTTCCAATTAATTTAGAAACGATGCATATAGAAGAATTCACATCGCGAGGTGATTTAGGTTTCTATTGTTAGTTTTGTATGTATATATATATATATATATATATATATATATATATACATATATATATATATATATATATAAAGCAAAATGTGTGTGACCATTTCGTGTATGTCTCGCAAAGTCTTTTTTCGCCGACGCTCCCAAGGTCGTTACGATCGCTTAGAACTGTTTATATACCCCCTATATAATAATATCTAGCATTTGGGAATGCGTGTAGAGTCTAGATTTACTTACAGCGACATTTACAAAATTATTGCTATTTTGGCTTCTCGCATGTTGATTCGGCTTTTTCGTATAAAAAGCAAAACTAATTCAAAGCTAACACGGTGTTCTCGGCATCTTTGCCTAGAGCAACGCCCACCCACTTGATCAGATTTTGGGCCATTTAAGGGTTCTTTTTTGGACCGACCCCTTCTTTGGTGGACTGGACCAGCACTTTTTCGCCCCCTTTTGGGGCAACCCACTAATTGTCTTGCTTTCTTTCTTTTGCAGATAGTCCGGGGTCTAGCTAGCGCTTAAGCAGCTGGCAGGACCGAGGGAAACTGACGTGCCTTTTAAGGCGAAGATCCCCTTGGTTACCAAATCGGCGGACACTAGTTGGGCTCAGAGCCAACAACATAGATGGAGCAGGCCTCTGCTCCTGCCACCCTGGGGAACGCCCCGGGTGTAGCGCTCGTGAACAGTTCGGGGGTGCCGTTGCAAAAGGCATCCCCAGTACGAGAAGGGTCCCTGCTCGGTCGGTTCGGTGTCGGGGGTTGCCACCCCAAAGGGTACCCTCAATGTGGTGTGTCCGGTTATGAGTTAAGCAGCGGCCGGTAGCAATGTCACAAACCGGGGCGTATGTCCCGCTTTTGCCCCGAAAAGGAAGCACCGGAGAAGACACCAGAGGAGACGGAGCCAGAAAGACGTGAAGAAGCTACGTGGAGCCAGGTTTCAGGCAAAAAAGGGAAGAAGCAGGAAGATCCGGCCCCACAAACAACAATCAGAGGAGCGACGGGGGCGGCCAAGAGAAAACTCTGGGTGAGATCCTCCGAGTCGGAGGGAGAAGAGGAAGCGACAAAAACGAAGCCAGCAGAAAAGAGAGAAAGAAAAGAAAAAGACACTGAGCCTCCAACAGGAGAGGGGCTGAGGAAGCTCAGCCGACCCCTCCCCTAATAAACACCCCTGAGAAGCAAAGTGAAGCTCCGGGCAAAGATGTTCCAACCTCAGCTGAGGTAGAGATGAAAGAAGAAAGACCGAAAAGACTAACAAGAGGCGCCCCCCAGAGAGGGAAAAACAAGAAAGTTTCCTTTCTGGCCAGGGGAGCGACTCTGTGAAGTAAGTGCGGACGAGACGACCGGCGACCTCAACGGCCGGCAAAGGAAGTTCGTGAAAAGCCTCATTAGCCTCTCCAAGGTTGACGGGAAGGAGGTCGCCGATCCTCGCAATTTTGCAGAAGCAGCGCAACTAATCACCTTCGTGCGTCCAAACAGAGGAGGAAGCGCCAAAGCCTTGTGGAGGATGTTGGAGGCAGGAAAAACAGCCTTCAAGGGTTTAAGACTGGTCAACAGGGAGCACCCACCACTGGAGCAGATAGATAGCCTAAAAATATGAAGGGAGAGTCCCTATTTATGTTTTCCCCTCTTTCTATAAAGCACTAAAAGTGACGTTTCCTTTGGACATGGGGGGTCTGGCGCTAGACAGACGGCTTACGTCCGACCTGCTCACGGGCAGTCTCGGTCAGACCTTTGATGTCCTTACTTCGGAGGAATATAGACCCTTAGTTGACGAATACTTCTAGTTAGGGAAACATGGCTACGGGCTTGAACTTAGCTAGTTTAAATGTTAGGAGCATGAGATCCCGAAGCAAGGCTGCTCGCATGCTGAGGGATCTCGTGGCCCTTGAGGTTGATGTAGCTGCACTGCAGGAGACCATCTTTGTTGGGGCGGGGATTGCAATGTGCTGGTAAACGACTTTGATGTTTACTCAGCATATGGCAGTCACCGTAGCTGTGGGGTTTCTGTTCTAGTTACTCGCACCCTGTCTGCGGAGGTTACTGTTGTTCACACGGACGTTCATGGGAAGCTGGTTGTGGTCGATGTTAGCATTTAAAGCGGCGCGTTCCGGATTGTGGCAGTTTATGCGCCCAACATCCAAAGAAAGAGAGTTTCCTTTTTTCGGCGGGTGGAGGTGTTTCTCTCTTCGGATCCGAAGTGGGTAGTTTTAATGGGGGACTGGAATGCCGTCCGGGACTCCAATATAGATAAGGTCGGGGGGTTTAGTGGGTCGGATCGGTGTGATAGCAGCCTGTCTGACCTGATGGCCTCGTGCGATCTGGTCGACAGGTTCCGTCTGGATCACCCCGGGAGGGAGATGTGGACGTTGCATGGTATTACGGCCCTCTGTCTGAGCATATACTTGGACAGAATGTTAATTAGAAGGGGCGACATAGATTTTCTATCTTGTCCCACGTTCCACTGGCTAGGTCATTCGGACCACAAACTCGTGTTGCCCGTTTGAAATTAGGTAATAGGCCTAGGTTGACTGAAAGTTCAATGTCTCCTTGTTGGAGTTGGCCGCTTTCCGGGAGCAGCTGACGTCACTAATTCAGAGGGAGTTGGTGAGGGCGGTTACCGGGAGTAGCTGGTGGGTTAAGCTTAAGGCTAGCATTAGGCTCTTTTGTGTCCAATATAGCCAACGCTTCGCATTAAGTAGGGCGCTGACAAAAAGGCACCTAGAGAATAGACTGACCTGGGCGGGGGCAGAGGTGAACTCCCTAGAACTTGCTCTAGTTAAGGAGAACCTGAATCGCTTGGCTAGTGAGTGATATGCAGGTCAGGTAGTTAGAGCTAGGTTAAAAAGAGTCCCCAACGAAGCCGTGAATGTTGATGCTGTTGAACATAAGGCCGCCCAAAGACGCGGCTCGGATGGGTACATTCGGGAGGCGAAAAACCTGAAAGGGCGCTCTCTCGTATCTGCAATGGGTTTCGTCAACATTTGAAGGAATGCTTCACCCAACTACCCAGAATCAGCGGCCAGGAGTTTGGCAGCTATTTAGCTGGCTCACCCCGCCTTACTGTGGACCGAGCGGCTAGCTGTGAGGGAATGGTTACGGAGCATGAGGTCATTACTGCGTTGAAGCAGGTTGGCTGCAACAAATCTCCGGGGATCGATAGTTTGCCCTACGAACTGTTCTTGTGGCTGTCGCCCATGTTTGTGTCCCTTCTGACGGGCGTGTTTAACAACTGGTTTGCCCAGGGCTCGATTCCGAGGCAGGTTACCAAAGGAATGGTCATGCTTCTGATGAGGGGGGATCAACATAGAGCAGGGAATCTAGACGATGATAGGCCCATTACTCTGCTTAATGCAGACTTCAAGATTTTATCCCGTGTTCTTGCGAACCGACTGCAGGTTGTTATAGGTGACTTGGTCGAGCCGGATCAGAACTATGCTGTGAAAGATCGATTGATTCAGAATAATTTACACTTGGTTCGCTAGATCATAGAGGGTTTAGAAGATGACACGGAAGCCGCACTGATCAATTTAGATCAGTCCAAGGCGTTAGATAGGGTCGATCATGGGTTCCGCAAGTAGGTCTCTGCTCTGTATCGTGATCCCACGGTAGTGGTGCAAGTCAATGGTAGGTTGTCGGAGTCCTTTCGGGTCTCTCGGTCGGTGCGGCAGGGTTGCCCGCTGTCGCCTCTGTTATATATCCTGGCGTTGGAGCCCTTCCTTCGCAAATTTAGGGATGAGGCGGCGAGACCAGTCCTGCGCGGCATAGCTCTACCTGGTGGAAAATTTGCCAGGGTGTCCGCGGACGCCGATGACGTCACCGTGTTTGCTGCATGGCGTAACGATATTGAAGCGGTGATAGAGGCGATCGCTGAGTACGAAGATGTCACAGGGGCCGTGATCAATTGCAGCAAGTCCGTTGACCTGTTGTTGGGCGCCTGCACCGGGGTAGACTCGCTTCCAGGTGCATTCGGCTGGATGGATGGCCCAGTCAAGATCCTCAGTGTGGTTCGGGTCTGGACTCCAGCTGGACAAGAATTAGTCGGAGGTACAGACGAAGGTCGAGTCGTCCGTAGGGACTTGGATTTGGAGGAAATTTTCCTTGAAGGGTCGTGCAGAAACTTGGCGAGGGCGGCTTAGGAATGCCTGACCTACAAAGTCATAAGAACACCGAAATATTGGCGTTCCTGAGTCGGGCACTGATAGAGGAAACGCATTGGGTACCAGTCGTGGAGCAAGCCTTTCCATGGCTCGTATCTGACCCCGCCACTGAAGGTCGAAGAAGAAGACCGGCGGGGGAATCGTATTTCCTTACCGACTGCCGAGCCGCCCCTAAGGCATTGCCGGGGTCCAGTGACCTTACAGGGTATAGGAGGAGGCTATATGAGGAATTAATGGTAGGTACCGCGAAAGATCCGCTGATGGAGTGGCTGCATCTGTCGAGGGGGGAAGTTCTCTCACTTGGAGTTGGGCGCCTGCCAGTAGCTATCTTAATAATTCCGAGTGTTCCATCACGTGGAGGCTAGTCCGGGACGCGCTGCCACTCTTTGGCAAACTAGCAAGGAATTTCAGGAACAAAGATTACTTTTTCCCCCGTGCCCACGTTGCAATGATGAAGAGGAGGAGGAAACGAGAGAACATGGGTTCTTTCATTGCAGCAGAGTGCGGAGTCTCTGGGAGTATGTCGGAGAGGTAACAGCTCGCATTGACCCCGAGCGGTTGGTGCCACTTGATTTAGTGTACGTTGTCGACAATGTGGACCCGCCATTTGCCAGGGAGAAACGGGCGGTGTTTCTAGCGATCCTAGCTGTAGCTAAATTAGTGACGTGGGTTTCACGTCTGGGTATTGTCTATCAGGGGCGATCTGTTTTGGATCACGATCTGGTTGTTTATTTTAAGCATCGACATAAAATTAAGATCATATGCGATTGGGAAAGATTGCACTGCATAGACTTTGATAGGAGATGGGTGCACAACGCTAGCTTGTGCATCCGACGAGGCGCTAGGTTCGAGTTCGTGTTTCCACCCTAGTGGTATTGGTCCTGAGGTGCTGGGTTTTTTTCTTTCTCAGAACCCAGCCCTTTGGTTAAACAAAGTTCACTTTGGATCATGGGTAGACGTTAGATAGTTAGGCTTTGTAACCACCAAGAGTGAAAAAGATGTACTTTATTAGGGCCTAGACTAGTGTGCGTATGAGTGTCGATCCCGTTCCCGAGCCTTTTATTTTTTTGTAGCAGGCACTAGAAGAGCTTCCAAAGATGTCCAGTCCACCTGTTTGTTTTGTCCCCGGTCTGTTTTTGCCCATTACGTACTATATCCTGGAAGACGCCGTCCATCCCTAATGATCCCAAACCTAAGTTATTTTCGCGGTAGTGCTGTCCTTTAGATCCTCCACTCCCCACTAGGGAACGACCTGCTTGCTTTCACCTCTCCCATTGGGGAGGGGACCGGAAGACACTGGACGTTTCATTTGATCAGCAACGTAGGATGGGAGGGCTCCTTTACTAACCCGCCCCCATAGGCATTTTGTTCATTTGTTTTATTTTTCTTTTTGGGGGGGTTGTTTATTAATTTGCCCTTCTCCCCATCATCTCACCCCCATCAATGAAAAAAATAAATAAAAAACTTTTGTTTTGTATATATTAAAGTTTTGTTTTTTGTAAATAGAAATTTTCTTTTAAACAGAAAGAATGTCACACGCCATCCCATAAGCTGGGGAGCTGTTGTTTAAAGTAGGTCTTGGTAAGAATGTTGTGTTTAGAATGATAGAAACTCTAGTATAGGTGTTTTCAATGCAAGTCTAGCGTAGTTCTTAGTAATGACCCGGTTTTTTCCCCCAAACCCCCTTACTGGCCCTGGTGCCTAAGCTCTTTCGGACCTCAAATAAGGCCTTGGCAATAGATAATGCCAAGGCCGGGGCTGAAAGGCTAAATAATCTCGGCATCGCGCCGGGAAGGTCCATAAGCAATCAGCTCTGATCAATGTGAGGCCAAACTCCATATATCAGACAATTGCTAATCCCCTTTCATTTGGGGAGTCGGTTCCTCCACCACCACCATCATCTTGGGGAAGCGAAAACTGCACCGCATTGAAACAAAGTAAACAAACCCCAAAAAGATGTCCCTGCATTAAATAAAATACTCCTACGTCATCTCGTAACTCTCCTGCGATGACCTCATTTAGCGGTATCTGTCAATCAACCCTCTTTCACTCGCTTTATAACCCTTATTTTAACACTCTAATCAATTCTTTGTACTCTTGACCTAGGTGGTAAAGTGGTTGGCTTTTGTTTCACCTCCGCGTTAAGGCTTCCGCGTTCAATCCCGCCTCCCGACCAAAACTATTTTTTTTCTTTTACATCTTTAAACACCCGGGTAACGTTTTTTTTTTTTTTACTTCGCTTATTCTTTAGTTTACCCCCCCCCCTATACACATAGCTTTCTTTTTTTTTGGGGGGGGAGGGTCCGGTTTTTTTAACATCGTTTCAGGGTTATTACTTACTCCCCCCCCATACACACACCTACAAACACTCGGATAAAGCCGGGTACTCCCTGCTAGTATATATATAAAAGGCAAAATGTGTGTGAGGATTTCGTGTATGTCTCGCAAAAGCTTCTTTCGCACACGCTCCTGAGGTCGTTACAATCGCTTACAACTGTTTATATAGCCCCTAGATTATAATATATACGATTTAGGAACGCGGGTCGCCTCTACATCTATTTACGTCGACTTTTATGATATGCACACTATTTCGCTCGGTCCCCTGTTTGTCCTGCTTTTTTAGTATAAATAAAGTGAAACTAAATTCAAATCACGCCGGGAAACATCCAGAAGCAATCAGCTTTGATTAATGTGGGGGGCAAACTCCTCTTATATCAGACAATTGCTATTCAATCTGGAGAATGGCGTGCTGGTTTCCCCCTCTCAACATCTGTTGGGGAAAAAAACAGTCAAATTTGGGTTAGCAAAAGTTAACTGCGTGACTTCTATTTGACCTCATTAATTAGGTCAAATAAAAGCAGCAGAGTTAGCTTTTATTGCGGCAACCTGTCAATAGTTAAATAAATAAATTCAAACGCGTTTCCGTTGTATGTCGCGGTGGCCCAATGGTTAACGTCGTATGGTGTTTATTTTCGCACTTTAATTTCCAACTTTGCCTCAAGGGTTCGGGTTCGATCCTCATACTCACCTACCAAAACTTTTTTTTTACTTTAACCCCCACCCACCCCCGGAGTTTTGATTTACCCAAAACCACACACACCTAAAAATACCTGGGCATCGCCAGGTACCCCCCGCTAGTATGTATATATAAGAGAAAGAACATTAAAACTGTAAGTTGAACTTTACAATCAAAATTTATTCAACTGAATACTCCAAAAAACAATTTACAAAGTCCCTATTCCGCGGAGTTTCAAAGAATTCTATTCTTATTATTCTTCTCATTAGAGGACTATAAGAAATCAGCAAATGATATTTGTAGCAATGCTAAAATTTGCTAGTTAAGACATTAAATGAAACCTCAATTTATTGTAGTTATAAATTTACAAATAAAAAAATGAAAAATATTGGATATGTTAAAAAATAATATAAAAACAAAACGCACATAATATTTCAGCTTGAATGAAACTCCTCTAGAGTTGATCCAAAATGCAAAATAGTTCTTTAGAATAGAATGTATTCCAAAATAAGTCCAGCGTGACGATCCATATAATCTGATTGGAAATTTTTCAAAAATCCGATTGGAAAGTTTACAAAACAGCTGAAATAATGAGATTTTTTTACGGGCAGTGCAGTAGTCCAAAGAGAAGTCTGCCCCTAATCAAATGGGACCTAATATTAAGAAGAGAGAAATCCAAAATGGTAACCTTCATCATCGGCTTAAAAAAAAACAAGCTCTACTCTCTATTACGTATTGAGCTTTTTTTAATTTGGTTGGGATTACATTTTCTATATATAAATACTGTTATTTATATTAGTTTGAAGTTTACCACTGCTTATATACGGTAAACACTACAACCCTTTTGTTTTCATTAATATATGTGTGTGCGTGTGTGTGTAGGTATATGTCTATATATATGTGTGTACGTATATATATATATATGTGTGTACATACATATATATAGAGAGAGAGAGAGAGAGGAAGAGAGAGAGAGACAGACAGACAGACAGAGACAGAGAGAGACAGAGAGAGACAGAGAGAGAGAGACTCTCTGTGTGCACGCGCGTGTGTGTGCATATATACCTGATAGCATAGTGTTTGTTATATGCAATAAGGTATGAGGGTGTGAACCTGGACTGAAAATACATATGGCTGTGCACAACGACAGTATTTCTCATCCGGATGCAATCAACCATTTGACTTTTCCATCTCATGTCTTTCATCGTCCTTGTAAATTAACTGCCGGCTTTCAAAGCCATCTGAGGATATATGAGGGGTTATTTGATGCAGAACATGAAACGTAAGACGCCAATCATTTGTAAAGAACTGTAATCATATATATATGTGTGTGTGTGTGTGTGTGTGTGTGTGTGGGTGTGTGTGTGTGTGTGTGTATGTATACTAGCATGCAGCTCGGCGTTGCCCAGTCATAAAATATGCTTAAATATGATATTTTCATTTACACATATTTCGTATTAATTATTATAGAGCCAATTCTCTATTGATTATTATATTGTGCGCAATACATAGTAGTGATTTTAACAGATAAAACAATATAACTTGGGTATTATCAGCCGGTATCGAACCCCAAACAATTAGCTCTCCAGCAGTATCAAATACCAGATGACTTAAGGGCCGCTAATATCACTTCTTTTTTTAATTATATATAAGAGAGAGATATATACATATACATTATAGCATGTGCAAGAATTTAGAAAGAGGTCTACACTTAAAAATGGAAATGCATGTTGGATAAAATAAATTTGCTCAAATAATATTCCAAATTACTTATTATATTCATACAAGTTGTGATCGATGTTTTCTTCAGTACATTATAGATAAAGTTTTTTTTTTCCTTTTTTTTACATATAGATTTATCAATTGTTTAAATCTTCATGTTAAACCTGAGATCCATATGGTGTTTTGGAGGGTTGCCTTTTTCACAGAAACTAAAAAAAAGTGTATATTAAGCCACTTATCTTCCAAGGAAATTCATGGCTATTAAATAAATACATAGTCCATCTAACCAAAAGTTTTAATTTTTTTCTCTTTTTTTTTTTTTTTTTTTTTTTTTTTGCAAATAACGACGGGCGAATATCATCAATTATGCTTTAAAATTAAATATAAAGAACTCATCTTCCACATTCTCGTATGCAAAATGGTGAGAGTATGTGTAAATACTGGTTTTTAATTCTAACAGTAGTTCTTTCTCATCTATTAACAAACAATAATTTCTGTTTCGTAACTGCTAAACTGTTGTTTTTTTTTGGGGGGGGGGGTTACTATAGAAGTTTCGGCCAGTAAATAGACATGCCCTTGTGTGTCTTCACACTGTGTTTGATTATCGAGTGTAAATATATCAAATAATCATGATATTCGAAAAGAGGAGATGGACATTTTACATGGTGTAGGATTACTTAATAACGCAACAGGGCGTGGCTAAATTCAATCATCTGACAGCTGAAAGGGGCGGGGCTTTGAAAATTTTAGTAGACAGCACATACACGCATGCTAAAGAAACCATCTTGCGCTTTACGTAATATACGAAACATATTTCGAAGTATACCCAATTACAAACAGTCTTGCAGATTTTTGGTAAATGGGATAGGCATTTATTTTTTTTGAAAACACGTGATAAAAAAACAAATAAAGTTACGCATCCATTACTTGCTTGTTTTAGCTTCCTGTGACGTTTCAGAGACCGACTGGATACAAATACTTTCTGAAGAGTGGGTGTTGGGTTTATTGATAGGTAGAAGATCGGCATTTTCGAGTGGGTGGTGGCTGACCATCATCATTTTCCCAAAATCTCTTACCTTGAAGGGAGAATAAAACTTGCTGTAATGGTTTCAAATGATCTTAAATAAAAGGAATAGGGAGACTTGATTCTAAATATTTCTCTTATGCTATATCCCCTTCCTTTTGGAAATAGGGTACAATTATAAATATCTCCAGTATAAAATAAGCCATTTATACTGTGAAATTTATTTGTGTATGAAAACCAAAAAGGGTCGATGCAACATATGAGAAATATTTGGAATCTAGTCTCCCATTGCTGTTATTTCAGATCATTTGATACCATAACACAAAATTTTAGTTTTCCCTCCATCAAGGCCAAAGGTTTGGGGGAAATATCAGATATTTTATGATTCATATGTAAAACAAGGAAAATAAAATGACTATGATTTAAACATTTTATGACTGTAAAAAAAATGCCAAAAATAGGCTCTGGATGATGGATGATCCCTTAATGTGCGACCTTAAAGGCAAATGTACCATACCTCAATATGCAATGCAAGTAATTACCTTTCATACGAGCCTTCATTTGTTAAATTCTGATCAATAGCCGCTGAAATTTGGAATTTGGAACTTATTAAATTGTCAAAGAAAGTAGCATACATATACATATATATATATATATATATATATATATATATATGTGGGTGTACGTATGCGTGTGCGTGTGCGTGTGTGTGTGTGTGTGTGTGTGTGTGTGTGTGTGTGTGTGTGTGTAAATGAATAACAATGTAGCTATGTTCAAAAATCCAAGGTTTTATTCAACTTAACAATCAATTCTTTCAACATATCAAAATCTCGGTACATTTTACATTTCGTATATGTATATATGAAACTATATATACTCATATCCAAATTGAATATTGAAATGTTCCTATTATTGGTTCTATTCGACGAAACTATATAAAAATTTGCAGACTTTTTGACGATTATTAAACCTTTCTTTGGTTAAAATGTTTGGGCTATTGGTAAAATCGAACCTATATTTTCAAACAAATAAATTATGACGAAATTTCTCTACATTTGCATATATAGTGTCCAAGCAGGAGGTTCAGTTTTGCTACTTTGGGATGAATTTCGTTTAGTTCCTTTTTTTTTGTCTGCTTATTGTCTCCCATGTGGCCTTACTAGGTCGCTATATATATATATATATATATATATATATACTAGCATGGGTACCCAGCGTTGCCTGGATCGACAGTAAGTTCCGTTTTAAACACACGGGAAACGTTGATACCCCACAATTTCAAAAATAAAAGAGCGGATAAAAACATGTAAATGTAACCCCCCCCCCAAAAAAAAAGAAGTAGGTGACACTCTCTCCACCAAATATTTTGCTAGAAGGGATACAAAAAAAGGAAACTTTTCTCCGGATATTGAGCACTTTTTCTTGCCCGTGCGCTGGAAAGACACCCCCACAAAAAATAAATAAATCGAAACAACTTTTGTTTCAATAAAAAAAGCAGCGAGTGCCTGAGCGCCCGCAAAAAAGCCAAGTAGGAAGGCTCGAAGCTGAAACGCGAATGAAGTGAAAAGGTAATTTGGAAACTTATTTTTCCTACTGTTCTTAGAAGACTTATGAGTTTATGACTCCGAAAAAATAACTTTAATAAACATTAACGCATGCAAAAGGCGCTCTTTTGACTGCCCTTTTTTTTTCGTAAATTTTGAGGGGAGGGTTGTTTCTAAAAGTATGGCTTAAGTTTGAATTCGAAGCGGTCAAAGATTCTGTATAGTCGTTTCAAGAATAATAAAAGCAAACAAATGAAATCTTTTCAGCTTATTCGTAAGTGTTATTTTGTTTGAATAATTAAGAAAACAAAGAGCCAAACACTTTTCTGTCTACACGGAATTATTTTTCAAGCTAGAAACTAATTGAGATTACCAAATTATTTTATTTGGTGAAATTTTTTTGTTTTGTTTCGAAGTTTCTAAGGGGAAATAACTCTAGACCCGTTTTTAAAAAGGTCGACGTCGGAAATAATAATTCCAAAGAAATTCAATTAAATATATTATCAATATAATTGTTATTAAAAGTTTATTTAAAACAATTTTAAATAATATATTTAAAACAATTCTCTCGCTAGAAACATTAACGAACATACCAATATTTTGTAAAATCGATTTTTCTTTATGTAATATTCAAATGAAGTGACCTCTTAATTATATATTTTTAAAGAATCATACTATATACAGACATAAATAAAAGAGTATCGGACCTTTTGTATATCTTAATAAAATTGTGAACAAATAAACAAACAAACCGACAGACAGGAATACAAATTTATATATATAGATTAGATTAAATTCGGGTAAATTAGCAGTGATGATGTCAAAAATGTGAAAAAGATACCACTGGTAAAAATATAAACGAAAGTTCTACATTACGTAGAAAAAAACTGTACAGGTCCGTTTTCAGTTTGTGTTGCTCCCAAAAATGTAAATTACGATTTTTGCGGATAAACTATGCTTGGTTTAAAGTACCCCATTTTTAATAAAGGAAGGACTTTCACATAAAAATTTAATAAACAAAAGATACGGCAAAAATTGAATTACACTTGTAAATCATATCTAAAAAATAGCACGGTTCGTAAACCGCAGAAGTACTAAACAGATAAAAACACCCGCATTTTTGTACCTCTGCAATTATTTTTCTTTGAGTAACGCTGAGACATAAAGCGACACCCCCTCCCCTCGAAAAAAAACATACGTCGAAACTCCCCCATACAAATATATATTATCAACTAAATACATTACCCAGACAGGAAAACATAAGATCTTTCTCAAAAGAAAATCGTAGAAAGAAAAGTGAAAAAAAAAACGCGTAGGAATATATCTGATATAAAAAGCATTACTTTACCTTGTTTCTTTTTCAAAGTATTATGGAAACGATAATAAAATTCAGACAGTCAAATGAATAGTTGAAAAATGATTTTAAAATCGTCCATAGGAAATAAATTTTAACCTTTTGGTAAACGTGCTCACACCTTACAATGAATCGACATTTATAGCCGAGACTTTAATAGAGGGCTAACGATTTAAAATATTTCGTCGAAAAATAAAATCATTCTTAGAATTATTAATTTTTTTTCAATATTTGTTACTTTTACATTTATAGAAAATAAATAATTAAAACAAATCATGTTATCACCATATCTCTCGATTTGGTTAAAAACTATATCCGTTCATAACCGGAAGTGAAATATCAGTGAAAATTACTTAAAATGTGCCAATTTAGCAAATATGACAAAATAACTTGAATTAAAATAATTTAAATAAATTAACTTTAAATAATACTCTTAAATAGAACAATTACATCAATTACATTACTATAATCAGTAATTTTAATTGAGCGAATTATTTAAAAAGATTTTCTTTAATATAATATGCAAATTAGATTAGTTCTATTATGTACAATGCCTTCAATATAGTGTATATATATTGATCGTGATGCTATTTATTTATATAGAAAATCTTATAGTAAATAAAATTTACATAGATAACCGTTTCCAGCAGGAAGTTTTGTATATATTAATCAAATTGTGAACGAACAAACAGACAGGATTACGGATTTATATATATATATATATATGTGTGTGTGTGTATAGTGCTGGCAAAAAGATATATATATGTGTGTGTGTGTATAGTGCTGGCAAAAAGAAAGTCCGCACTTGTAATTTTTTTTTTAAATTGCAAAGGTAAACTAAATTTAATGTAACTGTTTAAACAAACTATACCTCAGTTGATCCGCCTTTTATTCCTCTATAATTTTATTTGTTCATATTCGACTTTTAATTGAAATATTCTAGTGCTCACGTCAATTTAAAAAAAAAAATTCAAATTGAGGAGGCAAAAAGAAAGTCCGCAGCAACAAATTCGCTTAAAACCAGCTTAAATTATCGCCCCTAAATCAGTTTAAAATATCCACCAACAGGCAACAAAGCATCTCTAATCGTAATTATTGTTATTCACCGTCATACAACGGGAAATTTAGTCCATATGCCACGAATTTCTCTTAATGATCGCCAGAAGCTCATTCTGGTTTCTCCAATCGAGAAATCGGCCGCAGATTGAAATGTGATGAGAAAACCGTACGAAAGACTGTGCAAAATAACCAAAACACCGGAAGTATTCGTGTTGCCTCTAAATCTGGTCGTCTTAGAGTTACTTCTAACAGGAAAGGCAATGCTTTCAAGATCCACAGCCTAAGAAACCGATCTGAAACGGCTCCCCAAATCCAACAACAGCGCAATCCTGTTAAAAAGTGCTCTCTTTCTACTGTCAAGAACAGATTAAAGGAATTTAATTTGCGAGGATATCTTGCAAGATGTAAGCCAATGATTTCTGTAAAAAACAGAAAGCGCCGTCTGGACTTCGTCAGATGCAATGAAGATCATGACTCTTCATATTGGTCAAAAGTGCTTTTTAGCGACGAAAGCAAGTTCAATAGGCTAGGCAGTTATGGTAGGCAGTATGTCCATCGGAGGAAAGACGAAAAATTTAATCCTAGTTGCTCAGTTTCAACGCTGCAAAGTTGTGGAAGTTCAGTTTTGGTGTGGGGCATTATTAGTACCAATGGTCCAGGGCCCATAGTTCGCTTGCAATGTCTTATTAATTCGACCAAGTACATTAATATGTTGACTGAGCATTTTCTACCCTACTTTGGTCGGAATTTGGATGATAATCCCATCTTCATGCAGGATAATGCTTCCATTCACACAGCTGGCAATGTCAAAATGTTCCTGGAAGAGCATGATATTCCGTGCTTGGATTGACCTGCACAATCTCCAGACCTCAATCCTGTCGAAAACATATGGCATTACATCAAGCAACAGCTACGCAATGATAAAATTTCAAATTAAGGAGAACTTTGGATAAAAATTAAAGAAAAACGGGATGTCCTTTCCCCGGAGTATTGTTGCAGTCTAATTCAAGGAATTCCCAAAAGATTGCAGGCTGTCAAATTGCAGAATGGCTATCTACTAAATATTAACTAGTTTATTATGTTCTTGTTGTATTTGTGTTGCATTAATGTCCTAAAGTTACATTTAAATAACAATTTTCCATTGTGCGGACTTTCTTTTTGTCTCCTGAATTTGAAGGTATTTTTTTAATTAACATGAACACTAGTATATTTCAATTAAAAGTCAAATATGAACAGGTAAAATTATAGAAAAATAAAAGGCCAATCAAATGTGGTATAGTTTGTTTTAACAGTTTTGAAAATATTACAAATACGGACTTTCTTTTTGCCGCCTGTGTATATATTAGTGATGGAAGGATTCCAATATTTTTCTCGATTCCGATACAATTACCGATTCCGTACTAAATTCCAGATTTCGATACAATTACCGATTCCGAATCTTTATAAATTTCTAAATATTTTACTATAAAATTGTTATTTTGTCCCGATTACTGTGAGAATACATCTTAAATGTGCATGTATTTTTTCAAACGTGTGACGGGGTGATCTAGAGATTTTAGTCATACTGGAAGTTTCAATTAATGAATATGTATTATTTTATTATTACTACAAGCAGTGGAATATGTTTTATAAAAACAAAATCAACTTAAATAGATAATTCAAAGAATCAGTTATGGTACCAAAAAAACTCCAATTTTTCCGATTCCCGATTCCGCTCCATGTATGTTTTACACGTACATCAATGGAATGTTCCCCAAGTTCCCCGAGGCACTGGATCATCGCCTGACAAAGAAAGCTGAACACCTGCCACAGAATATGCAAAAATGTTTAACGACGATTGCAGTTCTCCAACTAGCAAAATCAAGATTATATTGAAAGAGTTATCTCTCAGAATGGCTGTCAAATTTATAACAATTAACTGATTAAATTAATATTTTTTTCTGAATTTCTTGCTGTTTATTTTACATTTTGTAAATATTTTTCTGATATTTGCAGATAAATTAACAAATAATAATAAATGTAACAGTGTTTATTACAAATGTTGCCACACAGATATCAGGTACTTTGTTTTGGTTAAAGAATAGTACGCCCCATTACGTAAGAAACATTGAATTAAACAAGGTTTATTAGAAATTAAACAGATCTTATAAATTAATTAATAAAAACAATGGCGTATCTAATATAGAATATTGCTTACATAATCATTTTTATTTGTAACAGAATTCACAAAAATCAGAAAAAAATAATAGCATTTTCAATATAGCCCACGGGAATTTGAAAACAAATGAATATTTTCAAAATTATCTGTAAAAAGAAGAAAATATAATTTCCAAAATAATTTTTAAAATGCAAATCTGAAAAAAAAAAAAAGACAACACATAAATATGGTGAAGTAAGTTGAATAATATTGGCAGGCATTTTAGCCATATAACCAAAATTACAAAACTATTTGATCTGAGTCTCGTGGCATTAGTGCTCAACAATCCATAAAACATACATGTGGAGAACTGTCTGTAAATTTCACTTTAAAAGTGTTGTTACATATATATATATATATATATATATATATATATATATATATATATATATATATATATATATATATATAGTGCTAATGCATTTACTGATCCGCGCTATTTTTTCAATCGTATTTCCAAGTTTAATTAAAGTTTTATGATATGTTTTTTTTATTCAATTGTAAGGTTAAAGTACAGAATAGGTACAAAACACCATCCCCGCCTCATGTTAAGAATGGCTTTTTAAATAATAACGTTATTATTTCAGCACGGATCAATAAGTGCATGATTACCATATATATATATATATATATATATATATATATATATATATATATATATATATATATATATATGTAAAGAGAGATGTGTATATATATATAAAGAGAGATGTATATATATATATATATATATATATATATATATATATATATATATATATATATATATATATATATATATATATATATACGAGTGTGCGCGTTCTCAATGGATGAAAGGCGTGTATATGTCATTTACGCTTCGTGATCAAAACCTACAGCAGTATGGCTTTCAGCCGTTTTTGTATCGGTTTACTAATGCCAAACCCCAAGTTATTTATCCTATTAACGCTTACCGTTTACAACGTTGATTACTTCACAACTATTAAGAACTAGAGATCCAAGGCTATTCGAAGCGTATTAAGGCATCATCATCAACGAGTCGTTATGTCCTTTGCTTCATAATGTAAAAGTCGTTTTGAGCCACTTCAAAGGATTTCAAACCATTAAGTCACTTGAGTGTGGCATAAAAATGGGAGTAACAAAGTCGCTTCTTTCAGAGGCATGAAGCTGTAATCGTGCGACAAGTTCCAGTAAATATTTTATCATGCAATATAGTTTGTTGTTAACGTAAAGCGAATCGTACGTGCTACGTTACGATTCATGGAACTGAATACCGTAAGAAAAAAAGACTATGTGAATATACATATATATATATATATATAACGCAACAGTGAGTTTTTATTTAAAATATTTTATTTATTCTCCTAGAAATGCTAAGACAGTATTACATCAAGCATTTCTTGTTTACTATACAAACTACATACCTTAAATCTGTCTCTTTACTAGGGGTATGTGTTTATATATATTTATAATATTTAAGGAAAAGTTAAAGGAAAAAAATTGAACCATCGCGATATTTGAAGGAGATTACATAACATCAGAGTTATTGATAAATCAGATATTAAAAATGTATATGCTGCAAATAAATTTAAACGTAATACCCAGTAGCTTACATATTTTGAATCAGTAGAATAAAATGATTACGATGTGCTTCCGAAACATGAGTACATATAGATAAATATTGTCGATTTTTAGAGGATGTTTACAAAGAAATAATAACATCGTTAATGTTGTATCATACTGAATATATATACTGAGAGAGAGACAGACAGACAGACAGACAGACTCAATTTTATCTTTTGGCTTTACTGTTTTCTTTGATTCTCTAAAATCTGTTTCTGTCACAGTAGTTTTGCTTTTAGTAGTAGAGCTTCAAGAATAGTTACAATATACTATTAGTTACTAGCAGGACTCGTTGACCGGCGTTGCCCGGTGGTAGTATCCACTCCCCCACCCCCCTCCGCATAAAAATTTAAAATACGGCTGATGTTGTTTTTGTCGTTTGCCAACCCCCAGCCTTTTCATGTTAAAAAATTTATAAACACCAAGCTATGATGGCATCTGGTCGCATATGGTATTGCGCTCTGCCATCATATGCATCGAGATCAACATCTACTTTAAACTTTGGTGTTTATGCATTTTTTGTACCGCGCTATTTGTAATAAGTGTTTTCAGGTTAAATTCAACTTTCACGGGGTTTTTTATTCAGTTGTGAGGTGGAAGAATATTTACAGATAACCGTCCCTTCCCCATTTGTATTGTTCAGCGCTTTTAATTATAAATTATTATAAAATGAAGCACATTTACTCATTGTAAAACTTTATCTGGCATTATTTCTTTAATATCAAGATTGATTACGCCCTCGGGAAAACCTTTAAATTACCACTTTTAAAGGTTTTCAGGGATGCTGAAAACGAAAATAACGTATAAAAATCCTGCATACGAGTAGTTTCCAAAATATGAATATATGTTAGCTTCTAAAATAAGTTAAAGCAAAATGAGCACCGACTTTATGGCCACAATTTGTTCAAGGTGGGAGGCTAACGTATAATCAACACAATTCAACGTAAAATGAGCACCGACTTATTTTGTTTGAGGTTTGTGCATGTCAAATCGATTATTAATGCCTGGTATCCCCCCTAAAAAACTTTGGTGCTCTGTTTACGGTATATTGTGTATTGTACGCTGACCTCAACCCACCCCCAAAAGAAAATGGCCATAAAATGGGTGCGCAATTTACGTTAAATTATTATATACGTGATATCCTGTTGTTTTGAAACTGACAGTATTTAAAGTTTTTGCCGGAATTTTAAACGCTATATTCGTTTTCAGCACACCCGAACCCCTTTTTTGAACCAAACATTTTTTCATGTATGTTAAAGTAATTGTGGCCTGAATTGTAAACGTGATTTTTAAGGATTGGTTTAAAGTGGGAAGAATACTCGTATTGCCCCTTTTGGGGGATTTATTAATTAACGTGGTAAAGTACTTATTTGCCGGAATTTTAAACGTGATTTTTGTTTTCAGGCGTGCTAAAAATATAAGCCGTAATCTTAAAAGATTGGTCGAAGGTAGAAAGAATCCCCATATTTAGCCTTTTTTTTTGTATTTGTTACCACCTGACGATGACCAGGGGAATAGTTAGCCGAAACGTCGTGAAGCAACCAATAAAAGATGGGGATAATAGTCTGCAATAAATAAAATTAATAAATACTCATCTCAATAATGAATTCCAATTAATTTTAATATTTGTTTAAGTGGAATTACAATTTATTGCCATCCTCACATGTATAATAAGAGATGGGAGTTTATCCATTTATAGTTTGTGTATATAAACAAATATGGAAACATAAATCGAATCGGAAACTGGAAAGCCCAATGAAACGAAATATTATCGGATGCGTCTCTAGAACTACTATTGGGGTATCTTTATTAATAGGTTAATATAAATTAATTGCTAACCACATCTTAACATGTGAAATAATATCGTGAATTAATTTTAGCCATTTATAGTTTGTCAAATATTTATAATGCAAACAAACGTGAAAACTTAAAAATCAAATTATAGTTTAAGTATATAAACAAACAAGTAAACGTGTAAATCATATCGTGCCCGGAAAGCCAAATGATACGAAATAATTGTTAACTACATTCTAACATGTGAATTAATAGCGTGATTTAATTTTAGCCACTTATAGTTCTCTCTCTCTCTCTCTATCTATCTCTCTCTCACTCTCTATCTATCTATCTCTCTATCTATCGCTCGCTGATCGGTGAATGAGTTATGTTTTAGAGGGTGATATCTTTACAAATAAACACTGAAAGTATAGATTTTCTAAGTGAAACAATTACGTGAATTGTATAAATAAAAACGTACGAATAGTGTGTGCTTATAGAAATGGCGTCATGGTTTGTAGTCGAGAAGTGTTCGCTTATTGTTGAAATAACCGAATCGAGGAATTGTAGAATTTTTATTTCTTCAGCCAATCAGATGTGCCGGATACATGTACAGGAGAAATAATTATTTTTGTATGCCGTAGGAATATGCGTTTGTGTAGAAAATCTGTAATCGGTTAATGATGGCTAACACGCAGGAAACTAAGAAAAAGTATAAACGTACTCGGTGTAGAATGGTGCTGTAAGAGGAGTCGGTATAAAGAGGGTGAAATTTTAGCTACTTCCTCTGTAGGTTAGGACGATGATGACCATCGGAATAAAAGTAATGTGTATGTAATTGTGCTTTATAGTTAGATAACGTAATGGCTGATCACGTAAACGTAATAATTTTCTATGTGTCACCTGTTGCTGCCAACTTACAACAGTTTCGTTCAGAGGGGAAAAATTGCGTCTACTTTATTATATACAAGATTTTATGTTTCTTGTCATTTCCGAGTTTCTACAAGATCCAACAGTAAGCATAGAAAAGTATAACTATATATATATATATTCTTTCAATCTTTTAAAATGTTAACACTGTTCCAATTCCATTGACGAAGTTAAAAGACGAATGTTGGTGCTGTTCCTGTTAATGGGGGGATTTTTTAATTCTAGTTATCTTTCATCTGTTTTACCTTATTCATTTTATTTTACTGAAACAAAATAAGATTTATTGGTTTAAATATTGAAAATAATAATTTTTCTAACCAATTCCTAGGTAAAAATATATAAAAATAAATTTATAATTCGTTTATGTAGATGATCTTTAATGTCATTTTCTCAAATAACGGTACAAGTAAGAAATCTATTTTTTGTATGAGTTATTCATTATAATTTATATATATATATATATATATATATATATAATTTATATATATATATATATATATATATATATATACGGCATAATCACGTTTGACACACCGTTTCCCGGCGCATCACCGAAGTTAAGCAACGATGAGCCTGACCAGTATCAAATTGGTGACAATTTAGGACTTTCAGGTGTTTATGTGCTCTCTGCTTATCTCGGCATTGTTTCCAGTTGTCCTGGACTTCTCCTTGCCACTGGATTCAAACAGTTCCGATTCAGGAGAGGTGTGGTTGGGGATTGCGCAACCCTTGCCTCATAATTACACGTGCAGCTGCCCCTACAGGGGGCATCCTTTGTCTTTTGAGACTGAACGGAGGCATCGATATGTATTATACTACTGTATAACTTTGCTGGGTCCAGACAAATTGATTTAGTTTTTAAGTGAAAAATAGATCTACCCTAATATATATATATATATATATATATATATGTGTGTGTATGTATGTGTGTGTGTGTATATATTTACTCGTAGTGGTAATGTGTGATAATAAAACCTGTGTAGTAAGGGTTGATGACATATGTGACATAAATAGAATGTGAGTCTTAAAAGCGTTAGTTCTGATGAGCGCAGAGGGAGATTAAATCTGAAAGTACAGAAAAATATCTTCAGGATTGTAAGCTTCAATGATATAAACATGTTTAAAAAATGAATGACAATTCTTTTGGACGATAAATATCGAAAACTTGGCTAAAAACATTAATTCCTTCACCCTAAACAAGGCACTTTTCTACAGAGAGGGGGCGCCTTTTTCACCGATATTTTCGAAGGTCATCCCCTCTTTTCGATTAACTAGCCTTAATTTAAACATTCGTCACTCCGGTTTGGCGATGGGCGCAACAGCAATGACATCACGTTTTTTTTTTCTTTCACTTTCTTTTCCTCCTTTGAAGTACGTTGCCTGTCTACTACGACATTTTTTGCTCAACACACACCTCTAAACACCCGGGCAACGCCGGGTATCCAGGCTAGTTTATTATATAAAAGCGAAAGTGTGTGTGGGGGGATTTTGTGCATGTCCGCAAAAGGCTTTTTCGGGGGACCGCTCGGTGGGGTCACTCATTCTTAAAACTGGTTATATGCTCCGTATATTATAATATCTAAGATGTACGAAACGAGCTTGAGTGTATCTTTAATTTCGGCGACTTTTACACGGTATTTTCGCGATTTTTTTTCACTTGCCGTGTGTTTCTTTGGCTTTTCAGTATAAAAAAGCGAAACTGAAATAAAGGCACGACTTCCTTGGCCCTGCGTGGGGTTAGTAGTATCTGTTCCGACAGAGGATATAAATCGTGCGTATTGACTAAGAACGACGGCCCACTTGACCACTTGTTGGTCAAGTTCAAGGGTTTCTTTTTCATTGTTGGCTATAGGGACTGACCCCTTCTTTGGGAGAGTGGTCCCTTAAGCATTGTTTTAGTTGTTGCTTTTGATTTTACCATTAACTGTTTTTCGATTTCTTACAGGTAGTTCAGTGAGGAACTCGACATAAGCAGCCGGCAGATCTAGGGGAAACTGACGTGCCTTTTTAGGCGACAGTCCCCCTAGTTCTGAATCGGGGGTCGAGATCGGTCACTGGGCCAGCTACTAGAGGGAGCAGGCCGCTGTTCCTGGCACCATGGGGCACGCCCCTAGTGTAGGGTTCGTAACGGGTGGTGCTCCAGGGATCGTGTCGGAGGTACCACACCCGGTGGTACCTCATTTCCAAAAGCCACGCCAGGGTTCGAATTAGGAGTGGCAGTTATAGAGGCGGATGATGACCCATTTGGATCGTCCAGCGACATTCTCATGTTGGGAAGGGTAGCGACGACAAAAGAAAGCCTGCAGAGCTGGCTGGAGGAATCCCCTGGAGGGATATTGACGTTGCTAGACAGACGTAGAAGCAGCATCTCGCAACTGTTAGTCGAAAGGAGGAGATGGAAGTTAGAGACGCGGTCAGCAGGGTGTAGCCCACAAAAGGAGAGAGATTAAAAGAGGTGACAATCCTTAAACTTACCCACACCGTCATTAGATTTTTTCAAACCGGCACTTAGAGTAGAAGCAGGGATGACAGCAGCAGAGAGGGATGACGGGAAAAATACGACAAAACGGGCACTAGAGGAAGAGATTCAATCGAGCCCGGGGCATGAGAACAGCCCAATCAAAACTCCATGTGGCCCGAAATCGCAAAAAAACTCCGGAGCAGTATAGAGAGAAGTATAAAGCTCTGACAGAAAGAAACACGATAAAACCAGAGCCTGAAACAATGGAAGTCTTACGGGCTAGGATAGTCGCCTTTGTGACCCTAGTTGTTAAAAAGAAAGGGCTCGTAGGGGTTCCAAAGGAGAATTTCATGAAAATGCTAGTTGAACAAAATATTCCGGCTACATGTTTCATCAAGCGTAGCTTCGCCATGCGGGAGGTGTTGGTAACTACTAAAGAGGAGGCGAAGAAAATGGCGAGAATGAACCTGGTCTGGAAAGGGATCAAGTTTAAGACGGAGTACCTGGAAAAAAGAAGAACCCTAGTATCCATGCTTGGAGTCCTATGCTGCATCAGTTCGGAGTTTCTCGGTGCAGTACTGTCTCGGTATGGAGATGTAGAAGCGGTCACTTCGGTCCGCGGCCCGAGAAACATACAGACAGGTAGAAGTCCCAGAGGGCAAAGTTAGAGTAGAGGAAGCCGTATCTGCACCCAAACCAGAAAGGACGGAGAGGACCGAAAACACCAGAAAGCTGCCCTTTCTGCCCGGAGGGAGAATTTGTGAGGCAAGTGAGGCGGACGCTAGGGCACAGCTGAACAGTAGACAAAGAATGCAGCTAAAACAGTTGGCGAATCTGCTATATGTGGATGAGAAGAGGATCCAGGACCCCAGAAACTACTCGGAGGCGCCAGTGTACAGAACGTTTGTGAGAAAAGATAAAGGTGCAAGAGTGAAGTCGCTTTGGCGAATACTCCGGGAGGCCAAAGAAGCAGTACCGGGCCTCAAGCTAATTCAGGAAGAACATCCTGCATTGAACCAAATCCGTGCTAAATGTGAAGGGAGGGTCCCTGTATATGTTAACCCCTCCTTATACAGAGCAGTGAAATTAACCTTCCCCCTGGACGTAGGGAGTCTGGCTCGAAATTCTCAGTCCGCAGCGAAGCTGTTGACTGGCAATCTTGGTCAGACCTTCGCGGTCCTTACCTTCGAGGATTTTAGACCCGTACTAGACGAATATTACTAGTTAGGGAATTATGGCGACAAACTTAAACCTAGCTAGTTTGAAAACGAGGGGCATGAGATCCCGAAGCAAGGCTGCTTGCGTGCTGACGGACCTCATGGCCCTTGAGATAGATATAGCTGCTATAAAGGAGACCCACTTTGTTGGACCCGAGGATTGTGATGTGCTGGTGAACGACTTTGACGTTTACTCAGCATATGGCAATCTCTATAGTTGCTGTGCTAGTGAGTCGCACCCTATCTGTGACAGTTACTGTAGTCCATGCGGTAAGTTCCGGATTTTGGCTGTTTACGCACCCAATATCGCTGTGGCGTGGGTTTCTTTTTTTCTGCATGTGGAGGTGTTTCTATCGGCGGGTCCAGAGCGGGTAGTTTTAATGGAGGCCTGGAATGCCATCCTGGACCCCAAGATAGATAAGGTCGGGGGCTAGAGGGTCGGAAAGGTATGAAAGCAACCTGTCTGACTTGATGGCCTTGTGAGGGAGGGAGATGTGGACGTGGCAACCTAATAGGGCCTCCTATTCAAGTACCTACTTGGATAGGATGTTAGTTAGAAAAGGTGACGTAGATTTCTTATCTTGTCCGACATTCCACTGGCTAGGTCATTCGGGCTATAAACTAGTAATGACCCGTTTGAGAGTAGGCAATAGACCTAGATTGGCTGGGTACTGAAAGTTGAACGTCTCCTTGCTGGAGACGGCCGACTTCCGGGAACAGCTGACAGCACTAATTCAGCGGAAGTTAATGGGGGCGGTTACCGGAGTAGCTGGTGGGTTAAATTTAAGGCCACTATTAGGCGTTTTTGTGTCCAATACAGCCAAAGCCTTGCTTTAACCATGGCGCAGACGAAAACGTACTTAGATGATAGGCTGACCCGGGCAGTGGCTGGTGGGGATCCCCTAGCATTAGTTAAGGGGGACCTCCAGCGCTTGGCTAGCGAGCGTTATGAAGGTCATAGTTAGAGCTACGTTAAAGAGTCTTTAATGAAGCCATGAACGTTGACGCTGTTGAGTGTATGGCTACTTTAAGACGCGGCTCGGATGAGTACATTCGGAAAATGAAAAATCTTGAAAGATGTACTCTTGCGTCGACTCGAAAAATTTGCAATAGGTTTCGGCAACATTTGAAGGAGCACTTTACCCAACTACCCAGACAGCGGCCTGGAGTTTGGCAGCTATTTAGCCGGCTTGCCCTGCCTTACTGAGGCCCGAGCAGCTAGCTGTGACGGGATGGTTATAGAGCGTGAGGTCATTATTGTGTTGAAGCAGATTGGCCCAATGGTCTGCCTTACGAACTGTATTTGAGGCTGTCCCCCATGTTTGTTCCTCTTCTGACGGATGTGTTTAACCACTGGTTTGCTAAGGGATCCAACCCTGGGCAGGTAACCATAGTAGTGGTCACACTATTGAAGAAAAGAGAGCGGCATAGTTGGGAGGACTTAGATGATTATAGGCCCATCCCTCTGCTAAACACAGAGTTGAAGATTTTGTCCTGCGTTCTTGTAAACCGACTGCAGGTTGTTATCAATGACTTAGTCGAACCGGATCAGACTTGTGCTATGAAGGGGAGATTGATTCAAAACAACTTGCACTTGGTGCATACGATCATAGAGGGGTTAGAAGTCGACACAAGAGCCACGCTGATCAATTTAGATCAGTCCAAAGCATTCGATAGGGTCGACCATGGTTTTTTTTGGAATCTGTTATGGAGACCGCCGGCTTTGATCCGGACTTCTACAAGTGGATCTCTGTTCTGTATCATAATCCTGTGGTAGCGGTACAAGTAAATGGTAGGTTGTTGGAGTCCATTGGGGTCCCTCGGTCAGTGTGGCAGGGTTATCCGCTATCGCCTCTGTTGTATGTCCTAACATTGGAGCTCTTCCTTCACAGATTAAGGGACGAGGCGGCTAGACCAGTCCTGCGCATCATAGCTCTACTAGGTGGAAAATTTACTGATGATGTCACCATGTTCTTTGTGCGCCGTAGCAATATAAAAGCAGTGATGGAGGCAGCTACTGAGTATGAAGAAGTCAAAGGGGCTGTAGTCAATCGCAGCAAGTCCATTGGCCTGCGGTTGGGTGCCTGATTGGGAAGAGATACCCTTCCAGGTGAGTTCGGCTGGAGCGAGGGCCAAGTACAGATCCTCAGTGTGTCGTTTGGACTGAGACTCCAGCTGGACAAAAATTGGTCGGAAGTACAGACAAAGGTCGAATCGTCGATTGGGACTTAGATTCGCAGGGGGTTGTCCCTGAAGGGACGTGCGGAGGCTTGCGTAACTTACGTCTTTCTGCTGATCCTTTACCGCTTGTCAGTACTTCGTCTGCCTGCGGACTGCTGTAAGGCTTTAGAGCAACTCCTTTTCAAACTTCTTTGGAAAGGGGGAAAGCCGTATGTCAATAAACAGGTCTGTACACGGAAACTCAATGAGGGAGGCTTGGGGATGCCTGACATGTAAAGTCACAAGCACGCAGAAAGGTTGGCGTTCCTGAGTCGGACACTGCTTGAGGAATTGCACTGGGTACCAGCTGTGGAGCAAGCTTTTCCGAAGCTCAAGGTCGCAGAAGATCGGTCAGGAAATCACGATTCCTCTCCGAATGACGAGCAGCCCTTAGGGCATTGTCGGCGTCCAGTTACCTTGCACAGCCTAGGAGGAGGCTATATCGGGCTTTAGTGGTGGGGACCACAAAAAATCTGCTGGTTGAGTGACTACACATATCGAGGGAGGAGGTCCTCTCTCAGTGGAATTGGGCGCCAGCCAGAACCTATTTAAATAACTTTTCATTGACATGGAGGCTTGTCCAGAATGAGTTGCCACTTTTCGGCGTGCTTGCCAGGTATTGCAGCATGGATGAATACGTTCCCTTCTGCCCCCGGTGAGGGGGACGAGGATGAAACAAGGGATCACACCTTTCTTCTTTGCAGTGGAGTTTGAAGGCTCTGGGAGTATATCAGAGAGGTAGTGGCTTGCATCAACACCGAGCGGTCGGTGCCACTTGATTTAGCGTACGTCGTCGACAACATGAACCCACCGTTTACTGGGGAGAAACAGTTAGTGTTTCTCCCAATCCTAGCAGTAACTATGTTAGTGACGTGAGTTATGCATTTTAACATCGTCTATGGGGTTGAATCTGTTTTGGATCGGGATCTGGTCACTTACTTTAAGCATCAGCTTAAAGTAAGGATCAGATGCGATTGGAAAAGATTACATCGCATAGACTTTGATAGGAGATGGGTGCACAACACTAGCTTGTGCATCCGAGGAAGCACTAGGTTTGAATTTGTTTTCCCACCCTAATGATATTGGTCAGGCGGTGCTAAGGTGCTACGCAATCCAGCTCCGATCAAAGTTTTCTTAGAGTAGGGTTAGTTAGGTTTTAGCCACTTCGAGTGGAAAATACTTTATTAGGTGCTAGACTAGAGCATGTATGAAAATTGATCCTGTCCCAGATTTTATTTTTCATTGGCACTAGGAGAGCTTCCAAAAATGCCCAGTCCACTCTTTGTTTTGTCCCCGGTCTGTTGCGCCTATACGTATACTTATCTTGGAAGATGCCATCCATCCCCTATGTTACCCACCACTATCTAATTTGTTTTCGAAACATCACCTCTAGGTCCCCCACTCCCCACTAGGGAACGACCTGCTTGCTTTTGACCTTTGGGATCGGAAAACAGTGGGCGCTCAATATTTAGAAGTAGGTTGGGAGGACCCCCTTACTAACTCGACCCCATAGGCATTTTGTTTAGTTATTTTCTTTTTCTTTCTTTTTGGGTGTATCTTAGTTTGCCCCCCTCCCCATCATCTCATCCCTCATTTATATTTTTAAAAGATCCTTTTGTTTGTATATATTTTTGTTTTGTTAACTTGTAAATAATTGTTTTTTCCAGATTCTGTACATAAAGCCGACTCATACGCTAGGGAGATTCTAAGTAGATAAACTCCATGGTAAGAATGTGGTATTATGGTGATAGCGTCTTAGTGTAGGGACCAAATAAAGTCTTTTAAAAGACCTAGCTTTAGTTAGAAATGACCCTCAACCTTCACTTCCCCCTGCTGGCCTTGTGCCTAAGTGACTTGGACCCCAAATGAGGCTCTGGCAGTAGATAATGCCAGAGCCGGGGCCAAGCACTAAATACCGGCCCTGCGTGTGATTAGTGTAGTATCTGTTCTGAGAGTATACAAAGCTTAATTTTGCAAAAGCCCAAGAACGATCACCGACTTGACCACTTTGTGTGTTAAGTTTAAGAGTCTTTTTATTGTTTATACATATTTGAAAAAATGCTTAGTCATGTCACTGAATGTGACGTCAGCTCTCTCTGTCGTGTTATTATAATCCAGAGTGATATCCTAATTTCGAGACAAAAAATTGACAGAAGACGTCATATTCCAAAAATCACATGGCTGTACTGCTGATTCTAGAAATCAGATAAATGAAGGGAGTGCATGCCTAGGGGCTTAGTTGTAACATTCCCAAAATCATGCTAAGCCACTGGAATACTGATACTGCCCTTAGTTGAAGTAATGGTTGCCAAATCCCTAACCGTGTTAATGTTTTTATGTATTAATTTACAAAACATGTATATTTATTTTATGTATATTTTTAACAATGAGGTGGGAGGATATTACGTCAGTCCCGGAAATAGCAGAAACCGTTTACGAGTTAAATTACTATATTTCATGTATACTTTTATGAGTGGGGTGAAGGATATTGAGTCAGTTCCGGAAATGGCAGAAACCGTTTACGAGTTAACATTACTATATTTCATGTATATTTATAAGAGTGGTGGGGGAGATATTAAATAAGTCCCGGAAATGGCAGAAACCGTTTAGGAATTAACATTACTATATTTCATGTATATTTTTAAGAGTAGGGATTGGGGATAATAAGTCAGTCCCGGAAATGGCAGAAACCATTTACGAAATAGCATTACTATATTTCATGTATATTTTTACGAATGGGTGGGAGATATTTAGTCAGTCCCGGAAATGTTAGGAAACCGTTTATGAGTTAACATTACTATATTTCATGTATATTTTTAACAGCGGGATGAAAGATATAAAGTCAGTCCCTGAAATGGCAGAAACTGTTTACAAGTTAACAGTACTATATTTCATGTATATTTGAAAGAGTAGAGTGGGGCATATTAAGCCAGTTCCAGAAATGGCAGAAATCATTTATGAGTTAATATTACTATATTTCATGTATAGTTTAAAGAGTTGGGTGAGGGATATGAAGTCAGTCCCGGATATGGCAGAAACCGTTCACGAGTAAACATTACTATGTTCCATGTATATTTTTAACAGTTGGTGGTGGATATACAGAAAGTATCGGAAATGGAAGAAACCGTTTCCACGTTAACATTATCATATTTCACGTATATTTTTAATAGTAAGGTGGAGGATATAAGGTAAGCCCCGGAAATTGCAGAAACCGTTTACGAGTGAACATTGCTATAAAATGTGAGTTATTTAATTGGTGTGTTTTTGATTTAAGTAATTTGATTTTTGTGTTTGTAATGAAATAAACAGCCCAGACAATGTATCAACGTTTTTATTTTAGTAAGAGAGGGGGCGATAATGTAAGTTAAATCATGAAAAATTATTGTCAAAATTAGTAACATATCCAAGAATTATAAAAAATGATGAAATGTGAGTTATTTGATTGGTGTGTTTGTAATGAAATATCCAGCCCAGACAATGTCTCAAAGTTATTATTTTAGTAAGAGGGGGGAGATTATGTGGGTTTACTCGTGAAAAATGATGGTCGAAATTAGTAATGTATTCGAGAATTATGAAAAATAATGAAATGTGAGTTATACGATTTGTGTGTTCGTAATGAAATAGACAGCCCAGACAATGAATCAAAGTTATTATTTTAGAAAGAGGTGGGCTATAATGTGGGTAAAATCATGAAAAATGATAGTCAAAATTAGTAACATATCCAATAATTAAGAAAGGTGAGAAAATGTGAGTTATTTGATAGGTGTGGATATAATGAAATAACCAGCCAAGATAATGTCTCAAAATTATTATTTTAGTAGGGGGGAGGGGGGCGATTATGTGGGTTAAATTATGAAATATGATTTTCCAAATTAGTAAATATCCAAGAATTATGAAAAATGATGAAATGTGAGTGATTTGATTTGTGTGTTTGTAATAAAATAAACAGCCCAGACAATGTCTCAAAATTATTCTTTGAGTAAGAGTGGAGCGATAATGTAGGTATACTCATGACAAATGATTGTTGAAATAAGTAACATATCCAAGAATTATGAAAAATGATGAAATGTGAGTTACTTGATTGGTGTGTTCGTAATGAGGTAGCCAGCCCAGACAATGTATGAAAGTTATTTTTTTTAGTAAGAGGGGGGGGCTATTATGTGGGGGTAAATCATGAAAAATGACTCTCGAAATTAGAAACATATCCATAAATTATGAAAAATAATGAAATGTGAGTTATTTGATTGGTGTGTTTATAATGATATGAGAAGCCCAGACAATGCATCAAAATGCTTGTTTTAGTAAGAGGGGGCGATTATGTGGATTAAATCATGAAAAATGATTGTCGAAATTAGTAACATATCCAAGAATTATGAAAATCGATGAAATGTGAGTTATTTGATCGGTGAGTTTGTAATAAAATAAACAGCCCAGAAAATGTCTCAAAGTTAATATTTTATTAAGAAGGGACATGTGGGTAAATAATGAAAACTTTTTGGAGAAATTAGTAACATATCCAATAATTATGAAAAATGATGAAATGTGAGTTATTTTGAGGCTGTGTTTGTAATCAAATGACCAACCCAGATAATGTCTCAAAGTTATTATTTTAGTAACAGGGGGACGATAATGTGGGTTAAATCGTGAAAACTGATGGTCGAAATAAGTAACATATCCAAGAATTATGAAAAATTGTGAAATGTGAGTTACTTGATTAATGTGTTTGTAATGAAATAACCAGATCAGCCAGTGTATCAAAATTATTATTTTAGTAAGAGGGGGGAGCGATAATGCCGGTTAAAGCATGAAAAATCATTGTCGAAATTAATAACATGTCCAAGAATTATGAAAAATGATGAAATGTGAGTTATTTGATTGGTGTGTTTGTAATGAAATAAACAGATCAGACAATGTATCAAAGTTAATATTTTAGTAAGAGGGGGACGATAATGTAGTTTTAATTATGAAAAATAGTTGTCGAAATTAGTAACATATCCAAGAATTATGGGATTTAAGAAGATACGTCCAATTATATACTAGCAGATTACCCGGAGTCCCCCAGGATTAAATGGGATACATGCAAATGTATGCAAGCAGAATACACGGGCGCCTGGGATCGAATGAGATAGATGCAAATATATATTAGCAGAATACTTGGTGTTGCCTTGGATTGAATTAGATTGATTGAAATATATACTAACAGAATACCTTGCATCGCCCATGATTGATGGAGATATGTACTAGCAGAACACCCGGCGTTGCCTGGGATTGAGTGAAATAGGTGAGAATATATATTAGCAAAATACGTGGCATCGCTTGAGATTGAATGAGATAGGTGGAAATATATATTAGCAGAATACCCTGCATCGCATTGTATTGAATGAGATAGGTGGGAATACATAAAAGCATGATACCAGGCATCGCCCAGGATTTAAAAATACAGGTTCAAATAAATGCTAACAGAATACCTGGCATCGCATGGGATTGAATGATATAGTTACAAATACAGAATAGACAAATACTTGATGTCACCCGGGATTGTATTAGATAGCTGCACATATACACTAGCAGAATACCCGGCATTACTCAAGCTTCAATGAGATACGTGAGATAATTCATTTGCGATATTCCCGATGTCGCCCGGGATTGAAGGAGTTTGATGGAAATCTATATTAGCAAATTTCCTGGCGTTGCCCAGGATTGAATGAGATAGGGGCAAATATATATTAGCAGAATAATCAGCGTCGCTCTAAATTAAATGAGGGAACTAGAATATAAATTTTGTACCGGAAGTGTCATAAACAATTTTATATCTCAAAATTACTTCATTTGTGAAGTCGATTCTGGATATGGCTTAAACAGTTTACAATCTCAAAATTAGATTAATACAAATATATTGTTGGTTTTCTACGAAAGTTTACTAGGCCAGTTTTTGTAGGGGATGATATATATATTTTTTTTTTATGTAGTCATCCGGGAATAATGTGATGGTTGTAGTAGTGGGTAGAAAGAAGCATAATTATGTTAATTTAAACGTGCTCTTGAGTTTTCTTTTGGGGGTTAAGTTGGAGAAATTAATGTCCGTTTTGGGATTAAAAAAAAATATGTGAAATTGTTTCATATATATATTTAAATTACCCGTCTTAGTGTAGGCAAAATTATTTTAAATATGTGTTGTATATTACCCGTCCTTGCAAAGGTAAAATTATTTCATATACCTGCTATAAATTCCCTACCCTAGATAAAATACAATTATTTTATACGTGTAACACCCGTTCCAGATAGGTAAAATATTATTTTGCTCGAGATAGCAAATGATACACAGGCATTAAAAATTCCTCTCTCCTAAGAACAAAAAATATATTCAAAATCAAATTCGATTTCTGATTGTTTATACGGTCCCGAGCAATGCCGTGTAGCACCGCTAGTCTATGATATAAATCTCCCCTGTCTGTTTAAATGTATATATGTATGTATATATGTATGTATGTATGTATGTATGTATGTATGTGTGATTGTATGTCTCTCAAAAACTTTCGATAGAGGCGACGGATCCTGACAAGATTGATATCATTTTGAAGCACGACATATTGGACGACGAATATCGAAAAGTTGGCCAAAAACATTAATTCCTTCGTCCTAAACTGGCCAGTTTTGTAAAAGGGGGGTCGATTTTTCGCCGACATTTTTGCAGGCCATCGTGTCGGTTGGATTGACTTTGCCTAATTTTAACTAATTTTAGCATTTTTTTAACACCTCTCCACACTGTGGCTGCCAACTTTTGTTTTGATTCCCCTACCCCACCTGGGGTTCATTACTACACAAACTACACACACCTGGGCAACGCCAACTACCCCCTCGCTACTACCATCTTTATTTTTACCCCTCTCTCCACCTGGTCTGCCTATTGTTGTTGTTTTGATTCTCCACCCGCTACTACCACTTTTTTAACATCTATCTCCACCCGAACTTCCTACTGTTATTTAACCCTCCCACCTACACACCTCTCCACACCCGGGCAATGCCAGGTACCCCCTCTAGTGTAATATAAATGCCAAATCTAATGTGATAATGACATTTAGTAATGTGAGGAGCACTTGCATCTTCAGAGTACGTGCTCCTCGATTCTCACGATTCGGCCACTTCATTCGCTGAGTGAGTTTTGCTACTGATAAGACATTAAATACTCCCATCTTCTCTTGTCTCAGACACCATCTTCTTCTTCACGATAACCGCTTTTACTAGCATCATTATCAAGAGCCGAGTCAATACAATCAGGCTTTTAAAATATTTTTGTAACTTTATTAAGTATACAGACATAATAATAAGACAATTCCCGGCCGCGTCTTCCAGATATCAAAAGCCTCAACAGTCTTCTCTAGTGACACAGAAAAAAGGAGCGAGTCACTTGCTTTGTGTACCCATGATGTCACTGATGAGACAAGTTATAACCCAACCACCTGTGATGGTCGCAAATTGCCACTGTAACGGGTGAATTAGAGATTTTTAGAGGTTTTTATCGTGTAAACAGTCCCGAGCAGTAACCAGGTGGTCTTGCTGATTCCAGCTGTTGATTGGCGATGCAAAATTCAAGGGAAGAAAAAAATAATTTCCGGAGCATTAATAATAATATTGTTTTGTGTAAAGGGAATTGTTACATGGTGTCGAATAGTAATGTTTTGTCTGTGATTTGACCTGGAGGTCAGTGTTATCAGATTTCACCGTGCCAAAGAACTTGTGATGATAAAATCATTTCGTTAATGTGCACAAGTGATTTGGCCAATTAGCAAATCAGGACGAATCAGAGTGTGTCATAATACAGATAGGATTCACAGTTTCTATGCGTTTTTATCGACACCCAACACTTGTGGTTATGTCGGTAATAACGTATCTATCAGCTTTACATAAACGATCGTTAAAATACCAATTCGGCAAACGACACAAATCAAACTAACACCTCACTCAATAAGTCCCAGACCTGACACATTGATCTCGCCAGTAAACTTTTTAATTTTTTTAAAGCCACACTCATTTTGCTCAATGGCCAGTTGAATGTGTGTGGAATAGCAAGGAGGCGGCATATCCTCCACCTTGTATGATATTTGTAAATACGAAAGCTACATTGGTTGGTTCCTAGTTTGCTTCATAAAGTGTCAACACTTCAGAGCGTTGTTTGTAACGGTTTCCAGGAAACGAAACGTGTGACAATGGATAAATCATGGTTTCATTACTTCACTCCGGAATCAAATCGGTAGTCAATAGTCAGCAAGTAATACAGACGGCAAAACTGGTCTTATCAGTAAGGATATATATATATATATATATATATATATATATATATATATATATATATATATATATATATATATATATATATATTAAGTAATGTGATTTATAATTCAAAAATTTAAAAAAAATTTAAAATTTTAAAATCAAAATTTAATTAAATTAAAAAAAACCTAGCATTAAAAGTAAGGCAGATGAATCTGAAAAATTGAAGTAAAAGGTTTGGATTTAAAATTTATAAGAAAATTAATAAGAAAATTGGTATAGGTTAGAGATAGAAATGAGTAGAAAAAATATAATTTATTTTATTATGTAAATTCAAAAAAAATATTTTTTTTTTTTCTGCCTTACTTTTAATGCTAGGTTTATTTTTGGTGTCTTTTCAATTCAATAGAAATCCTCCTAAATTTGCTGATGAGGAGACCGTGCTTACCAAAAAAAACTATGTATAATTGTTCTACGTGACTTCATGTATACCACAAATAAAAAGCACGGATTTCCGAAACGATCGTACAGATAATTGACTTTGTTGTTGTTCCTTCTTATGAAACTGATTTTTAATTTAATTAAATTTTGATTTTTAAATTTTAAAATTTTTTAAAATTTTTGAATTATAAATCACATTACTTAATATTGAATTAGCTCTAGGACATTTAACTATCGAGCTTATTATATATCTAAATTACAACGAGCATTTCCTGTATTTTAATTAAACTAGTAATTTCACTATTATATTAAAATACACTTAGCTCTTTAGACTATTATTCTAATCTCCTTTATATATATATATATATATATATATATATATATATATAACTACTTAATTTACTCGCATAAAATTAATATACGAAAGTATAGATTTATGCGTAAACTTTAAGTATTTACTTCGAAACTGCTCAATACGTAGGTAGAGCTAGTTAGTAATTTATAAAATATGTATGGCGATTAGGCTACACTGAATATTCCGCGTTTCACCCACTCTAGGACTCTTCAGGCTTCAGTAAGCCTGAAGAGTTCTAGAGTGGATGAAACGCGGAATATTCAGTGTAGCTTAATCGCCATATATATTTTATTAATTACTCTCTCTCTCTCTCTCTCTCTCTCTCTCTTTCTTTCTATGTATATATATATATATATATATATATAAGGAAAGAAAGAGGGAGAGAGAGAGAGAGAAGAAAAGAGAAATAAAAGTTTGTTAAAGAACTCGAACCATTGCGAGATTTCAAGGAGATTACATAACACAATTTTTTATAGATAAGATATTACAAAATGGTTTCGACTTTTGTAAAATAGTTGATATCTTTTAATTTAGTAAAAAAAAAAACATTGATGTGTTTTTGAAGCGCGAGTGCGTAAAGATAAAAATCATTGCCCTTTGATTTTACAAAATTTTAATTACGTCGTCAATGGTATATTAATGAAATAATTATAGAGTCGCTAACAAGGTGTGTTGTGATTGAATAAAAAACACACAATCACAGGATACTTTTTTTAGAATAATCCTTGGGCGGTTCTTTCAAAGTTCTTTACTCTTTTGGTTGTGATCTTCCGAGGAGGCATGTTCGCCCACAACTACCTCCGTCTTCAAGCAACCAGGACACATGCGAGGATTAGATCATCAAAGGTAGCACAAAAGAAAAAGTTGTTACATTTCTACAACTCAGACGAGACGAACTTAGAGAACGAGAAATATAAAAACTTTTAAAACGATTGATCTTCAAGGTTAAGTTCCGCAAATATCAGCTATTTGCAACACATTATTTCTCTTTTCTTTCGTCTTTTTCATTCTCAAAGACACGATCATTTTAATGCACCTTCATCTGGGTTGTGTACCTTTTCTCTCGCCGGCGTCACAGTATCTTTTTTTATAATTGGGAAATCTGCGTGGTATTCTATTGAACTAATATATATATATATAATTTCCACAGCCGAAAAACGTCGCAGCCCACAAGGGCCATGACAGTCAACGAACCGGAAGTCCAAGACTTAAAAAAAAAAAAAATATATATATATATATATATATATATATATATATATATATATATATATATATATATATATATATATATATATATATATAATTGGTGGATGGATGTTTGCTTAAAATAGACATTCGGCGAGGTTATTTGCGGTCATCGCTTCTGTGGGCGAGTGGTAGAACTGGCGACTGTCAACACGACGGTTCGAGGTTCAATCCTTGGCTTGGGAGAGGTGCGAGTCTAGCGGTACTGAGGAGTTGTGATACAAAGAAACAGAACTGTATGTCGATGACTACAAATATATATATATAAATATATATGTGTGTGTGTGTGTGTGTGTAGTAATTATGTAGGATTTTATAGATTACTCTAAATAACAATATCTGTGTATGTATCGCGTAAGTTTTATTAAATGATAACAGCCTAGAATGTTTGGAGCATGTATGTGTTTGTGTGTGTTTACACTTGTTTGAATATGATTTGAATTGGATGCATTCTTTACATAACCGACAACTAATTTTCTCCTGAGAATTTATAATTCTCACCTTAAATGTAACGTTTGTGAAAGGAAAGAGAATCGCGTTTAAATTTATATCCAACTTTAATTGCTTTATCATTCATAAATAACGGCTAATAAATGCTTTTTAGAAACCAAGAGACAATATTCCTTGTGCGTGTCTTGAAAATACAGATTAATGGAAGGAAATAAAGTGTTTATTTTCGTTTCCGAAGCAAATGATTTTATGCTCTCAAATTTCCTGTCAATATTTATTTTCATACGTTGTCCAAACGGAAAATCAAGGAATATAAATATCATAAAATGTAATTAGTTTTTTTTTCCTAATCTTAGGCACAAATGAATATTATCTGGTGATTATTTTGGCTATAGAAAATATGGAAAAGACATAGATCAGATATGAATGCTGTTATTTCAAGTATAAATACAAACTCCTTTATAATTCATCTACTGGTGCAAGAGGTGCTTCCATCTTGAAGAGCAACACGTGCTTGAATCTCACCTTTTTTCTTTCCGATTACTATAACTTTTAGAGATCAACCTACTTCTTGTCATTTCTGCATCAATAAAAACAAGCGAAGAAACTACATTTAGAAAAAAAAATTTTTACATGGGCATCACCACTTATCAAGGCCAAGACGCCACTCAAGGATAAGGGTTAAAGAGTGTACAGTAGACATTGGACAATATAGTAATCAAAATTTGGTAAATTTGATAACTTATATAGAACGGCTCATCAAGAACTTATTTACGTTAGACTTGAACACAACCATATTGTAGTCAGCCAGAAAGCAGAAAAACGGAAGACAATTCCACAGGCGTGCAGTTCTAATAAAAAAGCTTTGTTCATGGAATCTACGTTTAGGTTTAGGCACAGATAAAGAGTGGGGGGAATTATTGATAGTGTGTACAGCTAGACGAGTGTTTCTTTTGAACGTTTGGCGAGGGGGACCATAGATTGAAGCTCAGTTGAACACCTTCCATGAAAATAACGATACATCAGAGACAAACTCGCGACATCTCTTCTGTGAGATAGAAGTTGAAAGGAAGATAAAAGGACATCTCCTACGAGGCTACGAAGTCTATTTTGAACTCTATCAAGGCAGGAGAAGTCCTTTCTAGCAGCTCCTGCCCAGATGTGGCAACAATACTCCATCCTTGGACGAACCTGGCTCTTATATAGATAGAGAATAGCATCAGCAGTGAGATATCTACTGGATCGATAGAAAGATCCCACCATTTTTCCAGCGGCCTTGGCAACAGATTTGATGTACGTGTTCCATTTAAGATCAGGAGTAAAGGTCAAGCCCAGAAGCTTGTCAAAACGTGAGGCCTCCTGAAGACGAGAGCCATTCATTTCAATTGATGCCAGATGTGGATTAGAATGTTGATGATGTAAAGAGAGAAGCTTGGTTTTAGATGCATTAAAAGTAACAAGCCACTCCTTTCCCCATTGTACGACGTGCTCAAGATCAGAGGAGAGAGAATTGGAGAGAACTTGGTCGTTTACTGTCTTAGATGTGCTACCATAAATGGTAGTGTCGTCAACATAAATGTCTACAAATGATGTAAGAATGTGATTTGGAAGATCATTAATGTAGATCAGAAAAAGAGTTGGGCCCAGGATGGACCCCTGAGGGACACCGGCATTAATACTGTGAGTTTCTGATTTTTGTCCCTCAACTACTACTCTTATAAACCTATCAGAAAGAAATGATTTAATAATTGAGAAGACATTTCCAGTTATACCATAGCTAGAGATCTTGTGAAGTAAACCTGTATGCCATACCCTATCAAAGGCCTTAGATATGTCAAGAGCAATTGCCCTAGAAAGGTTGCCTCCGTCGAGAGAGTTGCTAATCCTATGAGATATAACTGTAAGCATATCTGCTGTAGATCTAGCAGAACGGAAACCATATTGAGTGTCACTAAGAAGGTTATTTTGTTGAGATGGTTGATTACTTCTGTATTTAACACAGATTCAAACAACTTACTCATGACGCACAGGAGATTATTGGCCTGTACTGAGAGGGGGATGACTTATCACCTGAATTCTTAAATACAGGGCATACTGATGAAATTTTCCAGGGAGATCGGAAACTATTCTCCTTGACAACGTTTAAACAGTTTTGTAAGTATGGGCGCTAGTTCAGGTTGAAGTTTTTTGAGTACTATAATTGGAATACCGTCAGAGCCAGTTGCTTTACTCGAATCAAGGTTTTTGATTAGCTTGGCAACATCACGTACAGATATACGTATATCACATAGCGTGTTTTCTGATACAGGAGGAAATATTGGGGGTTGGCGGCCTTGATCGCAAAGGGTAGAATTAGCTGCAAAGTTCTTGACAAAGAGTTTGGCTTTGTCTGATGCTGACGAGATTACCTCAGGTCCATTGATAATAGTTGGGATGGAGCACACGCTTCTGTTCAGGATTCTGTTTGCTATTTGCCAAAACTGGTGGAAACCAAGCCGCTGCTCAGCTACTTTGGACTAAACAGATTGAGCATACAACTCTCTTGCATTCTTTATTACTTTCTTACAATGGTTGCTGACAGTCCTGGAAGCGGCTTTAGTTTCCATACATCTATTACGTTGGAAGCAGTAGAAAAAGTGATTTCTGTGCGCAATGGCAGCAGCACATTCTGGAGAGAACCGTGGCTGGCTGTTAGGTTTTTGCTGAAACATTTTCGAGGGTATGAAACGGTCAATACCTACAATTAACCATTCCGTCAGGTCTAATACTATAGAGGACATATTCTTTTTAAACATGGAATGCAGAGGTAGATCAGATAATAATGTATGGAAGCTATCCCAGTCAGCCTTAGTGTATCGATATACTGTACGATGGAGAGGTACGTCTGGGGACATATTACATTTCATTTTTATCTTAATTGATACAACAGAGTGGTCAGTTTGATATATCAAGAGCAATTGCCCTAGAAAGGAAGCCTTTGTCGAGAGATTTCCTACTCCAATGAGATATAACCATTAGAACGTCTGCTGTAGATCTGGCGGAACGGAAACCATATTGCATGTCACCAAGAAGGTTATTTCTGCTGAGGTTGTTGACTACTTCTTTATTTAATATGGATTCCATCAACTTACTCATGACAAACAAGAGACTTATTGGTCTGTACGGAGACTTATCACCTGAATTCTTTAATACAGGGCATACTGATGAGGTTTTCCAGAGTGTTGGGAAGCACTTCTCCTTATTGCTTAAACAATTTTGTAAGTATGGGGGCAAGTTCTGGTTGAAGCTTTTTCAACACTATAATTGGAATGCCGTCTGCCATTCAATTTACATCTTTTGATGTGTTGCCGTAGATGGTCGCGTCATCATCATAGATGCCAACGAATGATTTAAGTATGTGTTTAGGGAGGTCATTGATGTAGATCAGGAAGAGAGTTGGGCCCGGGATTGATCCCTGAGGGACTCCAGCATTTATATTGCAGGCCTCCGACTTTTTTCCATCGACCACTACTCTTATGAGCCTATCGGAGAGAAATGATTTAATGATTGAGAAAACATTTCCAGTTATACCGTAGCTGGAAATCTTGTGAAGTAGACCCTTATGCCATACCTTGTCGAAGGCCTTTGATATGTAAAGAGCAGTTGCCCTAGAAAGGAAGCCTTTTTCAAGGGATTCATTAATCCTGTGAGAAATAACCGTCAGCACATCTGCGGTACATCTTGCGGAGCGGAAACCATATTGTGTGTCACTAAGAAGGTTGTTTCTGCTGAAGTGGTTAACTATTTCTCCATTTAATATGTATTCCAGCAACTTCCTCATAACACACAGGAGACTTATTGGTCTGTACTGAGAGGGAGATGACTTATCACCTGAATTCTTAAATACAGGGCATACTGATGAGGTCTTCCAGGGAGTCGGAAAGCACTTCTCCTTAAGGCAGCGCTTAAATAGTTTCGTAAGTATGGGAGCGAGTTCTGGTTGAAGCTTTTCAACACTATAATTGGGATGGCATCAGGGCCAGTTGCTTTACTGGAATCAAGGTTTTGTATTAGCTTAGCGACCTCACGCATAGATATTTGTATGTTGCATAGCGTGTTATAGGAGGAAATACGGGGAGTTGATGGCCTTCGTCACATAGGTTAGAATTAGCTGCAAAGTTCTTTGCAAATAGTTTGGCCTTGTCTGATGCTGACGAGATGACCTCTGGTCCATTGATAATGGTTGGGATAGAACGCACACGTCTGTTCAGGATCCTATTTGCTATTTGCCAAAATTGGTGGGAACCAAGCCGCTGCTCAGCTACATTGAATTTACCAGACTGAGCATATAGCTCTCTTGCATTTTTTATTTCTCTTTTACAGTGGTTGCTGGCGTTCCTGAAAGCAGCTTTAGTCTCAGTGCATCTATTATGTTGGTAGCTATGGAAAAAGTGATTTCTGTGCGTGATGGCAGCAGCACATTCTGAGGAGAACTATGGCTGGCTGTTAGGTTTTTGTTGGAATATTTTGGATGGTATGAATCGGTCTATGCCTACAATTAACCATTCGGTCAGGTCTGATACTATAGAGGACACATCCTTTTTAAACATGGAATGCTGAAGTAGATCAGATATAAATGTACAGAAGCTATCTCAGTCAGCCACAGAGTATCGATATATAGTACGGTGGAGAGTATGTCTGAAGACTTATTACATTTCGTTTTTATCTTACCTGACACAACCAAGTAGTCAGAAAATCCCAGAGGAGATAGAATGGAGCATGAACATAGCTCAGGGGAAGTTGTGAGAAAAAGGTCTAGAAGGCTTGCATACTGACCGGTAGTATCGGGCACACGGGTGTTTCGTGAACAATCTGGATGAGATCATAGGCAATCGCAAAATCATGACAGAACCTCCCCTCATCATCTGTCTTGTTCGAATGGGTCAGCCATTCCACATTGTGGACATTGACGTCACCACAAATGTGAATGTTAGTCGAATGATGAGCAGACAGGATGTCGTCCATTTTCTCAGATGCACTCTTAATGTTAGTAACTCCGATGTTGTAGGGACGATAAAGGGAAATTTTTCATATATTTCTGTTCATATATATATATGTGTGTGTGTGTGTGTGTGTGTGTGTGTGTGTGTTGTGTGTGTGTGTAATTCTTGGTTCGTTCTAAATCGATAAAACCATATTTCTACATTACCAATTTAATTGAAATTTGCAGAAAATCTATCTGTAAAGTCAATGAATGTTTGCATGTTATAAAAATAATTTAACATTGCGAATTATGAAAATATTAATTAAAATAAAAATATTTTTCGTAAGTCGTTTCTGCGAGACTGGCCGGTTTTATTTCCGGTAACTTCCGTTTCAACTACTCTCGAATTACAAGATAAGTAAAAAAAAAAGGGTACTCATGCAGAGAGTGATCCGTGCTGAAATAATAACGTTATTATTTAAAAAGTCATTCTTAACATGGATAGGGGAGGGTGTTTCATACCTATTCTGTACTTTAACCTTATAATTGAATAAAAAACATCATAAAACTTTAATTAAACGTGGAAATACGATTTAAAAAATAGCGCGGATCACTCTCTGCATTAGCACAAAAAAAATCCCTATTTTTGAAATTTATGTATCTTACCAATTTTTTTCCTTTCAGTCATGAAACATTACGTTTTAATTGTTTAGTTTCTTTTGCGGCGTTGCTTACATAAAAAAAGTTTGTTTTAACTTTTTCTAAACTGTTTCATTTTTACGACATGCCTCAGCATATTATAAACACCCTAATCTCTCCTTTTAAATTAAACATATTTCGATTCCCAGTAAAAAAGATAATAATAAAAAACAACCCCACTTTTCAAAAAAAAAAAAACAATAATTTAAATAATTTTGTTGTTGACCTTTCGAAGTTGCTTTAATTTAAAAAATGTATAAAATTATTTATTTGTTCGAAAACACACACACACACACACACACACACACACGCACGCAAACGAAAAAACAAACAACCAAAAAAATACTAATAAATGTTTTGGTTTTGTTTTGGTTTTCAAATGGCGCTCGCCTAGTTTAAATAATTATGAATATGTCATTTCAATTTTCTGTTTTTAATAAAAAAAAGTGTTCCATGAAAAACTGTCCCGTTCTCATTAATTAAATCGAAACATTTCCAATTAAACAATGATGAATATATGTTCTTTTTCACTTTCTTTATTTACTTTTTTCATAGTTCTTTCCGGAATGTTAATTTTTTGTCTTTTTCGAACAAATAAATAATTTTAAATATTCTTTGGAATTGTCAAGATTCATTTTCTCCAGTAATATCGGTTTACCAAGTCTCTGGAAGTAATAAATGATAATTTTATTTTAATTTAACGTTTCCGGAAGTAATAAATGTTAATTTTGGTAAATTTATTCTTTCACTTTCCGGAAGCAATCGTTCGACCATATAATGATGTCTCTCCTAGATTTGGATAGCAAGTGCGTGAAAAAAAAATGGCGTCTCCAATTTCTGCAATAAAGGGTAGAAGCACCATTTTATTCATTGTTGAGGTGCTCCTTGGGCGTTGAGTTCCATGGCGACTAGCAGAATTATTTAATGGTCGCTCCCTTACCCCCCCCCTTAGTCAACATTTATCATTTATTTACTGATGCTGCCTTTAACTCTTTTCACGAATAAAAAAGTAACTAAACCTGAATTTGTCACTTTTACAAACATTTTTTTTTTTTACATTTTCACCCCAAACAAGGCGCATTTGGTGTAGGGGGCTACTATCAGGGGCAGCAACTACTGGGGCACTATGTTAGGATTTGGGCAGCAAGATGTCGGTTCATGTTGCACTTGAACTTCTGCATGTCAGTGCAGTTAGGGAAGCAGGAACCTGGAATGGAATTCCAGAGTCTAGCTGTTCTGGGGAAGAAACTACTGGAGTAGAAAGATCTTTTACATCTAGGGATCTCTACTGTGGGGGTGGGATTTAGCTGCCTGTTGGGTTTGTCGAGGGTGGCTACGTCGTGGGGACACCATTAAAATACTTGTAGAACAGGCAGAGCGATGCAACATTTCGTCGATGGGACAGAGGCTGAAGCTTAGATGTCAGTTCAGGGCCTATCAGACTGGCAACTCTTTTTTTAACCTTGTCTAGAAGCGAGAGACTAGTAGCAGATGCACCAGCCCAAATGTGACAGCAATACTCCATACATGGGCGAATAGTGGCCTTATAGAGATACAGGATACTTTCAGTTTTCTGGCACGATAGAGAGAGCCTACCTTTTTCGCAGCAGCCCTGGCAATGTTTTCAATATTATTGTTCCAACTCATGTTTCCTGTGAACGTTAGGCCAAGCAGTTTGAAAGATGTACTCTCAGACAGGGAGTCACTGGCCATTGCTATTGGTGGCAGAGAAGGTTTCTTGTAATTATTGAAGAAAACTAGTTTAGTCTTGGCAGCATTGAATGTGCCCATCCATTTATGTCCCCATTCCACTACAGATTGGAGGTCATCCTCTAGTGTTTTTGCCATTTCTTTAGATATGTGTTCATTTGTTTTCCTATCATGCCTGTTATAGAGTGTAGTGTCATCAGCATATATACCCATCTCAGAGGCAGTTTTGTCGGGGAGGTCATTAATAAATATTAGGAACAATAGAGGTCCAAGGATAGACCCCTGAGGCACTCCCGCATTTATATCACACTGTTTAGATGTACGACCGTCGAGGACAACCTAGCTTTTCTGAAGGAGCACTTTGATCTATGGCTGCAGAAAAAACCATTATTTTTATGCAGGATAATGCTCCCTTGCATACAGCAAACAAAAGCAAAGAGTATTTGCAACAACTGAGGTTCTCTGGGATACGGAAGATGGAGTGGCCTGCGAATTCACCAGATTTTAACCCAATTGAGAACCTTTGGAATATCATGAAGCGATGGCTCCTTGCAAATGAACGCCAATTTAAGATCAAAGATGAGTTGTGTGATGCTCTCCAAGAGGTATCGCGAGGAATAACTGTCGACGAAATCAAAAATTTGACTAATTCTGAAGACCAACGTCTTTTACAAGTCATTTACAAAAAGGATCGCATATCCCCTACTAATTATGTCACAGTAGAAATTTCTATGTAGTTATTGTGTTATAAGCATTTTTCCTAGTCCATTAAACGTTTGAAAAGTATTTCAATAAACAATTTATGGGTATATTGTGTTTTTCTCAACCTCGTTAATAACTTCACACACTCAAATCAACAGATATTCCTATCTTCTGCTATAGTTTCGCTAATACTGCTTTAAATACTTTTATTTTCTGACTGGAGTAGCTGAATAGTATTGTAAGCACTTTTTCAAAGTTTCATGGGTTTTTATTAACTCGTTCCTTAAATATTTTTAAAATGTAAACTCGTTAATAATTTCATATGCAGTGTATATATATATATATATATATATATACAAGAGAGAGAGAGAGAGAGAAAGACAGACAGACAGACAGAAAGGCAGACAGGGACAGAAAGAGACAGAGACAAAGACAATGACAGAGAAACAGAGCTACAGAGAGAGGAGAGAGAGACAAAAATATATAAAAATATATGAAACACCGTTAAATATATATATATATATATGTAAGCACAATCTCTTTATACATACACAAACATGTGTGTGTGTGTGTGTGTGTGTGTGTGTGTGTGTGTGTGTTACAGGTAAATACCATCGATTTTAAGCCTATTGTCTCAAAAGCGAATAATAATGTTTATTTGGTGTGCTTATAACAGAAACAATATGGCACCGGCTATTTAAATCATATTTCAAATAAGTTACGTGTCAATTTGGTATGATTGTATACAGTTATTTTTTTAATTTTTTTTCTTTTTTTTTCTTTTTGTATACCTTATTTTTAAAGAATTAAAATAAAAGAAAGTATATATCTATATATCTATCAAACTGAAAATGCTTGTGTGTGTATGTGTGTGTGTGTGCGCGTGTGTGTACCTTTCCCTAATAACTGTCAATTTTCGGTCTAGAGACTCGAGATAAGTAGTACTGAAATTTGTGAAAATCTTTTTAATCAGTTTTCGGACAGAAATTTGGCTGATAAGGGGTCAAAGTTCAACGATTTGACTTTTGAAAACTCTTCCAAACTTCTCCGCCAACGGGTTGCACTATTAATATATATATATATATATATATATATATATATATATATATATATATATATATGTATATATGAACTGCTAATTTATATATATATATATATATATATATATATATATTGTATCTGTTTTGGGGACTAGCCCAGGGGGTTGATGTAAATTACGATCCCGGATGAAAATCCCATGTGCCGATAGCCCTGGGTTAGGAATTTCAAGGGGAAATTCTCCTCCCAAACGCACGTTGTAAGATAAAAGAAGATATGCAGTGTGCCGGTTGTAATAATATCACGACAAAATGGCACTTGCCTAGGTTTGAACAAGCATTATCGTCATGAAACACCTTAATGCCATTCACGGATAATTATTAGAATAAGGCAATAAGAATGACAATGACATAATCGGGTATGAAATACATTAATTTATTTACATGTAATACAGGTGAATGCAAAAAAAAAAAAGATAAAACAACAATAATGCAAATGGGGGTGCCGACAACATTACGGGTCGAGATTAGGGGGGGGGGGGGTAAGGTTTATTTATAGAGACGTATTTTCTCTTTCCCCCTGCTTTTTTTTCTGAACGAAAATCAAGTCACAGTTATTGTTCGGAATCAGACAGTAATATGTTTTCTTCTTTCTTTACGCATGGCAAAAAGTCAATTTATGTCTAGCAAGAATAACATTGAGCATAAGGAAATGGAATTGGGTTGAGCGAATTGGGAAGAATGAAAATACTATGACCACAAAAGTACATTCAACAATACAAAACACCGTATAAAAACAACACGAGCGAATAAATACTGGGAACTCAAAGAAAGCGGACATTCGCCGGTAGTCGAATGGAAAATAATAAGACAAGCTACCACGTGTAGGGACCTAGACGACCAATGTAGATTATGCCTTCATGAAAAATTTGTTATCCTATTATTTAAAGAACTCCAACATCTATTAAACTGTAGAAGAGAAATAGCAAACAACGGTGCTCACAAGATAAAATTTACTCTAGGATAGCGATACAAAATAGTTTTAAAACCAACAAAAACAATAGAAAATAAACAAAAAAATAAATTAAATAAACATGAATATACATAAACGGTCATACATATATGTGTGTATATATATATATGTATATATATATATGTGTGTATATATGTATGTACACATATATATATATATATATATATATATATATATATATATATATTTATATAAACTAACATTAAAAAAACACTAACCTAGTTTTAAAATAGATCAAGAAACTAAATAGAGCACACACAAAGGAACAGGTCAACGAGAGGTCCAATAGGCCTTTGTCCGATAAATGCATTCTCATTGGCTGATAGGAAGGGCACGGTGGATACTAGAAAGCTGATTGGCTAACTAAAATCTCAATAGAAGATGAGCATATAAAAACGACAAACAACCACAGAATTCGCGCATAAGCCTGAAGAGTCCTAGAGTGGATGAAACGCGGAATATTCAGTGTAGCTTAATCGCCATATATACTTTATAAATTACTATATATATATATACACATTGCACACAAGGCCATGGCGATTCACTTGTGGCCGGACTTGTGACCGCCCTCCTCGCCAGACTGCAGTCTTTTTACTCTTTTCTGGGGCATAATTATATCATAAATGAGATCGCCGCTCGTGTGATTATCTCGTACCCGCTTTGAGATGGCCATTGACATTTTTTGGATTTAGCTGTTTGGTAACAATTAAATACATAATGGACCTGAGCAAGAGAACCTGTAGAAATAGTAGAGCATACTAAATCCAATGATTCAACAATAAGACATGTCAGAAGTATACAGATATACGTCAGAAAAAAGATAGCATAATTACCAATACAGAAGGGAGTCGATAATTCACCCGTTCCGATGTATGGATGTGTTAGTTTCTCAGTGGCTCTATTTTCTCCTGTTTTGCCGAAAGTAATCTATTACGAGGATTTTTCCACCGTTGTCTTTTTAAAGAAAATATTTATAGCTCAAATATTGCACTTGAGAAGCTTGTGTTATTTATTCATGTGTAATTACTGAAGTGTATAGTAAAAATGTATATATATATATATATATATATATATATATATATATATATATATATATATATGTATATATATATATAAGCTGTATATATATATATATATATATATATATATATATATATATATATATTTCTATTATTTAAATTAATGATATTCTGCACTAAATTAGCTATAGTGAAGGAAGATATTTCGACTATGTTTTTATTCAGGATAGAATTATATTCATGGGTGATTTTTAAAAAATTTCCAAAGATTGAAAAATATCTTTAGAGATATTTGTTTTCACATTACTATTTTAATGTGGATTGAGCCTTGAGTTATTTTTTTTATTATTTTTCTAGATTTGTTAGTTTCAATAACATTTTTATGCCAGCCGGTAGTTTAATTTAGTTGTTTATAGTTATCAAATATTTTTCTTTATTTTTTAGAGCTATTAGTTTCCGTTTTTTAAATAAGTTCTGTTAATCGCCATATTATAGGATACGATTCCTTAGCGATTCTTAGGTGTATAAGAGTTTTCAAAAGAATGGAAGATTCCTTGGGAATAACCTGAATTAAACAGAGCATTTGTATGAAAGTGGGATGTTGTTCGAAAATCAAGGAATTACTGAAAAGTATAATATATCATAATACTGTATAGGAGACAGCTGGAGCAATAGAATAAACGGGGGATTTAAGGTAGTTTAATAATTTAGAGACGTAGATCGCTGATAGATTTGGCTAATGATAAGGGCTAAAGGACCCAAAATTGAAGTCAAGAGTGAGATCAAGGAAATTAATTTTTTTACTGTCAAATCCGAATTCTCTGAAAAGAATTTGGATGCCAGTTATGTTCATATTGTATGTTCTATCTCTATCCCTAGTAAAGAAAAGTGTATCATCTCTATATAAACCGCCTTCCCAGTTCCTGTTTTGAAATTTTATTCTGAGTTTATTTAATAGAAATAAGCCAACTAAGTCAGTAATCTGAGCTAAGATAATACCAAAATTGTCTACAGTATCTATTTTCTCGCCCAAATTTTGTATTCAAAAGTTAGGAAATTTTTTCTGCCAAGTGAAATAAAATAAATTTCAAGATCAGTAAAGTTTGAATTATTTTTTGGCTAAAATTAAGGCGTTATTAAAGAGGATAAAGGGATTAGCATCTAAACACTAAGTAGCAGTTTTAGTCATTTCGGACTGCTTTAAAGCTTCACCGCTTACTCATTTTTCGACCGAATTTCAAATAATTATTACAGTTTATAGATCACCTTCTTAGCTGTATTGTGAAAAAAGTATTTTCAATTTTCGTTCATTAAAACAAACGTTATGATGAATTTAGTAGTGTTCAAAATCGTAAAAAACGTAAGGCGGTGAGACATGTGTTTTATGGCTGGTTTCTATAGCAACCAGGTCGCTTCAACGATTAGTGTTGCCACCAATTCACTGCTGTTGCGAAAAGAGAGTAACAAGTGAAATAGAATGATAAATGAAAGGGAGATTATCGGGGGATTTTATTGAAGCAGACTAGTGTCGTACATTGTTATTGGATATGTGTATGTTATGTTTACAGAGGCACAAAAATAAGACCGAAATTAAACAAAGAACAAGTGAATTTATTGGAAGCCTTGAAAAATCATAGATTACAATAGAAAAATGCGAGCATGAAAAGTAATATATTTAAGCTTAAACATGGAAAATAAAAGCAAAATATATTCTAGTAAAAAGTAGCTTAAAATATTGCAGCATTAATTTTTTTTAAATTCAATTTAACATTATATAATCAATTCTTAATGTTGCAATATTTTATGTTATAAATTAATTATGTTGTTTACTAGACTATCTTGTCCTTTTCTTTTCCGGTTTTAACATCTATCCCTTTACTTTTCCATGTTTAAGCTTAACCATATTACTTTTTATGTTCGCATTTTTCTATTGTAATATTGATAATATGTGAACCGTGAAGCGATCCCTTCCCAGGGGATCCCTTTGTTACATAAGAGTCAATCCCCGGTCACTGACCAAATGTGACCCGTGCGTCGTCCTTCGCAGGGTATCCCAATGTGGTAGAACCCGTCAATCGATTTGGTCTGTCTTAATTTCATGATCGGGTTGATATGCTGCTGCTTCGTCGATCTGTCATGCTTGAAGAGAATCGATCTCATGCACACAAAAGAAAGACAAACTCAACTTTTTATTCTACGGATTAAATTCACGGTAAGATATACAATATATATAATTATATGCAATTGTTCATAATTCAATGTTGATCTTGGCAGACTCTGCTGAGTCCCAAATAGATTCATTTCTCTCTCGGTATAGTGGTGGAATGATGCGGGAAGAGAGTGGGTGACAACTCTTCGATAATTCTTAATTCTCTCCAAGACTCAGCTCAATTTTCCTGGTTTCGATGCTGAGACTCGTTCATATAGTGAGGTGTGGGGTGGGCCGGGGCCGCTTTTGGATTAATCGCATCTAATTACGTCATCCCTAGGGGAGGCTGTATCTTCCCTGCTTGCACCTCCAGCGTTTTCTTGCCCCGAAAAGGCCACTCCTGCGATTTCTGGGTCATTAGCATTGTACTCAAACTATAAACATCCTTAGCCTCAATGTTGAGTCATTCCATTTTCGGAGTAAAGTTTATAAAGAAAAATGATATTGGCAACGATTTTCATAACAATGAAAATCACAATCCAATCTTTCTTTCAGTAAGATCTGTTACCGTCGCCCGGGCACACCAACGGTAATTAAAGAATAAAAAGAAATCATGTCTGGCCAACTTCTCCAGCATTTCGGGAGCTTTGCGCCCCCACCCCCGTGAGGAGTCCAATCGCTCCCTGGGACGGTCACATCACATTCCACCCCCCTTGAACTTATTGCTTCCAGAGGAAACGGATGAGTCTAATTTGTCCGCACACACCATCTCTGTCCCAACAACCTCTCACCGCTCTCAATACCGGCTGGTTTACTCGGCCGTTTATTTTTTTTTAATTATTGGTGCACCTGTTAAGAAAAAAAGCACATACAGTTCGACCTCGAGTTCAACAACAACCACCCAGTGGTGATAGGTCTCCACATCAATCGTCACTCGAGCTATTCCTCTTCTGGGTTCTAAAAGTTCAAAAGTTCAAGATTGTCAAAGTTTCATTATTCCCTTTTTTTCAAGATTATAAAAGTCATACAGTCTTTTTTAACACAATTATAAAAGTTACTCAAATTATTTTTCACGAAATTATTAACAACATTATAAAAGTCACCTGTTTTTTTTAATACATCATGAAAAGTTTTTTCCAAACAACTTCTAAAATTAACTCCTGATTTTTTTCTCCAAAAAAAAAAAATTAAAACTCACATATCTATTTTTAACGCATTATGAAAAGTTTTCTTTGCAACAAATTATACACATAATACATTATAATTATAAAGGTTACTTATTTTTTCCCATCAGAAATTATAAATGTCACGTGTTTTTTTTTTCAATGAATTACCAAAAGGTTTTTTTCAACAGATTATAAAGTTACTCATTTGTTTTTAACCAAAAAAAGAATTATCACAATCACGGTAGTCTAATGCTCCTATTCTGGGTAACTAGTATCAGCTCTTTATTGGCCTAGTCTACTTCCTTCTATCCTTAACTGGTCACGATCAGGATTCACCTTGGTGGTTTACGGGCCAATTTTCTGCAAGAAATTACAGAAAACAGAGAAGAAAAAAAAACAACAAGGTCGCTCTAATTGACTCCGCATATCGGTTTCCGGGGCAGTCTCAACATGCGTGCTGCCTTTCTCTGGTTGATCGTCAGGAACTGGCTTTTCCTCAGGTAGGGTCATCTTGGCTGCAGATGGATTCGGACCGGAATTACCGCCATCATCAGTGTAAACAGCCTCGAGATGCTTCTCGCTGTCTCTCATCCTCATTTGCCCTCTCACACACCACTGCCGCCAGGATTATATTCATCATTCCTAGCCTACTTACTCCCACTCCCATGATCACTAATTTATGAGATCTATCCCTCGACTCCTTCCAACCAGGTCTGTAATTCTCTCAAATCTATTCTTCTTGCCTTTGGCAGCCTGAATCGGGTACTTGCTGGGGATCGACGGACCAGGGAGTCCCAGAGGCTAGTGGGGTTATTCAGCCGGGTGTTTGCCTACTTCACATCGGGTGCTCCCAACAAATACTGTTCTTCAACCTGATAATACGCGGGTAACCCTATACCCTTCCCAACAGCTCATGATCTCCCATCACATATATCGGGCTTTGGGACCGCCAGATTCCAGGGGCATTAACTTGACACTCTCCTGCTTCCCGCCAGTTCAACAACATCAATTTATCCCTCGCCATATTAAATTCTACGTATTCAGTCTCCACCCGGTAACTGGCCACCAGCCTCAATCTGAGCGTATCCAATGGCTACTGAACGGGTGGAGTGATAACCTGATAAACCTCATATCGATCTCTCCGTTCCCGGAGAGGCATAGACATGAACAGCAACCTCCTTTTTCCAATCCTCCTCGGCGACTGGTTTTGGCTTGGGCTTTCTTATGGTAGGGCGGGTCTCCCTGGCCTCGTCCCACAACCTCGAACTCCTTATACGGCTCCATACCTGGTCATTGTTCTGTGCGAGGTCCAAAGCCTCACTTAGTTTAACTGGGTTACCCTTCAACACATCCACCCGTATATCTTGATCAAGCAGGGCCTTCCCTAAGACGTCTGCTAGCAATGTCTGAATCGGGCAATAGCACGAGAAGCATTTAGCTTGGAAATGCGATGGTGTAAAAATCTTTCTCCTTTATTCCTCTTTTTGTAACCCTTATGGACTTTATAATGTAATAAAGTTACTATTCTTTATCTTCTTAGCTTATTCTATTGTTGGCTCCTCTTAACCGGGTTGGAATTTTTATCCGAATAGGTTAGCCCTACTATTGAAATTTTTTTTAGTTTTAATTTATTACTAAAAATAATTATATATATATATATATATATATATATATATATATATTATTTTTAAAATGGTGGTCACCACTTAGCAAGGCCCAGAGGCCACTCAGGGATAAGGGTTATTTCGTATACAGTAATCAATGGGATAATATCGTAGTGATCGTTAGTAATGTAGATTTGATAACATCGATTACTTAAGGGGGCGGTTTATCAGGAATTTGTTTATGTTGGACTTGAAGACATCCAAGTTGTAGTCAAGTGGAAACCAGGCAAACGGAACAGAGTTCCACATGCGTGCACTTCTTTGTTCATGGAATCTACTTTTTGATTTAGGCACAGATAAAGAGTGAGGAAAATTATTGACAGTGGTTTCAGCTAGATGGGTGTTTCTCGTGAAAGATTGGCGAGGGGGAACCAGAGATTGGAGCTCAGATAAGCACTTGCCATATATATATATATATATATATATATATACACGCATACATATATATATAGATATATATATATATATATATATATATATAGATAGATATAGATATAGATATAGATATATATATATATATATATATATATATATATATATATATATATATATCAGAGAGGCGGTAGCACTCTCTATATAGGGATGGCCCGTACACGCCTATATACGCCTACAAAACAAAACTATCAAAATCTCAACTAAAATCAACTTATAAGTTTCAAAAAGCACATATTTTTACAGAGACGTGTCTTACGAATCCAGCGAGTGTCAGAACGTCGGTTAAAATGTCAAAAGAGAGCAAAAAAAAGGGTACAAAAATGGCCAATTGTTCTTCTTTCTTCTTTCTTCTTTCTTCTTCTTTCTTCTTTCTTTTGAGACGATGTATCTCGGTGTATGAACGGTCTCTGACAACAGTTCAAGCATCAATCGACTGCTCTTTACACGGAGAAGTGCAGTGACCCATCGCTTTTTAGCTAACTCCATAATTAAATAAGATTACGTGTAATAACAAGTTTTAAACACTATATACCCAATGTAGACAGACCACTTCGAACACGGACCTTCTCTCAAAAGGGACAACTCCAAATAATACACCGGATGCTCACAGACGTTCCAGTTTGCCAGTGGCCTATATTTCTTGGACGCTGAATATTTGAGGTGAACGTTAAGGTTTTTTCTTTAAACAGTAACCCACCAGCGTTAATGAAACCACGAAATCTTTATCTCAGTTGATCAAAATTGTTATAAGAGTAACCTATCAGCAAGTACGATGTCAAAAAACAATGTTATAAAAACAAATAATTCTTCAGATTTTGGACTGTAAAATATGTACAAAATGTCAATGCTGTGACCAGGATTCGAACCTAGGTTAGCACGGCCACAACGTGGGGTCCTAACCTCTAGACGATCACGGCTAACACTGACGTCTGTCGATCTTGGCAGAAAGACACATGACTACTGTCAAACTATTGAAAAATAAGGAGGAAACTTGAAATTCTCACGCATGCGCAAAAATACACTATAGCAACCATTGTTAAATGCATCTGAATCTCTTCGCTCGCTAAGAAAAGTAGATCAGACCAGTTCTTCTAAGAACTCACCAAACGCCAAAGGAAATAAGTTAAATTAACCGCAAAAGAAACTGCAAGAAAGTCAAGAAAAATTTAATAGTGAAGGTATGAACATTTTAGAACTTTATAATACTTCAACTGTTTTATCAGAGAGGCGGTAGCACTCTCTATGTAATATAGAACCGATGGAGGACCAAGAGGCAACTCCTAAGGCCCAAAACCCAAAGACCTAAAACCCAGCAGGAAGCGACCTGCTACTAATGGAGGCGGCAATGAGCCGCCTCCTAAAAAAACAATACTATCATGAATGTAAGTTTAAAAATAAGACTGTAAGTAAAAATACTAATTAACAAGAATAAAAAAGCATTGGAAATGCAAAAGGATATAGGGATGGTATGCCAAAAAGTATACAAACAAGATAGCTATGAATGGCTAGGCACATGGAAATAGAATTGCATCCAAAGTATAGCCCTATAGCTTTTTACAACTGTAATGATGACACGGAATGAAGATTGGAGAAAAGCTATGGGGCTATACTTTGGATGCAATTCTATTTCCATGTGCCTAGCCATTCATAGCTATCTTGTTTGTATACTTTTTGGCATACCATCCCTATATCCTTTTGCATTTCTAATGCTTTTTTATTCTTGTATATATATATATTAGTTTGTCGCAGAATGTTCTTGTGGAGTTTTACATTTGGAATTCAAATGATGTATTTTCAAATAAGTTTTCGTTATAATACCTTTATATTATTCATCATTTTAAACAGAGTTATCCGCTCTATCTAATCGTTTAAATTACAATCGTTTTAAAATAATTATGTCTTCTTTTCAGAACGTTGAATACAAGATGGAAAAAGGTAAATTCGCACAGTTTTCTTATTTAACTTTAAGTCAGGCCGAAAAGCTGCTGAACCAGCTCGCGATACAAACTGAACGCACAGCACAATGATTGTTTAAGAAGTTTCATGGAGGCGATAAAAGTCTTAAAAATGATGACCAGAGTGATCAGCCATCGGATGTTGGCAACGATCCATTACGAGCCTTAGTCGAAACTAATCCATGCACAGCTGTTCGATAACTTGCTTCTGAATTATACATAACATATACGACGGTTGCAAACTACTTGAGGATGATTTGAAAGACAAAAAAGAATTGCTAAATGGGTGCCTCAAGAATTAGCCGATCACCAAAAGAAACGTCGTTCTCAAGTGTCATCTTCCCTTCTTTTACACAAGAGCGACCTGATTCTTAACCGGGTTTTGACTAGCGATGAAAAGTGGGTTTTCTGTGACAATCGGAGACGCTCAGCTCAGTTGTTAGACGCCGACAAAGCTCAACAACATTTCACCGAAGTCAGAGTTGCACCAAAAGAAGGTCATGCTGACTGTTTGATGGTCTGTAACCGTTGTTATCCATTACAGCTTTTTTTAATGCAAGCGAAGCCATTACAACGAAAACGTACTGTCAACAAATGGATGAAATACATCAGAAACTTCAACAACAACACACAGCATTAATCAACACAAAAAGCTCAATTTTCCTACACAACTATGCCTGACCACACGTGGTTAAACCGATCCTACAGGAGAACAAATTGGCCAATGAAGCTCTGCCTTATTCGCCATACTCTCGAGACGTCTCACCCACTGGCTACTACATTTTCAAGCAATATTGTCAAC